>NW_022170738.1:39920875-40468612 GCF_008802855.1 Photinus pyralis | reverse complement strand
TAGAGCAAATGTACTTCAATGATCCAGTATCTGGAATTGCCTTTTGTGTATTCAATTGGTACATTTGCGCCATCTCTTTGGTAATCCCTATACTTTTCCAAATTTTATTCTTTTAATAGTTGAACGAGTTCCAATGAGATGTCGCCACGTACTACATTACCTTCTCAAGAACATTTTAATTTATGCACTTAATAGCCACGTCCGACTCAATTTTCCTGAAAGGGCAGTTGAAAATGTGCAATTTCATGTAGGATTTGTAGAGCAAATGTACTTCAATGATCCAGTATCTGGAATTGCCTTTTGTGTATTCAATTGGTACATTTGCGCCATCTCTTTGGTAATCCCTATACTTTTCCAAACTAAATTCTTGTAACAGTTGAACCAGTTCCAATGAGATGTCGCCACGTACGACACTAACTTCACTAGAACATTTTAATTTATGCCCATCCGAGACAATTTCTTCTTCGAGCCTCAAAAAAAGGCAGTGTATTACCTTCCTTTTTTACCAAAAATCGACTGCACCAAAATTTCTCGGGAAAACACTTTTTCTTATTAATTTTGGTGCGTAGAATCCAAACCAATTCGTACTTTTTCGATCAGACTTCTCAATCAAAAGTTATAGACTAGAAACCAATTTCGAAAGAAAATTCAAAGGCCTGTAACTTTTGAACTAGTAGCCCAATCTTGGAACTGTTTGAAATTATGGATTCTACAGGCCACATTCTATAAGAAAAATTTTTTCCGGGTCGACCTGAGACAATTTTTTTTTCGAGCCTCAAAAAAAGGCAGTGTACAACCTTCCTTTTTTACCAAAAATCGACTACACCAAAATTTCTCGCGAAAACACTTTTTCTTATTAATTTTGGTGCGTAGAATCCAAAACAATTCGTACTTTTTCGATCCAGACTTCTCAATCAAAAGTTATAGACTAGAAACCATTTCGAAAGAAAATTCAAAGGGCTGTAACTTTTGATCCAGTAGCCCAATCTTGGAACTGTTTGAAATTATGGAATCTACAGGCCATTTCCGTAAAGGGCAGTTGATAATGTGCAATTTCATGTAGGATTTGTAGAGCAAATGTACTTCAATGATCCAGTATCTGGAATTGTCTTTTGTGTACGCAATTGGAACATTTGCGCCATCTCTTTGGTAATCCCTATACTTTTCCAAATTTAATTCTTGTAATAGTTGAACTAGTTCCAATGAGGTGTCGCAACGTACGACACTACCTTTACAAGAACATTTTAATTCGTCCGACTCAATTTTTCTTAAAGGGCAGTTGAAAATGTTCAATTTCATGTAGGATTTGTAGAGCAATTGTACTTCAATAATCGACTACACCAAAATTTCTCGGGAAAACACTTTTTCTTATTAATTTGGGTGCGTAGAATCCAAATCGAATCGTACTTTTTCGATTAGACTTTTCAATCAAAAGTTATGGACTAAACCAATTTCGAAAGAAAATTCAAAGGGCTGTAACTTTTGATCTAGTAGCCCAATCTTGGAACTGTTTGAAATTATGGAATCTACAGGCCATATTCTATAAGAAAATGTTTTTATCCGGTCGATCTGAGACAATTTTTTTTGGCCTCAAAAAAAGGCAGTGTATTACCTTCCTTTTTTTTACCAAAAATCGACTACACCACAATTTCTCGGGAAAACACTTTTTCTTATTAATTTTGGTGCGTAGAATCCAAATCGATTCCTTCTTTTTCAATTAGACTTCTCAATCACAAGTTATAGACCAATTTCGAAAGAAAATTCAAAGGGCTGTAACTTTTGATCTAGTAGCCCAATCTTGGAACTGTTTGATATTGTGGAATCTACAGGCCATTTCCTTAAAGGGCAGTTGATAATGTGCAATTTCATGTAGGATTTGTAGAGCAAATGTACTTCAATGATCTAGTATCTGGAATTGTCTTACAAATTCACAAGGCGTCGGGACCTCGGGGTTACAGACACTCCAGGACATGCAGTATTTGAGTGTAAGAGGTGGGAAAGGCATAGATGTCCCCTGAGAATGGAGTTGGCGGACGCACGCATCGTGCTCACGACGTAAACCCAGCTCTCACAATAGTGAAACCTTACTTCATCTTAAACTTTTACAAAACTTGTATCAGGAGAATATAGTGTTTGAGGAGGTGATTGAAATTGAGGTTAAAGTTTTAGTGAGGTTAGGTTAAAGTGGTAGTCAGGTTAGGTGAGAAATCTTGTATCAGGAGAATATAATGTGTGAGGAGATTGAAGGTTAGGATACAAGATTAGTGAGGTTAAGTTAGAGTGACAGTTAGGTTAGGTCAAAAATCTTGTATCAGGAGAATATAATGTGCGAGGAGATTGAAGGTTAGGATAAAGTATTAGTGAGGTTAGGTTAGAGTGATAGTTAGGTTAGGTGTAATTAGGCGTCTAAAATTTTGACAAATTAATTTGACCTAACCTAACTATCACTCTAACCTATTTATCAATCAGTGGCAAATATGGAATTATGTTCTGGGGCATGGAATATCATTTTGAGAACGTTTTAGTTGTTCAAAAAATGAGTATTGCATACCATTTACAAACAAGGTTTTAGAGAAAAAAATATTCTGACTACATACACAGCCTATGCTTATTATTAGTGTTTAACCTTTCAAGGAAAAACTCACAGAAAACAAGATCGCTTGGTATTAATCTCCCAATACATTGTTTAGTCCTTACGGAAAAAATCCCTCGTATATGTGTAGGTACACGAATTTTCAACTACCAAACGAAATTAAACATAAAATTCAGTAAGGTCTAATTACAGTACGGTATATAATCAGAAGGAGAGGCGGGGATTTCACAGAAAAAAATACAAGATCACATTAATAAAAAAACCGTTTAATGACGAAGGAAATTTTAAAGGAGTTTTAATAAATTATTTAAAAAATGACAACATAGTTTGAAACTAGAAAAATATTACAGGGAAAGTAAAAAATTAACAAAGAAAACATATACATATTATTTTAATATACAGAAAAATGAATTATTTTTCCATCAATGTAACATCGAGACTGGATGTTATAGCTATTTATATAGGGCTATTTATTATGTACACCATAGAGATCTTAAAAAGTGCTACATTTAGAGTTAGTGTTATTAGTGATCACAGAAAACTCTCTAACGAGCATACACTGCCAAACATTTTGGCAGACGCACGCCCATTATAAAACATGTACTGTGTACAGTTTTAAGTAAAATAAAATAATTAGTTGATAATATAAAATTATAGCTTAAGTACATTTAAAAAAGAGTAGAAGCACTTCATATTGCAGAATTGGTAACACAATCTTACATCTAAAATAAATATGTACTAATTACATCAATAAAAATTATTGCAAGTTCTAGAGTACAAAACTTTCTGAAACTATGATCCTAGACTCTTAACAGCTTTAAAATTTTTTTTCTCTCTGATGTGATCTTTGGTTTGTACAATGAGTGATGTTTGGCGAGTCCTAAATAAAATGAGCTGCCTATATTAAAATCACAAAATGTCAGTTCTTGTTAATGCTAAAAGCACCATGGCGTAATAAATTTTATATTAACAAGTGGAAAGATTAAAAACAAGAACTTTAATATTCAACCAAAAGTGACGAGGCACAATTCCAAATCTTCCTTTTATCTACAACGTTTATATGTAATATAAAATGCACAAGTACCGTTAACAACTAAATCACAATTTTGAAATAATGATCTACCACATAATCGCTAATGATTATAAAAACATTGTATTAATACTTCACAAAATATTTGAGGCGACTGTACCGTTTTCGTTCACTTATCTCAAACGTCACTGTCTGGATCGGTTTCACTACGAGGCTGTCCGAAATTTCTAGTTATGCTCTCGCTCATCGATCGAATATTCGCAAGGTGTACGTCGTTGGCAGGCACCGAAAAGTAGTTCAGTCTATCTAGGTCAGGTACGGCGTTTAAGTCGTCGTCTGTACGGTAACAGTTGTCGTATTCGGAATCGTAGAGGGCGCTCAGCGAGTCGAGCGACATCATCGCGTCCGAGTCGAATATTCGCGACGACGCGCGCGACGACATGCTGGTGTTGTCGTCCATGTCGCCGTCGTGATTGTTATCGTTGTACGCTGAATTTACATCACTCAATGCACCTAGAAATTAACGGGTCAAATCACAATTGTTGCAAAATCGCCATGTCGATACAATTAAACGAAATACAAAAGGTACTGACTAAGTGAGCATAAATTTTTCAATGATTTTTGAGACACTTTAATCTGTAGACTCCCAAAATGTGGTCGTAGAGGATGTGAAAGCAGAACTGTCTCCTAGCTAGAGAACATGAGAACATAGAACAAGAAAGGAAAAGCATAACGGTAATCCCTCCATATTGTCTTCTGTCGCCAAAGCATCAGATTTTGAAAGCTGAACTTGCCATATGGTTGTAGGACAATTCGCTTCCGGACAATTCGTGTCAGGAATATTTGCACTAGGACAATTCGCTTCCGGAAAACATGCAAGTTGAGATCAAATGGTTTATGAAATATTGATAAATACAATTTTCCACAATTAACATCGAAGAGAAGTCTCCAACTCCTATTTTATTTGGGAGTATTCCGTATTGAGGCTGATAGATCAGCATGCAGTCTTTGGGAAGTGAAATGTAATGAAATGAGTTTCATTGTACAGGGTGGCCAAATAAGAATGCGAGGTACTGTATCTGAGAATCTATTCATCGTAGAGGCTTGCGGTAAAAAAATTTATTACTAAAATGGCCACGAGCACAAACTGGAAAATATTTTTAAGTTTCTGAAATGACCGCTAGGGGGCGTAACTGCAATCTGGAATCTAAAGTCACTAGATATAGAAAGGACCGCAATCATCCGCCATTTTGGGGCATATTTGCTGCCAACTTAAAAAAATTGACAAATAAAATCTGAATAGCTGTAATTTTTTATAACCTAACTTCATAGTACTGTCATGTTTTATAAAAATATATTCAGATATCTCCAAACAGGTGGAACAATCCCTAACAACTTCCGCCATTTTTGGGCAAAAATCGTGCGTTCTCTCTCTAACACACGAGCCCAATGGCTTGCGGTACTTTCTATATTTAGTGACTACTGGAATCTAAAAAAGTGATGTTTCTGTGCTATACTAACATAACAAAAAAATGTCCGGTCTTTGAAGTCGACGATAATCTGAACAATTTTTGTTTGACAATTTTTCCTGTATCTCTAAAAATAAAGTGGTGGGGGGTATTCAAAAGTTTCCGTAAAAAACACCCTGTATCTTCGAAACCGCTGAGCCGATTTAAACAAACTAGAGTTAGTTCAAAAGAGCTATTCTACAGCTACAAATATTATACTATTTAAAGTTTTGTTAGTTTCACATATCACCGCTTGAGGGCTTTTCCCATTCCGACAGAACTGGTTAATTTTCTCAAAAAAATTAAACGCATTGGTTCGATTTTTTTTAATGAAAAAGTAGCTAAATGATGCCTAAAGAAGCTCACGAAAACAGCATCTCGATATCTTGAGATCTTTAGCTTAAAAAAATAAAACCAACGCATTTAATTTTTTTGAGAAAATTAAATTTCTGTCGGAATGTCGAAAAAAGCCCTCATGCGGTGATATGTGAAACTAACAAAACTTCAAATATAATATTTGTAGCCGAAGAACAATTCTTTTCAATTAACCCGAGAAACAGGGTGTTCTTTAGGGAAACCTTTGAATACCCACCACTTCATTTTTAGAGATACAGGAAAAATTGTCAAACAAAAAAAGGTTCAGATTATCGTCGTCTTCAAAGGCCGGACATTTTTTTGTTAGGTTAATATAGCGGAATTCACAGAAAAATCACTTTCTTAGATTCGTGTGGGGGTCTGCCGACGCCTGTTAGTTAGGCACCACACAGTGTTTACCCCCAACGAGAGGGTCACTGGTGAACATGTGAGTAGCGGTTTCCATCTACTGCTGTGAAAAAATTTGAAACCAGGTAACTTCGCTCGCTGAATCCGCCCTCATCGGATTTTTCGGTTACAAGGAAAATTGGGCTCCTCCAAAATATCCTAGTAGTGCAAGTTCAAAAGGATTAAACTTTGGTCCTTAAAATTAATGTACTCGAATCTAAAATTCAGTCTTATTTCTTTGAGCAGATTTTCCCCAGGTAGAACTCCCAAGGAAGATTCAAGAACAAAAAAAGCTACACATTCTCAGAATTGCCCTTTACTAATAATCTTTCAATCTTGGAATAATTGGCTAAATTCCATTAGTAGGTAGTTGACAGGGGGTTGATTTTCAAGTAGTTCCCTGAGAACCAAACCAAACCTGAATCTCAATAATTGATTGATTTAGAGTAGCTTGTTTTAGCTGGAACTATATTATTGTTTAAAGGGCACAATCTCTGAATTTCAATCCAAGACATAAACCAAGATCAAGGTACTACCTCGAATGATCACAGCTCAGAACCACTTTAGTTTAGACAAGAACACCGACCTTTTAGGGATTTTAGTATGATTTTGAATCGGCCACACACTACTGTGGCCTAAAAGGCCACGATCACAACTACTTTGGCCTATACAAGAATCCTGCTCGACCCTAGTTTAGAACCATTTGACCTTGACGTTAGCTCAGAACCACTTTAGTTCAGACAAGAACCCCCATACCACGTTTGACCAAATACCTTACTATATTAATACAGGAAACTGACATTGAAAACCGGTCGCAAAATACAGCACCAAGACGTTGCGGTAGGCACTTTATTGATGATTTTACATGCCTTGTGATAGTTATTGTTATGGATAAATTGATAATATTGAGGTATTCAGTAATATCACATAATAATATCTTAGATACCTTGCTTATTTAATTAATTTGCTCCTTAATTTTTCGTCATTCCACACCGGGCCGTGTAGATGGCGCTCTTTTCCGTGTCTCGCGTTACGCAAATGCAAATAGTGTTATTCAATGATACTATCGAGTTTCCTGTATTAACACATTAAGGTATTTGGTTTGACCTTTCAGTGACATTGCCTTTAGCAGAGTTTCAAACCCACATCTACATTTGACCTTTCAGTGATATTGATTTTGAACTCAAGACACAAAGCTCCTATGTACCTTGTTGCCAGACATCACAATACTGGTGTGAAATTACGATCTAAAACCACGGCATCTTAGACTAATGTTATACAGCGAAACAGTGACAACACTTCAGAAAGCTTGTGCGCCTCTACAAATTAGGTAACTGCAGTTAGTATACGCACTACGGCGGCGGGGTTATCGCATCATATAAAAACTGCACAGTAACCTACCCCAATTTGTTTGTTATTCTATTCGGTAGGCGAAGAATTCTGCGCTAATCCATCATTATCAAGATGCGCTAATATTACAAGAAATTAGTTGGAACTCGAGGGCAAGTGTGAAAAGTTGAAAAATATTGAACAGCCTGTATGTACGAAAGCGTGGAAGGATCGCATCCTTTTCGACTTCTACTCCAAAATTGAGGCTTCTATGCTCCCGTATTTACAAGGGACTCGAAAATCACACTCTTGCTGACTCAATATTTTTTAATACTAAACACAGAGTGCTGGCATTGAAAAAGGCCGCCACCCTGTATTCGCAAATACCTTCAGCATCCGTTAATCCCGTTTCGTGTATCATTGATATGTTTTCCAAGGCGGGATCGTCGGTAGTGTAACCTGTCGACTCCCTATCGTTAAGTAAAGGTTCCGAAGCGCCGCCTTCCTCGTCCTCGCTCCACTCCGACTGACTGCCTTCGTTCTGGCCCTGGCCCGCCACCCCGTTTTCTAAATTACGCAATTTCTCCTGCACCTTCTCCTCTAACAGTCTTTTCACTTCCTCCTCCTGCAAAATTTCGCCGGTTAGTACAGATTTAACGCTCGCCAATAGTGAGTTTACCAATTCTTTGTCCACAGACTGCATGCAAGTGAAAGAGAGAAGTTATTATTTAGACTCAAAAAGTTACCAAGCGACTCACCCTTGCCGCTTCTTCTTCCATACGCTTCTCGTCGCGCTCGAAGCTTTCTATGTCCGTGTCTTCGCACTCATGGATCTCGTCGGGCATATCACAGTCATTGTCCACGTCGCCGTCGAGCTTCGGAATTCTACAATTTAGACCATTACTACTTGTTACATATTCTATTCTATCCTAGAACTAAAGCAAAACTAGTGAGTTGTGCGGAATACACAAATGGCGCGATTTGTGTATCTTTGAATGAATGGAACGCTACTACGACAAACAAAGGAAACGTGTGAAATTCGGTACCTATGAAGACCCTCGGTGAAAATGATTAGTGCACAAAAAAGCGTGGGTGTGCCGAGCAATCAGCATGGAGTTAGTATAAGCAAATGTTAAGCACGATTAAGGTATTGTACCTGTCTAAAGGTGAAACCTTTTGTTGCTTATGGCACTCGGACGGACCAGGTGAAGGAGCACCTCTCTTCAACGATCCCTCCTTGCTGCTTGCTCGGGTCGGCGAAATACACTGCAGTGTGACAGTACCGGTTGGATTCAAACGTAAACCCAGAGCAAGAGCTTGAATGGCGGCTAGACCTACTTGATGCGTGTTATTATTAGGAGGGGCGTACCTCACAAGCGGTTCCAAGGCGAGATCTTTATTTTGAGGGGTCAGTTCGTATTTCGGAGGGATGTTTTGCAATAAGTTTTGCTCCTCGAGAAGCTTCTGTATTTCTCTCTCAAACGGACCCGCGATATTATCGTCGGTGTTATTCACCTTGGTATTCGGAGATGGAGTATCTCTAACTCCGGTCGGAGACGAGTGCATTCGCCGCATGTCTTTTTTGTCGGTTTGACTGCAACCGTCCTTTTTAATCTTCTCCGAGCTCGATTTGTTGTACAAATCCCCTTTGTCAATCAGTAAATCCTTGATGCCCTCGCCTTCTTTAAAGCTCGGCGATCGTTTGCAGTTGGCGTTGAATTTGTTGCATTCCAGCACCGAGTCGCTATCGTTCCGGGCCCGTTTTTCCATGCTGCGGTTTTGCTTCTGGACCTGCGCACGCGTCACCGCGCCATTGGAACTGTACGCCTTCATCAGGGGGATCGCTTTCTGTTTCGATCGTCCGATAAATTCGAAGCTGGCGCAGCTCTCGCCCTTGCCGCTTTCTTCGCCGTCCAAAACCGGCGGACTTGTAATTATCGACGAATCCAAGGTGTTCGCGTTACCCGCCAGAGCGATGAGAGCGTTCGGGGGCAGGTTGCTTCGTTTCGCCGATCGTTCGTTGGAATTGTTCCGCAGCGAACAGTTCGGCGGTATATAATCTAGGGAAGCACGGGGCGACACTTCGGGCGACGAACACGGGTTCACCTGGATGTCCGACGGAAACAGGAACTGTTGCGGTTCGGCCGGTAACGGTGGGGAGACGCACGGCGAGACATCCGCGTCGGTCGTGCGACTGTAGCTTTCATCCGAGCTGCTAATGCTCGGAGAGTGATTTAAGGAACTTATTTCGTCGGCGGATGAGTGTATTCTTTGAGGCGGCCCGGTGTTGTACAACCCTCCGATGCTTTCGTCCGAGTAGTGCCTCTGTAGAGGACTGTGGCGGTTGTGGTGGGGGCTGTTTCGGTTGTGCAAAGGGCTGCGGTTGTGGAGGGGACTGTGCCGGTTTTGTAGTTTACTTCGTAGAATTTCGGGTGTTCGCTCGGGCGTTCTTTGATGAGGGGGTTGCACTACGACATGGTAGGGAGGCGGGGGCGGTTCATTGATTTGTTTTCGATGATGTCGATTAGGTGATTCTTTCCCCGGCGGCTTCGGAAGGGGTTTCAAGTATGGCTTCACGTTATCAACACTACTCCTGCTTACTACCGAGTAAGGACTTTGCCCTTGTGGCCATGGCGGAATGTACTTCATGTTCATATCTTGTGGTTGCGAATACTGTCTCTGAATCTGCTGAAAATGGTTTTTGTGCGGCGGGAGTGGGGGGGTTGGTAAATTTTCATCTAGGGAGAACTTCTTTACATTTTTCACTAGTTTTGGAGCAGCCGGTGGAAGCAGTGGGTCAGCCTCGCAGCCGTTAACCAGTACTTCGCGTTCCTTGTGACTGCTCTCGCGCAAGGTGGGTAAACGGGGTGGATTTCTCGTACCAATAAAAGTATCTTCTCTACTATTGGTACGTTTTTGGAACGAATTATGCTGCTTCATTCGGCCATTTATTTCTCCGTGGTGGAGAAGGGCCAACGGTGTCGCTACACCCCCGTACATGTTGTTCAAAGCTGAAAATTAAGATTTTCATTTAAACACGATCTTATCGTATACGATCCCTCACAATTGGCTACGCAGATTGTGAGTGGTCATGGTCAAATTACCTACGGCTCCAGCTCGAAAACTAGGCAGCTCATCCACTCTAATTGTACCGGGTTGCTTGCGATCGGTAAGGAAATAAGTCGTCATATCACCTTTACCTTTCACCTTCACCTTTCCCCTACATTGAAATTCGTAGGGGTACCCTTTAAGTACTTGATATACCTCCTCAGTCACCTGGGTGTGATTGGGCAACCCCGTCGAATCCATTCGACTTGCCACATTAACCGTATTCCCCCAAATGTCGTACTGAGGTTTGCGCGCGCCAATAACGCCGGCGACCACGGGGCCAATATTTAAACCTAAAAATGGATCGGTCACTGGTGCTCCACTTCGGTCGGTAACATACCGACGCGCAGCATGAAATTGTTGTAGGAATTCTCGTTGATGTTCAAAAGTCGCTCTCGCATCGAAAATACGAACTCTACCAAAGTACTGAGCAACGTACCCGCAGATACTTCGTCGTCATCTAGGATGCGCAAATCTGGTATGAGCCCAATCGCCGCCATATACGTCGACCCGACCGTTTTAATCTTGTCGATCGCCTTAAATCGTTCGTCGCTCAACAGATCATCGAAATCCGCAATGATTTCATTGAGCAATCTTAAACATTCCACTCCTTGATTATTACCGTCGAGTTCCGTGTAGAATTCGTGATAATTTGTAATCGAGGCAAAGACAACACCTACTCGAGAGTAACTCTGATGGTAGAGTTCCTGTGATAGAGTATTCTGTAAGGAATTATTAGGTACGTCAGAAGGGATTCTACTAATATTAATTTTAACACCGAAACTACCTTTAAAACAAATACACAGTACATTTAACAGTGATTTAGAAACAAATACATGCTAGCGTGGGAAAAATTCCAAACCAAAAAATTTGTGTTGTCAAATAACTAGTAAGTGATTTTTAGGAGATGCCTGAGATAATCAGAAAAGTCACATGCTCGTACTGGAGAAGGATGGTTTTCGAACTCACTGTAAACCATCATTTCCGGTCATCTACATGCTTCTTTTAGGCCCTTTCTAGATCTGATCCATTTCAAACCAATTTAAAAGTTCCTAAGGACCTAAGGAGACGTTAAATAGCAAACACGGTCCATGGTTCCAGCGCTCTCTACCGTCTTTTGATCGTTTAGTCTCGTTTTAGAGCACCCAAAGCTCTCTGGGCCTGTTTCACAGTTTTGTAATGCCATATCGGAACTTTCCAAACCTCACAGGGGCACACTAATGCTCAGGAAATGCGTTAGAGAGCTCTAGAAAAGATTCTGAACAGGGGGCTTTATAAAACCTTCCTTATCAAAACTGTCCTAGAGCCTCATACATGCACGCAAGTGCTTTACATACTCTCCAGAGCATTTGGCACTAAACTTTAGCCAGGAAGTACCCAAGATCTTAAGTCGTGGTTACTCTAAGCGACGGCTTTGAGATAAAATTTAAAAAACCCGAAGTATACCAACCCTGCTGCATTGTCATGCCTTCGGGTACTAATAGCTTTGAATATAGACTACGGAAGAAGTACCGTTCATATCGACATTGTATTTATAAACGAGTGGATCACGATTGAAGTGTATCGTGTGTTGCCTACATACCATACACATTTTTACTTAAGTTTATGGTCTAAGATTCAAACCCATGGATCATTATTGAAAACTTTAACCATTGACAGTACCGCCACCTATGAACCAATAGATTTAGACTGTATGTGGGAATCTATTTTTCAAGGTATACTAAAAGTCGTGTAATAAAGCTGTCCCATAATACAATCCGCCTATTCCTTTCATGTTTGATACCTATATATTTTATTGAACTTGACTTGAGGACTACCTGTCACTTGGCGTGTTTAGGTTTAGACAGTACTTTTTTACCTTGATATCTTTGAATATAGATTAGAGTCCGAATAGACGCATCAAAGCTTTACGTTAGGTATTCTATTATTTAAAAACTTTTGATTATAAATAATTATAAAGTATTGCCATAAGAATAAAATTCTTTTCCTATACAGCGAGAACAGTTTGATTTTCATATGGGAAAACGGAAAATCCCATTAAAGGATAAGGTTAAATTCAGGCTTCCCAATCATACTCAGTACCACACAACATTTTTAAAAATAAGAACCTCTATAACAATAGCCAATAGGCAAAAATATTGAATCATAATTAATATTTGCCTGAATTGGATTGTTCGCTTTTGAAAACGGAAAACTTTGAATAGAAAGGTGCAATTGCAATGTGCTTTATAATCAAAGATTAGAAGCTTTAATTATGCATACAGCTGTAAACAGGTATGTAGATCCTTGTGTAGATCGATGTTCAAAGATCAAAAGCAAACACCTCCATCATATAGAGAGATTTGGTGCGAATATGAAATTTTGGGGAAAACAAAAGGAAAGTTTTGGGGATGAAGAAATTTCTCGGGAAATATAAAACATTTTTATGAAATTTATATTCGTGAAAATTCTTGCAAAACTGGAAGGAAATTAAAAAAAATTAAAATAGTTTTCCAGGAGATGGTGGTTTAGTATGAAAATGAGAAAATTTAATGTAAGGGGAAATTTGGAGAACAAAAAGACTCTCGAGGAAATTTGAACAAAACAGAATAATAACATTCTCAATAAATAAGAAAGGATCTTTGCGAGAGTAAAATGAAAATTTAAAAAATTATTGTTTCACTTTTGGCAAGCAAGATTTAAATGAATGAAAACGCCTTGAGAAAATTGCAAAACATTCTAGAGGATTATAAGGAGCTTTTGAAAACTCAATGGACATTTTTGAGAAAAAACAAAGGTATATTATTCTGAGAAAATGTAAAGAAAATTCTGGAAAACGGCCAAGGTTGATTTTTAAAGGTGTTGCTTATATGTGTAGTGAAGAAATTACGTAAATACCACCAGGTAACGCACGTAGTTCTGGCAAAATTAGAGGAAATTCTGAGCATTTATTTTGTATAAATTGCAGTTTGCTGGTGGCGGATTTACCAGCAGGCTGGGGCCTAGGGCGGTGGGTTTTAGGGGGCGGCAAATTTGGCCCCAAAATTTTTGTCTAACAGAATTGAAAAAAAAAACATTATTATATACAGGGTGAGGGTTTTTTCATTTTTACTATATCTCGTAAACCTATGGTCAAAGTTTTTCTCATCTTTCTAATGGAGCTAAAATAAAATTTGTATGACTTTTCAAGTAATTAATATCAATTTTCTGATATCTTATGGACGCTAAATTGGACTCAAGATTAATTTCCGAATGAAGGTATCGCCGATTGTTCACTTTTTTCTTTATCGAGTGACCTAAAAATTCAATATGGCGTCCATACGAAATAAGAATGTTGATGTGATTTACTCGAAACCCCAAAGTCATAAACATTGTGTTTCAGCACCATCAGAAAGCTAAGAAAAAATCACGAAGCGTTTGTTAAAATTATTTTTTGATTCTCAAAAATGGCCAAAACTGCGCTATTTTGTAGAGATACGAGAAACTTTTTTTTATTTTCTATTTATCTTTATTTTTTTATTAAATAACTTCATCTCTTCTTCATCTATAATTTATTATTGTCATTTACTGCAAATAGCAAGCCACTAATTCATATTAAATTAACTAATATAAATTCAATTTTGTACTCAGGACTTATTCTTTCTTTGATTAAAAATTATTGTTAAGTATTACGGTTAAGTGGAAGAGCAGAAGTTTCATAAATCTGAACTTCGCCCTATTGAAGGTGACTCTCACGTTAGTTTTTATTTTCTATTTAATAGTAATGAATTCTGTTTATTAGTATGTACATACATACAGTGTTATTCTTCAATATGACCATTATTATTATTATTACTTTGAAACGGAAAATTTTGCCCACTTAAACGTTGCCATTTGAAAAAAAAGTTCGATGCGGTTGTGGCGCTACAAAATGTTTGCTTAAAAGTTGGCCTGTTATTTTTGTTTCCGTGTGCCCACTGCCCAATATACATATTTAAAATTTTAACAAAATTCGTCGAGTCGCTATCTCAAAAAATTGCCAACGTACTAAGTACATACATAAAGACTCAAAAACATTTCATTTTTGCTTAAAATGATGTCGACATTTGATGCAGTTTTGACATGTCCAAAAACGTCATCACTGACAGATTGATAGTATTCAAGTTCTATATAAAAATTGAAATTTTATATTAAAATACGATTTCGGGTAAAATTTAATACAAAACTCGTCACTAAATTGACAACACTTGAATCGGAAATTAAAGTACTCGGCCTCGACGGGCCTCGTCCTTTCAATATTTCCTCGCCATTAATGTATCATTTTCCCGACTTTTCTGTAAATAACTATTGTGATTTGTGATAATGAATTTTTAAAATATTCAAATAGCGTTCCAATATTACAATTTAAATTTAGTATTTTGTTTATAAAGTTTTCCATATTTTGAATTTTCTTATTATAGCTGTGTACGTTCATGCTAAATTGTATTTCTCACTTTACTTACACACCTTTAAATTTAGTAATTTTGTGTAAGCTGCGTTCATATTGTTGGTGTAAGAATTTTTCAGGCATATCTCATCTTAAAATTAGTATACGAATGAGCTTGTTCAGCTCATAATTTACCCAAAAACTATTTATCCATTTTAAAAATGTTTCATTTTAACTACCGAAAATTGATTTATAACGGTCGCAAATACGAACATATTACAAGAGACCACATAGTTTCCAAACAATATTTTACAATCTACCAGTGGTTCACCGAAAAAAAGTTCTGGGGTAGAAAATCGAACATGATCCCTGAAAAAACAAAACCCTGCAGATTCTCACTACCATTTGCTTTGCTTATAAGTTATAACGATCTTCTCTTCCGTCTGTTCTAAAATGTAGCACACATTCAATAAGACTTCTATTCAGACATTTGGTACGATAGTTGGGTTTAGTAGTAAGTCAGACAAATGCAAATTAACGAGATCATTCATCATTGTTGTATTTCGGGAAATAAAAGGTTAAGTGGAAGAGCAGGTGGCGGTTACTTGTAACCAACCTGAACTTCGCCTTGGGGTTCAACAATAATATGAGCTTTTATAGTTTATTTATTAATTATTATTTATTATCCCTTTCTTGTTCTGGGCCCTCAACAGGCTTGGTCCAATTACAGAGTGACCCGCATAATGCTTTTTTCAGAGGTGCCTCTGCAGAAGGTCTCCCTAGATTCTAGGGAGTAGATTTCTATACGCACTGGATCGGATATACGAGTTAATGGTTATGGCCGCCTAGTGTCCATGTCCACGAACTAAAATATACTGTTCTCATAATATGTCTATAAGAACCGTAAATCTATGTATTATATAATCAAAGCTAATAGCATTTTTCAAGGAAAAACGCGGAGGATAGGTTTTATCGCACCCTTAAAAATCGCCATTCGTCATTCTAGAAAATATGTGGCGCTGACAAAAAAAAGCAACAATAAACATAAATAATTGTGTTTGAACCTTCCCCACACAGACATTTCAATTTGAAGTCGATACATTTTTACATAGACAGGAGGCAAGTTCATCACAATTAATGGCAATAGTGCCATGCCTCTCACGTACACGTTTAAAACTTAAACAGTGTGCAGAAGTGCAACAATAAACAAAAGTATGCAATACGTACCATGTTGTTTCTAAATTGATTATCGAGGAAGTGCGTCGCGACGTGTGAAGGCAACAAGTTAAACAATATTCTTTTATTAGAATGTTGCAAAGCGTCCATTTCCCTTTTTTCCTCGTTCGCCTGTACTTGCCAGAGAAAGTCGAGACGAACAGTCCATTCCACTTGACGGCCGTGCAATAACACCGCTATTACGAAGATTAGAACTTCAACGACGCTTACGACGTGGGCGGGTATGCCAGGAATTCCTGAGCTTTAAAAGGGGAAAGGGCGAATTACTTCCGACACCTTCAAACTCACAATCTACTTACTTAACAACTTCGTCGTAAGTCAAAAATAGCTTAATATGCGACAACTCTATTAACAAAACGTATACCGTCGACATAATTATTAGTAAGGCAATCTTCAACAAGATGGGGAGTCGCAGGAATAGAGCGACCGCTAAATATCCAAGAGCGCAGGATAGCACGATGTACTGAGGCAGGGGGCAGGCCCTGTGATCCCTTTCGAAAATGTTTCCATTTACAGTCCCGTTCTCGGACGAGTAGATGGAGCATGTAAACTATTCAGGACTCATTATCCTTCGGTCCACGTCAGGGACGATACTCACCACATTGACTTGCGCAACTGTATAAACCAGCACAATCGTAAACACAGTGATGGCGAGACGCAGCGCAAAACTATGCGAAATGTCCCATAAAATCCACCTCAGTCGAACGGCCAACAGCAGCATAAGCACCACGGATATCCACACGAAAGCAGTTAGAAAAAGTAATAGCAAAATAATAGTCCTCGGAAGGATTACGGCCTGGAGACCTCCCAGTAGCACCAACAGAACTAAAGCGCACACAAGAGATGAGCCGAATCCGACATCCAATTCGCCGTGATACTGAAATAATGGCGCATTAATCTCCCTCGGATATTCCGTTCAACTTACGTGATGCTCCTTCTGTCTGTCCTTAAAGCACAGCGAAATTAAATTAACGTGCGTGGATTTCTCACGGTCCACACTTCGCGCCTCGATCGCCTGCGCCAGATATTTATTGACTCTGTTCGAGGGCTGGTGATAAACGCTCGAATGTCGCTTTTTAAACGGCCGCTTAAATTTCTCTGTAACTTTATTCTAAAAGAAAAAGTAAATGTTAGGGGCGGGTTTTGGCTGGTGCCCGATTACAAAAAGCGTAAGAGAAGCACAGCTAGTTTTCCGACAATGTGTGTTTATGGAGGCGTTATGATTGAACGTTAAGCACTCGACGAGGGTTCTACAGCCAAAGTAAGCATCGCAAGGGGTAGTGGTGCAAGTTAGAATCCGCACAATGTCAAATTGAAATAAAATAACGTATTGTCTATGATACGGGATGCCAAAAAATTCTTTTAAAAATTTCGTTTTACTTTAAGCTTTCACTTTTTCATTGGTGAAATGCATTTAATTTTGAATGTTTGCCAAACCCTTTCTTTTCTTTTTGGTCTTTGATATCATTTTCTTTGGCCGAATAATGTCTTTGTAAAATCGTTATATTGTCATTCCCTCGCCTCTTCTCCCTACGTTTTATAGATTAAACTTCTGTGCTACCGCTTACATTCAGCTCTCGTTTTCATTTTCACACACGTTTACTTTCTTTTATTTTTGTCCCTGTAGGTATAGATGACGATATTGGCATAAGACAGGTTAGGGGCAGTTATTCTTGGTTGATACAATGTTTCGTGACATGATACGGAGTGTAAAATGGATCTTCCGTCGGATACCTTTTCTTCTATGAATTTGTCATGGAGTCGTTGCCCTCTGGATCCATTTTTTTTTCTGACGGTAACTTCCAATGTTTAAAGTTTGCAAGCAAGCAACCTTCTGAAGTACCACCTGAGTGTAATTGTAACTGTTTAAAACGTCTTTTGTATTACCCGTCCCGCAAAATCGTACACTTTACTTTCATGACAGTTTTTTTTCGAATACGTATGTTTAAAATCAGTTTATTTTTGTTACCAATTTTAACAGGAAATTCAAACCTCCCTTTTTGTAACAATCGCCCCTGGTTGATTGAGCACTGGTCGTAAACAATATTGCTTTGAATTATAAGATTTTTGGAAAACTTGCGAGAAATGAAGGTTTCAAATCAATGCCCGAAAAAACCACCAC
Source organism: Photinus pyralis (assembly GCF_008802855.1). NCBI lineage: Eukaryota > Metazoa > Arthropoda > Insecta > Coleoptera > Lampyridae > Photinus > Photinus pyralis. The sequence goes on along the minus strand of NW_022170738.1, from coordinate 40,450,540 downwards.
ATGCCCAAATTAAAACTGACTGACTAGGCCGAGGGCTATATGGCCAAGGAAAAGATTGGTCGCTAGCCGGCGAACCGTGAGTACCAAGCCCCCCCCCCCCCAATTTTAAGCAGCCTTCTGATAGTAGGGGCAAGCTGCCAGTGACCGTTTAAAAGCCAACTACTCGTAGGACCTTCATGTCCGACTTACAAAAACTACTCAAGCTGTAACGGAGTAGTCGCTGCCTCCAGCCACCGCTGATCAAGGCTTGTCCGACATCGAGAGGACCTTATTGGCCTCTGAGGAAGACACTACCATAGGCAGTGTTACCATTCCTCTCTCCGAAGGAACACCTGAGCACTTGGATAACAAAACCTCAGCAGTCTCAGGAAGGACAAGTGAACTAAACAAAGCTGTGGAGGGTATGTCCACCCCACAAGTAAAGCTTTGTGGTGCCGCTCGCAAGCGGTTCAAAAAACTAATAGCTACCCAAACGAGACTAGGGTAATGGCTGTAAATCTCCTCAACTTCTCAACTTCTTCCGCACCTCCAAAGAAAACCTTCCGGGGCGCCCTGCCAGGATCAAAGTAGAGATCTTCTCGACAGACCCTAAATTGGATACCATCTCCGATGACAAGTTGGAATTATTGAAAGTCAACATAATCGAAGCGATATTCGATGGCGAAGGGGAGACAAAGCTCCGTTTTTACGATTCGGTTGCCATGCAAGGCTGGCTGTATGGACGTGGAGACGGTCCAGTTGTTGAAAAACCACGTCGCAACCGCCAAAACGTCGGAAGGAACCTCGAGAGGAAAAGGATCTCCCAAAGCATAACGTGTTCACTTGCACAGAGAGGAGGAAGAGTCGACCAACCACATTTTAAAATGGTTACACAACCAAAATGCAGGCATTAACGTGAAAATCCACCGCAACGTGACTGACACCACCGCAGTAATAGTCTTCACGGTTGACCGTCATAGGAACCAGAAATACTCAATCAAGGCAATGAACCAACATTTTCAACCAGCCACCTCCTTTCTAGCAAGCAGAGTAGTGAGATGGAGGATCTCCGACGAGCCCTCCCTATCAGACCACAGACAAATCTGATATAGGATAACGAGAGAAACAACCCGAAAATTCAGAGATTGGACACTGTACGAGGAGTTACTGAAAAGCAACACCGCAGGACTCTGCAGAAGGGCGAAGAGTTGACTTCACGACTTGCCAAACTGTTCACTGATGCCATTCTCTCCTCTTTTGAGGAGAGCTGTCCGCTGAAGCGAGTTAAAACAAATAGCCGCACACCCTGGTGGAATAATTCGCTTGGAAAGCTCTGGAAAGCCACCAAAAGAGTCTTTAACAAAGCAAAGTGCACTGGGTGCTGGGATGAATACACCGTCCCTCACTGAGTATAGTACGAGCAACCACCCCAAAAGCTAGCGACCTATCGGTCTATCGTCCTTCGTCCTTAAAACGATAGAGGGAGTAGTAGAGCAATACATAAGGGAAAGGTTCATAAGAAAAAAAACCTTCACACCAACCAACATGCAGACCAAAAGGGACGCTCGACGGAGACCACCCTATAACATCATCTCTAAGATTGACCAAAGCATGAGAATGAGAATCTTCCAGAAATTACGCTATTCTTCTAAAACCCAAACACAGGAACTCTGCTGAATTGTATTTTTATAATGCGGACTGGTGATCTCAGAGTTACATCATTTTTAGGTCAGCCTCCTAAGATAAGATTACCTCCTATATCTCCGACTCACTGAAGACCTCCGGAAACCATTATGAGAACAATACTTCATAGAATTTAAATACGCAGAAAAAAATATCATTCATTCCACCACTTACTTTCGGATCTTTACAATTGCACCAGTCGTACAATTTATTGGAAAATTTGAGCTTCTAATTTAGACACCTTGTATACTTTCTATTTAAATATTAGATTAGAAATTCTATAAATTCGTCAATATTGTTACAAAAAATCTGGAAAAAGCGCACAAAATAGTAGGATGCGATCAAAAATTAAGAAAAGTTCTACACCCTTTAGTCGGTGATTGTTCAATTTACGAATAATTTCACTGATCCGTTTTCGCATTTCGCGTTTAAATATAAAGGAACGTGCACAATTTCGTTTTGATAAAAAATATTTTTACTATTCGATTGATGTAAGGATCGCTTTTTTAAAAAGAAACACACACCAAATAAAAAATAAAGCAGTGTCCGATATCCCAAAGAGGAGCGTTACACACAAAAAGATAAAACCATGCAAACATATTTCGGATGGATTCGGCGACTTACATCAAGCGAAAACGCACGAAATATTTAAGAATCAATACCGCATTAATAATTAAAATAATTATTCAAAAAATCACTTCATCCTCAATATCGACTTCTGTAGTCTGTGCTGAGTACGGTTGGGAGTACCGCATCTTCACTAAGACCTTCTCATGGCTTCTACTTGCTAATAGAGCACAAAATGAGTTTACACGTTATTTCACTTCTATTGAGTCATTGTGCGAATGTAAGAGGTCGAATCAACTTGATTGAGGCGACTTTAGCTTCCCTTCACATTTGATTTATGGCAGATCTGGGCTCACCTACAAACGAGTTAGTAGGAAGGGAGACGGTGGCTAGCGCGAAATCAACATCTGATTTGGTACCGGTACAAGCGTGACGTTTCGCGTGGATCTGATCACAAAATCATTTGTGTTCAGAAGAACGCAAACGAAGAACTAGTGATCGGGCCAGCTTGCCAACTGGATTTTTAGCGTTGTATCAAAATTTTGTAATTAGTTTCAGAAAAAAAAAACATAACATATTATCAAAAGCGGTGAGAAATAAGATAAAAATCAAAATTATTCAGATGGCAAAGAAAAGACTTGGATTTAAATTAGGTGAGGCAAGCAGTGACTCACTTCGCTGCCAGTGTTGTCTGAAAGGTCCTCAGATGGACCAGAGGAGGTGGGCTCCGCATGAAGTATCCTCTGAAGGTCTAGCACCTACAAGCGACATTAACATCGACTGTTCACACCGCTACTATTAGACACAACAATTATACAAATAACATGCTGACATATTTCTTCATCATCTTTAGACTCGAGACGGGTCTACACCGTGCCCTCTGGCATCGTGTACACATCGCTCAAGTCACTACACACTTTAGTTTCATAAAAATCTTCACCCAGAAAAGGGAGCTCAAAAAACTGAAGCCTCTAAGTGCGATGTTACACTAACTGTGCAAACACATTTTCCGTTACCACAAAACATCGTGTAAAATCGTAACAAATAGGAAAAGCGAATTCAACGTGGTAAAGGGCACTTACCAAAGTGCGGTCTTGATTACTTACAATACAAAGAAAGTCTGTCAACCGTTTTTTTGAGTAGTAGTAGTCTATGCACACTTACCGCGTCCTAAAATGCAAAAGTCATGCAAACCACAACATCCAAGTGCAAGGAAATTAGAAAAGTTTAATTATTATTTACATAAAAAAGCTTTTAATTATCATACAGGGTGCTTCCATCGGATTTGGAAGCATCCTGTATGGAAAAAGAGGTTAAGCTATGCAAAACTGCCTGTTTTCTCGAAATTGAAACTAAATTTAAGACCCTCCCAAGGAGGGCATTTGTACAAATGTCTTTTTGATCCTGGTTTTTAATTACAGTCGCTTTTAAAAGGATGCGAATCCGACGCTTACTATCCGTGCCTAATTCATTTCATGCACAAGCTGCAAGGACACGAAGATTTATGCGTTAAACTCAAAATAGCGTAACGCCCCCCAAAACAAATTTTGAGGAGCGTTTAAATTTACGATCTAATTTTCTCGACTTCCAACGCGTTCTTGCTAAAATACCAAAAAAAGGGTTCATCGGAAATGATGAAGGATATTACTGAGTAACTGCACCTCACGCGAAATGCACATAAAATCATTCAGTTTTACAACGTCTGGAACTGGCATAAATTCGATAGTAAAATATTATTTTTTAACGGTGTGGCTTTAAAGGGGAGATTAACGAGCGAGCGGTCGGTAGCTTTGCATCAAATATTCTTTGTGACTGGAACAATTGCGTACAATCATCCCCTTTTTGACGTTCCATGTAGAGTACGTTATTATTAAAAATAAAAGGAACATGCTTCAAGTATTAGAAATCTGAAAGTCTAAAGGGTTGGATTAAAACTAAAAGCATACAGCTATTTGGGGATGTATAGCGACTGGTGTGAAGCTAGCAACAGCACGTGATTTATGTAGGCCGCCTAGGAAGTGTTGAAATAATCTATTCGATTAACGGAAAGCTGAAGCAATTAGCAATAAATTTGTACATTCTATGTGAAGTTAGCAATTATGCTATTCAATAATATACACATTATAGCAACATTTTACATTTCGTCTAGATACGTAAATACGTAATCGGAAAATATTTCATCGATAATCATGTCTATCAATCGTTGCATGATAGCAGGAGCATTAGTGAGCCCAAAGGGCATGCTAACAAACTCGAATAAACATTTGCCAGGGACGACAAATGCAGTTTTAGCACTTTAAATCGATAGTAGAAAGGAACTTAGCATCACGAAGTTTACTTATTAAAGTGAACGGATAAGAATCGCGAACAGTGAGTGCATTCAGAAGAGCTATAGACAGTCTGGGGTTTACTTTAATGCTGTCGACCGGACCTAGACTGATTGTCGGCCTTTATTCGTTTTTTTTACAAGAACTACACTTCATTTTGGTAATATCCAGGTTGACCACAAAAGATTTTTCGAGGGCTCACACAATTAGAATAGGCCTGACCTAAGTAAGTAAGGAAGATTCAACCTTCACAGGTTTAGAAACGGCAGGCAATGAAATTGGTTTAAATACGAGATGTTACGAGATACTAGAGGTACTTTGTTCGATACGTGATTGGAATTCTTCTGCACCAGATACTTAAGTGTTCAATATGTCCAGAATAGGCAAACGTTAATCAAAATAAGGTTGCAAATTAAAAGGTATATTCTCTCAGTTGGTGAATAATAATTGCTGATTTCATATCGCATGAAAATCAATTGGGGGAATGCTATTGCTAATTTTCCGCGCATGGTGCCTAATAGATATCTGTTTTCCTACACTAGTTCTCTACTAATGCAAAAAGCGCATCATGCGAAAGTAAGCAATAAGTGCAAACCATTCCAATTTGGACGAAATCGGCTTTTTGCAACATGGAGTAAGTACAAATTAAAAGCTTTAAATTAATAACCCTTCTCTTCCTTGCCATTGTGTAAAATTTAAAAGTCAAAAATACGATAAATTTGGACTCACCTTCCTGGTGTTGCTGTTCTTCGCGTCCGACGACTGAATGGTCATGTTGGAGAACGGAACCTCCATCGAGTATTTGATCGAGTGAAGCAGTTGGACGACGACGTTCGAGACGTTCTTGAAGCTCAGCTTTCTTCTCTGCGCGGCACCAAGAGCGGACCGGACCTGCAGCGTGTTGAACAAGAGTGGCTGGAAGAGATCCGCCAGGGGTGCCAGGGCGGGCAGGTTAGTCACAGGGTTAGCTTGTGGAAAGTAAAGGAAAGGTTCTACAAAGACGTCTAAGTTTCGCAAACTGACGACCGTCTTAGACGCCTTAAGAAAATGTTTAAGGGTATTATTAACAATGTTAATTAAAAATAAAACTGGATTAAGACGAAATGAAACTGCTATAATACATAAAAGCAAAACAGTGCACAGGTGTAGATAGAAGTGATAGAACAAAATCAAAGGAAAAGGCGAGAGAGGAAGGCGCATTCATAAGCTGAGACATGCTATCCACCAAAAGCACAAAAATGCACGGCAAACCAAAAACGTGTTTGGTAAACGGTGCATAATACTGTACAAAATAAACTCTCTGAAAATCATAAAGTGATCTAACTCGTCATACCTTGAGCAGAGCTAAAAAAAACTAATATACACAACCTAAAGACTTTGAATTTGATATTTTCTCTCAAAAACTGATTAATTGCGTGTTAAAAAACGTTTTAAAGCATCGAGCTATGTATACCTTTCTTCTTCTCGCCGGTGGCACTATGAAGTAAGTGGTGATACTGTTATCTCGCAGGTACTGGTTTCGAGTACCGCCCATTCCCGCTTCTACCTCATACTCTCCACCAAGGTAGTCAAGAGTTGCCTGAGTGATGTGTACCCTCCTAGAACACAAATATCATTAGTGTCATAGGGCAACCATACAAGTTCGTAGCATCAAAATATCAAGCAGGTGATTTTTCAAAATGATGTTTTAGACACATTTTTCGCCGCAAAGTGCAAGTGCCAACCTCATTCAATATACGGTTCAATAACGGGATGAGAGCCTACAAACTGCGTTATCGGCAGGATATTTCCATTAACATTTCGATTTGGTTCGGATGTTTTTTCGTCGGCATTTTCGTCATAATCTTTCATTCTGAGCGGTTTTACCCAACCCTTCGTCCGTAGTCAATCTTGAACGAACGATCTCTCATCTGTATTGGCAACGTGAGCGGAGCACGTGTCGACGCGACATTTCCATTTAATCAAATCTTACAAAAAGACGCAAATACATATGGGAGCGATCGTTACCGATCCCCCCATGTTCGTTTATAATTACGCCGGAAAGAAAAAGGCGAGGGTGAAAGTGCAAACAGTAATGAAAAAGACATAAAACAAAGAAGTAAAAACGCATAGGATCGATACGGAGCAGAGAAATGGGCGCGCTGATTTTTTTTCCCCTTCGTCTAAACAGCGTATAAGTGGCACCTGTTGTCTCGTGATATATTTTTCCGCTCCGAAGTTCCGTCTTTCTAATATTGATTTAGTTCATTTGTTTCAATATTGGCAATGCTTGCTTTTCAAAATGAAAATGCAACTGGAAAGCGGATAAAAATAGAGAAAAATATAAAAGATCAGTGGGTAGTATTAATAGCAAACCAATCAATTTAGATATAACGCAATCGCGTTGAGATCGGCGATGTGGGGTCGAGGGGTTGCAGACTAATTCTCGGTGGCGAATTTTTATCAGAGATTGACGTAGTCTGAAGGCGAGGAAGTGTCATTCCAAGTTCAAGTAAATACCAGACGGAGGGAAATTCCCACACCACTACATGTGAAAATCAAAGCAGCACACTTGCAATAATTAAAATACTATTCTCTTTCCTTTTCACTGTACCCAATCTCATTAACAGAATCTTTCTCATTACCTTGTGACATAAATCGGAATTATGAGGGAAAATTGTGACTTGAGCCGTTGATTTATTACGCCACCTTCTATGTGTCATATAAAATTAATTTTTAAGGTTTTACTCATTTGGTTCCTAAACCTATACGAGACTTACCCAGGTTCTCCACCGGCCTCCATGTTGTTTGCGAGAGTGACATCGTTCGACCAAACGTCGTACTGCCATTTTCGTAGCCCCAAAACGCCGCACAATACCCTACCCGAATGTATACCCACCCTCATGTTCAACTGTACGTCGGTCGCTTCGACGACGCTCGCAATTGCGTCGATCATGTCCAAACCCATCTCCACAGTGCAATGTGCATGATCCGATCGGGGTTCGGGCAGTCCCGAAACGCAGTAGTAGCAATCGCCCAGAATTTTTATTCGCAGGCAATGATTATCCTGAAATTAAAAAAATCCTGAGAGACATTTTATTCCCTAGCATAAAATGTTGTAGTCCTTAAGGCGAATAGCAACTCCCCAAACAGAAGATGAAGAAACAATAAACATCATTAAAAGATCGCATCAGAAGCCTAATCAGAAAAATGACACAACACCGTTTTCAGTACATTTTCCGGCAAAGTCAACGTAATGGGACGTTTAATTATAAAGTGTAATTAATTTCGTAATCTAATCTATAGTCGGGGCTGTAGAATGAATGGAATTGTACCGGTGAAAAGATGTCAAACTTTGAATAATAAAGATTAATTATTTTAATTAAGATCTTAACTTTGTCTGCTAGAGGTTGTAAATACCGCGACAGAAAATTCCGACGGTGGTTTTCCCTTAAACCAACATTAATTAATTTTCCGCAGACGGAAAAGTGTAGGTACAACTTTTTACGCGGTGAATGTTTTCGTGTTTTATAAATTAGGTAATTGGGTAAAGGGTAAATTAAACCTAGCCAATGAGCTGAAAACACGAAAAATGATTGTAGGGACTTTTCTCGTAATACTTAAATTTTCGAACCTGTTCCCCTTTCCTAGAGAGCATAATGGAGAGAATCGAAACGATTTTAGGGATGCTTAGGTTGCAGCTGTTCTAAATATTCAGATTGATAATAATAAATCCACATCCCTTAAAAAACGCTAATAAGGTTCTTTGATTTATGATTTTAGGGGCGCTTAGATTGGAATTGTAATGCATCATTCTGTAACGGGAGCCCGCTAGACCGTTTTTTTTCGAATTTTAGATATGCGTAAAAATTGCATATGTACCGCTTTATACGAATAGTAGGAGTGAGTAGCTTTAAAAGCCACCCCCGACGCGTTTGGAGATTCCATCTTATCTCTTCAACTGGTCCTTCTATAAGTATTTCCTCTTTGTTGAAATTATTTCAAATTTTGATCACTTCATAATTAATTTTCATTCTTACCGTAATCATTGGATCATCTTCTAGTTTAAAAATCCTGTAATACCATTCTTCACTTTTGCAGTGCTCAGTTCTTCTACTTCTTCAACTTCTTCTTCGTTATCTTCATCAAATTCATCTTCACTTAATAACTCGGAATATTGCGCTATGTAACTTCTTCTCGAATGTCTTCTTTTCTTCTTTAAACTTCAATTTCTTGTCCTAAATTCTTGTTCATATCTTGTAGTACCATGCTTCCTCTTCTATCTTCGCATACTCTTGCTCTGAAATGGCTATTCTCTCTTTTTGTTTTTTCTCAAGTTTCCAATTTAATTCTTGTGCTTTCAAAAGATCTTCTTGATTAGCTTTTCTACTTACAACTACTAGCTTCAGCTTGCTCTCCTACCCTCTCCAACTTCTCTAAAATGATTGGTTGACTCTTCATGGTCTCCTTTTCTTGATTTTCTTTTATTTTTCCTTAAGTTTCCTCCAAATACTTTTGTTTCTGATTTTCTTCTTCTTCGCTGAATGGATTGTCTGAATATTTCCGTCGAATTTTCTTACTTTTTGATGATGCATGATGGGGAGTTGGTGATGGTTGGTTTTTCTGTACTCTTCCCAATTGTTTCTTAATTTCCCAATATCTGAATCGTACTGGCCAAATCTCTCTTCATTTTTCTTCACCCCTTCCTCTCTTTCTTCAACTGCTGCACTGCTTCTCTTTAATTTTACTTCCAGAATTCTAGTTTCTTCATTTTTTGCCGACTTTCGCGATTTGTATTTGTAAACCTCGGGTTTCCTTCTGAGTTTCTTCAATTTTTTTTCCATTTTGTCTTGGCCTTCTTCGAATTTTTTCTCCACTTAATCGTGAAGAACCAGACGATGGGGTACTAAACCTCAGAGCAGTAATTATCTTCTTCAATCTGCTAATACTACTCTAACACGAGTTAGGACAGCAGAAAAATCCAGATGATTAGGTGCTTAGAGGTTACACTACCTTACCCTCACAGACACACAATACTCAATACTATATATGATAACTGAATATGATCCAAATCCTCGACATCGAGTCTCCAGAAATGCGAAATCCATTAATAAAACAATGCTCTACAGAAATTAAACAACGCAGAAAAGACGACCGTCATTACCACCACGGTTTAACAATACAATTCCACCAATCAAACCATTCACTTCCTAAACTGCTCTATTCTTAGAAATCTCGAAAAAAATAAACGCAAATTTAGAGCTACCGTTACACTTGTCACTAAATCCACTAAAACTACTTTACGAAAATAGTCGCCTTTCTCGGGGAATGTAATTGGAACGATAGAGACGATTTTAGGGATGATTAGGTTGGAATTGTTTAAATATTCGGATTAATAATGAATCTACACACATATCATCCCTTATAAAAATCGCTAATAAGGCATTAATGCTTAGTTTCACTACATAATTGCGCCCTTCTCAAGGAACGTTAATTCCATACGTAATAAACCTCTTTGATCTACCGGCTATTATTATTTAATTGCGCATATTCCCTCTTGTCTGTAATCGTTTCGGCTAATTCTGGGGTCTGGAAGCTTAATTTTGTTGTACTAAAGACGTCTTGTTCCCTACACAGAACATCCTTTAGAGAACAATCGCGTCGTTTAATTTGTGCGATTATACAATAAAATTGAAGCAGTTCACCTGGTGTTCCGCAATCGAAATGCGAATGTAATAAAGACGCTAGGGGAAGAAGATGAAAAATTGGTAACGTCGAATTGAGTTTTATTAATGAATTCTGAAAGGTTTCGTTAATCTTTCGAATCCATTCAATAAACTTCTTTTAGTTTATCGTTTTGACGTGGAAATATTTCAACTTTAAAGTTCAACGTTGGGGTTTGAGGCGCGCCAGACGCGTTATTTAAAAACAAAACCAAAAACCTTTAGTGAAAAGGTTTTTTTTTGTTCCCAGGTTGTATACCTACCGCAAAAATGCCATCGGGTTTACCAAGAAAAAGTAAGCAATTTATTTCTAATCTTATTCGTTATTTTGAACGTTTTCGGGTTTATTCAGATATCAACCTCAGGATTTGAAGTCCACAAAATGATGGCCGGTGAACGGTGTTTTAAATGTCATGGTGAGATCCGAAAGGAACGCGTCTTCGATACAAAGGCTGTGGTTCGATTTTTACCAGGACGAAAATAGGAACATCGGCGAGCAAGTTGGGCGAATGTTTATCACCTTTGCAACGTTCAACAACCAGCTGGAACGAAGCACGTTTGTTTTTGGAAAAAAATATGACGTTCCTCGAATCTTGAAATTCGAGACCTGAGTTTTATTGTTACACAATTTGAAATGTTTTGTGGATTATCTTTTGCTTTTGTTAATTTAGATCGTGATCTTTGTGTCAGGGTTTTTGTCCCAAAGAAGGTTTCTCTGACATCGCCTGGTTGTGTGCGTAATATACTTAATATGTGCTCGTCTTTTCTTACGCACAAAATAATTCAATTTCCTTTCATTTGTGTATAAAAATATCCGCCAGTAATGAGTATCCTACCCACAATGCAGCACTGATTGCAGCATTCATTGCATGATGCTATGTAAACATACTTAGTCATGACGTCGTAATAATACACCGATGACGTGCTCGCAAACTAAAGAAAATCCTACTGTATATTAAATTCGTCAAATTCGAATTGAGAGAAGTTGAAGAACAAATAAATCTATCGAAAAATACGTAAAGAAAATTTACCTGGCATCAGTGCGATGTTAAAATGTAATAAGGTGCCGGTGCCGCTATACATTTTAAATGAAAAAGTGACAGGTACACACTTTGAAAGACTTTAGCTGTTACGACGCCGACGTTAATCCAGCTTTTTATAAAGCTGAGTCCCTATAAGCTTATTTGAAGAAAATGTCAAAAACGAACACGAAAGAAAAATTGTAACTTCGCGATCGTGCTTTTTCCACATACACTTTTCTCTTATTATTTAATCTACGTCTCTAATTTTACATTACATAAGGCTTGAAATTGTGGTGTTGCAAATTAAAAGTTCAAAGGCGTCCCGACGCTTTTAAAGCTTTCTCCTGTACTAAGTGAAAAAAGTTTGTTGTTGTAAAGTTCGGTTAACGAAATTGAGATGCCGGATTTTGCCTATCGAGGAAAATAATCCGAAATAAATTTGAACAAGAGTAGAGGATCAATTTCAAGTATTGGCAAGATACTTTATTCTTAATTTATTATTTTTGTTAAAATGATAGGGTCAGTCAACACATAAAAATCATATGATTTTTAGGAATTCAGAACGCCATGGTTGCATAGACGAGGGGAAAAATGAAAAGGAAGAGAAGGAATCTCCTTACATCTTACAAATGCCACCGATGTGGAAAGAAAGGACACAGGGCACAGTTTGGCAACCAGAAAGAGAAAAAAAATAACTAAACACTCAGCACTCCATTCACTAGACAGCCCAACCAAGTTTCCTGTGACCATGGCAAATTGTCACCCAATTTGAATTTTCCATTCCATGAAAAACTCAAAGTTTATATAATCGTATGTCCTAAACTTATAAAATTGTCAGTTCAAACCCCGTACGGACGCCACTGGTGAAAATTAAAAAAAATCTCTTACGAAAAAAATGCTCCTTAATGATGAAAAGGTGTACGTACACAATTTCATAAAAATATCTTAAGAGTGTTAAAAAATTATGACAAAAAACTCACTTTTTTCTTAAAATTTTAACAGCCTTTTCGATGTTTAACTGCAGCTTCAAATGAAAAAGTGAAGTTCTGATTATTTTCGACAATTGGAAGGGCTTAAGCTCTTCATTATCATTTCCACTCAGCTTATTCAAAATTATGAATATTGTACTTACATTTGCTAACTGATCGAATCTTCCGAATAGTTCGTTCAACAACCGTACCAACTCCTGAGCGGTACACTGCGATGCCAAGACGGTGAACCCGACGATGTCGGCGAATAAAATGCTGAAAACAAAAAAAAAGCACGGATAGAGATTCGCGAAAGCGAAAATAAACGAGGATTTTATAAGCTCATCTACATGTAAACGTCGTAAACTCATTTCGCTTAATTGCTGTAGGATTTAAGAAAAGCGAACCCCTTGAAGGGGTAAAACGGCAGTTTCCATAAACATTTCCGGAAATAAACCCGACTCTTTTAAGTTAAGTTTACGTTTACAAAATCTCGAGCGCCGCGCATCGATTTCGTGAAAAATAATCTCGCACGCCGCCGGTTAGTTGGATGTTAAATTATTGAAAGGTAAATTTGAAGTTCGCTTTTCCGAAAGTTTTCTTTTTATTTTCGCTGCGCCAATACATATTGGATCTACTCCATCAAAAGGCATTTGTTAGAAAAGTTATTGACTCAATCAAGAATTCTCCCATTATATTTTCATTCATTTGTAGTGTAGGTACTCTGTAAATGTTCATTGTATGTGTAGTCAGGGTAAAAAGATCGTTTTAACTGTCATTAAATTGTGTCCAACTTTTCCATTTCCGAGATACTTCAAATTTACCACTAAGTATAAATCTCAACAGGTTATGGGCCCAGAGCTCTGAGCTGCAAGAGTAGTGAAAGGGATGAAAAATTAACATCGAGAAATGTCAAGTCCTACACAAGTATCGAGGTAACTATTGTTTACGAAAAATCTCTCTTCAAAGACAAATTGATTAAAATTCCTGTTTCTTCAACACAATTCCTATTCTAAAGGGATTTAATTATAAGCCCTTTTATAGCAGTGCTAAAAAAGGCTTAATTCCATTAGATTTAATTCCCCAAATAGAATTAACTCACGAATTAATTCCGCTTTGAATTAAATCACGAATTAATTCCATTTTGAATTAATTCCATTTTGAATTAATTCCTACCCAGATTTAGATCTCGAGACGTTATCTTCGACGAAAAACTTCTCTCCAAAGCCAAATTGATTAACATTCCTGTTTCTTTAACACAATTCCTTCTGTAAAAGGATTTAATAAAAAGCCATTTTATAGCAGTGCTAAAAAAGGCTTAATTTCATTAGATTTAATTCACCAAATAGAATTAAATCACGAATTAATTCCATTTGTAATTAATTCCTACCCAGCTTTGGATCTAAAGACGTTATCTTCGACGAAAAACTTCTCTCCAAAGCCAAATTGATTAAAATTCCTGTTTCTTCAACACCATTCCTTCTCTAAAAGGATTTAATTATAAGCCCTTTTATAGCAATGCTAAAAAAGGACTAATTCCATTAAATTTAATTCACAAAATAGAATTAAATCACGAATTAATTCCGCTTTGAATTAATTCCCACCCAGCTTTAGATCTCGAGATGTTATCTTCGACGAAAAACTTCCTGTTTCTCCAACACAATTCCTTCTGTAAAAGGATTTAAATATACGCCGTTTTATAGCAGTGTTAAAAAAAGGCTTAATTCCATTAGATTTAATTCATCAAATAGAATTAAATCACGAATTAATTCCATTTTGAATTAATTCCTGTTCAGCTTTGGATCTCGAGACGTTATCTTCGAGGTTATCTTCGAAGAAAAACTTCTCTCCAAAGCCAAATTGATTAAAATTCCTGTTTCTTTAACACAATTCCTTCTGTAAAAGGATTTAATAAAAAGCCATTTTATAGCAGTGCTAAAAAAAGGCTTAATTTCATTAGATTTAATTCATCAAATAGAATTAAATCACGAATTAATTCCATTTTGAATTAATTCCTACCCAGATTTAGATCTCTAGACGTTATCTTCGACGAAAAACTTCTCTCCAAAGCCAAATTGATTAAAATTCCTGTTTCTTTAACACAATTTCTTCTGTAAAAAGATTTAATTAAAAGCCATTTTATAGCAGTGCTAAAAAAGGCTTAATTCCATTAGCAATTAATTCCTACCCAACTATGATGGAAGATACAGAGATATTTAAGGAATAAGGCTACAATGCGAAAGATATTGAATATTCAAACCACAAAATTACCAATCTCTAAATTGCGATTGAAATAATCTCAAAATTTAACAATTTGCTTCGTCTGCAATTACGAAACTGGATACCCTCGGCAATGAAAATGGTGCAAAACGACTTTATATTGCTGGAAGTAAATGACCAATTACTCACCACTAGCAAAAAAGCTGAATAATTGTGGAGTACGTACCTAAGATAATTTAGTAAACTCGTATATGCAAAGCAGAGGCCATAAACAACAAAAGGGGGTGTGGAACAGAAACAATTTATTGCAAATCAACTCTTACTGCATTAAATGAAAAATGGATTAAGGTCTATTTAATTAAAGTACGTAATAGTAAAAGGCAGGTACCTAATGTACAATTTATTGGCACCAGAGGGTATTTTACATGAACGCAACAATAAGTAGTACAAGCCTAGATGGAATAATTTATATGCAAATTTAACACCGATTTTTGTAAAACCTGAGTTGAGAGGAAAAATAAGTAAACGGGTGAAAATGACACACGAATTATCCTTTGTTAAGTAGCTACTAGAATCTCAAAAATCTCAAAGAGCTGGAAAAATGTGAAAACACTCAAAAATTAGATGAATTGTAAGGATACGGAGAATTTTAAGAATCTGATCCGAAAGTTAAATCGAAGAAAAGGAAGAATCTGATGGAGCTCAAGAATACCACGCATCTGAAAGTTTTGACAAGCTTGAAAATTTCTAAGAGTGTCATCAAATTTTGCTCCTCTGGAAGACTTTTCATACACTAAGAACTGAGCGATTTACCGAAAATTACACTTTCGGGAATTAGTCATGAAACCTCCCTTCTTTCGATGCCACGATGCTACGTTCTCTCCCAAAATATATAGATCTTTCCATTTGATTATTTTCTAGGAAGCGCCATAACATTTTGTCATTTTCCACTTTTGAGGGAAACTACGGGCCATCAAATCTCCCTTTTCCGGGGGGAAGCTGTCGCGTAGTGGGAGTGGCAGTACATTTTCCTTCTCTGGGAGATTTCAAACACGAGAGTTCTAAGAGTGGCACGTTTTGGAAAAGAGCGTAGCACCATGAAGTGGGAACTACCCTGGCAGATGTTTGCGAGAAAACGGAAACCTACCCCTATTAATTATTAGCGGACGAGATTTTTTCGAATCAATACATACATTATTTCCACTGTTGGATTCAAAGTAAAGCTCCACATCACAATTAGAATAAGAGACGCTCAACGGGATAGCACTGTTAAAACTGAACGCTTTTAATATTTCTTAACACAAGGGTCACATTAAACACTTAGTATGAAGTGGGAAAATATAGTTAACACAAAAGCTCTTTACGTAAAAGGGTTGCATGAAGCACCTCCTCGACAAACGTTTACTTACCTAACGTTCTCGTGTTTCTGTATGTAGATTTTGTGAAACTGGCCTTCCACGGGCGAAATGATGTCGTTTTTCATCTCCATCGCTACGTGTTGGGGTAGTACCGAAAGCAGAAGCCTCTCCTGAAAATAAAAAAGTCCATTAGTCGCCATGCGGGATAAATTGTGAAACCCCAAATGGGGTCTGGAAAAGTTATTACTAACCGCCTGAATGTGACAAGAAAAAGTGCCATTAAATAGCAAATTACAAGCCTCCAGACATATGTGTTTTCTTACTAAAGCGACTAGAAAGGCCCTTTCCAAATCGATGCGGGCCTAGGAACAATCTAGAAATAACATAGAAGTGTTTAACGCAAGATCTAAGAGACTCTGGAATGTACCCGAAGGCTGTTCTTAGAGACGTGTCCAGGGTGGGTTACGCGTATGAGACTATTTTACAAATCGCAAAAGAACGGGTGCATTCCTACAATTTTGCGTAATTTTCCGCTACATTAAAGTGGTCAGTTGAATTAGTGTTTCGCTCATAACAGAATTAGTACTGCACTTAAAGCCAATGACCTACCCTTTGTAGAATGCATCATGCGAAGTGCATTCCAGCTTGGTTCATCCAATTTCGAAGTGTAACACTTATCGATAGTGCAAAAAAGGGTAGCGAACGATAAATTACTATATGATTTAATCAGTTTCTGGCACCATCTAAAGGATGCATTGCTTCCAAAGTTTTGAGGCTCACATGCAAACTTCTCTACAGCTTAATGGCCGTTTGCACAGACATATTTAAGCGGAGCTTAGCTTAAGCGTAGCTTAAAATCCATGACAACGATTATTGAGACAATGGTTGCCATGGATTTTAAGTTACGCTTAAGCTAAGCTCCACTTAAATTTGTCGGTGCAAACGGCCATTAGTACTTGGGACGAGAGTTCCCTTATTACAAAAATGTAAAAAAGGAATTAAAATAAAAACGTTGTATGTAAATACGTTAAAAAATTAATGTTGGGGTTAATTTTGAGACTGCTTCATCGATATTAAGGTCTCAATTCACATATGGTTGTCCTCTGCAAGGGGCGTCTCTTTTGTGCAGGATCAAATATTTCTATTTCTTTAATTAATCACGTAGAAAGGGTTCATCAACAGTCCTGAATACATACATTGAAGAATTCAACCCCTATTGGATTGTAAATTATAAATTTTTTAGTTAAAATTTTCTCTTAGAAGGGGCGTCTCATTTGTGGTGTACCAAATATTTTCATTTCATTGATTAAGTCTCATAGAGGGTTGATCAGCAACCCTGAATACACGAATAGAAGAAGACAACCCCTATTGGATTGTAAATTATAAATTTTTTAGTTAAAATTTTCTCTTAGAAGGGGCGTCTCATTTGTGGTGTACCAAATATTTTCATTTCATTGATTAAGTCTCATAGAGGGTTGATCAGCAACCCTGAATACACGAATAGAAGAAGACAACCCCTATTGGATTGTAAATTATAAATTTTTTTTAGATGGCAGTGGACTACTACAGGGGGTGCATTTTTTGTGAGGGCATCAAATATTTTTATTTCGTTGATTAATTACACTTAAAGAGTTAATCAACAACCCTGAATCTATGAATCGAAGAATTCCACCCCTGTTGAATTGTAAATTATGTATTTCTTAATGAAAATTCTCTCTTAGATGACAGTAGAACTACTACAGGGAGTGTCTCATTTGTGGTGCAGCACCTATTTCCATTTCTTTGATTAATTTGCATGAAGGGTTGATCAGCAATCCTGAATAAGCGAATAGAAGAATTCAACCGCGAGTGGATTGTAAATTATGTATTTTTTTAGTGAAAATTATCTCTTAGATAGGAGTTTATTACTACAGGGGTGTATTTTTGGTGGGGCAACAACTTTTATTTTATTTCTTTGATTAATTATGCATGTAGGGTTAATCAGCAATCTGAATAGATGAATAGACGAATTTAACCCCTATTGAATTGTAGGGGCATGAAATATTTTAATTTCTTTAATTAATTACGCTTAAGGGTTGATCAGCAACCCTGAATAGATGAATAGACGAATTAAACCCCTATTGGATTGTGGGGCATCAAATATTTTAATTTCTTTAATTAATTACGCTTGAGGGGTTGATCAGCAACCCTGAATACGGGAACAGAAGCATTCAACCCCTATTGGATTGTAAATTATGTATTTTTTTGAGTGAAAATTCTCTCTTAGATGGGAGCTGACTACTACAGGGGGTGTATTTTTCGTGGGGCATCAAATATTGTAATTTCTTTGATCAATTACACATAAAGGGTTAATTATTAACCCTAAATACATGAGTAGACGTATTCAACCCCTATTAGATTGTAAATTATGTATTTCTTATAGAAAATTCTCTCTCAGACGGGAATTGATTACTACATGGGGTGTCCCATTTGTAGTGCACCACCTATTTACATTTCTTTTATTAATTTGCGTGAAGGGTGGGTCAGCAATCCTGAATACGTGAATAGAAGAATTCAACCCCCATTGGATTGAAAATTATGTATTTTTTTTAGTGAAAAGTCTGTCTTAGGTGGCAGTTGACTACTACAGGGGGTGTCTCATTAGTTCCGTACCGCCTATGTCCATTTCTTTGATTAATTTGCATAATAAGTTAATCAGCAACTCTGAATACATAAATACACGAATTTAACCCCTACCGGATTGTAAATTATGTATTTTTTTTAGTGAAAATGATCTCTTAGATAGAAGTTTATTACTACAGGGGGTGTATTTTTGGTGGGGCATCAATTATTTATTTTATTTCTTTGATTAATTATGCATGTCGGGTTAATCGGCAACCCTGAATAGATGAATAGACGAATTTAACCCCTATTGGATTGTGGGGCATTAATTTCTTTAATTAATTACGCTTGAGGGGTTGATCAGCAACCCTGAATACGGGAACAGAAGCATTCAACCCCTATTGGATTGTAAATTATGTATTTTTTTGAGTGAAAATTCTCTTTTAGATGGGAGTTGACTACTGCAGGGGGTGTATTTTTCGTGGGGCATCAAACATTGTAATTTCTTTGATCAATTACGCATAAAAGGTTAATTATTAACCCTAAATACATGAGTAGACGTATTCAACCCTTATTAGATTGTAAATTATGTATTTCTTATAGAAAATTCTCTCTTAGACGGGAGTTGATTACTACATGGGGTGTCCCATTTGTAGTGCACCACCTATTTACATTTCTTTTATTAATTTGCGTGAAGGGTTGATCAGCAATTCTGAATACGTGAATAGAAGAATTCAACCCCCATTGGATTGAAAATTATGTATTTTTTTTAGTGAAACGTTTGTCTTAGATGGCAGTTGACTACTACAGGGGGTGTCTCATTAGTGCCGTACCGCCTATGTGCCATTTCTTTGATTAATTTGCATGATGAGTTAATCAGCAACCCTGAATACATAAATAGACGAATTTAACCCCCACCGGATTGTAAATTATGTATTTATTTAGTGAAAATTATCTCTTAGATAGGAGTTTATTACTACAGGGGTTGCATTTTTGGTGGGGCAACAACTATTTATTTTATTTCTTTGATTAATTATGCATGTAGGGTTAATAAGCAACCCTGAATAGATGAATAGACGAATTTAACCCCTATTGGATTGTGGGGCATCAAATATTTTAATTTCTTTAATTAATTACGCTTGAGGGGTTGATCAGCAACCCTGAATACGGGAACAGAAGCATTCAACCCCTATTGGATTGTAAATTATGTATTTTTTGGAGTGAAAATTCTCTCTTAGATGGGAGTTGACTACTACAGGGGGTGTATTTTTTGTGGGGTATCAAATATTGTAATTTCTTTGATCAATTACGCATAAAGGGTTAATTATTAACTTTGAGTAGACGTATTCAACCCCTATTGGATTGTAAATTATGTATTTCTTATAGAAAATTCTCTCTCAAACGGGAGTTGAGGTGTCCCATTTGTAGTGCACCACCTATTTACATTTCTTTTATTAATTTACGTGAAGGGTTGATCAGCAATCCTGAATACGTGAATAGAAGAATTCAACCCCCATTGGATTGAAAATTATGTATTTTTAGTGAAAAGTCCGTCCTAGATAGCAGTTGACTCCTACAGGGGGTGTCTCATTTGTGGTGCACCACTTATTTCCATTTCTTTGATTAATTTGCATGAAGCGTTGATTATCAACCCTGAATACGCGAATAGAAGAATTCAACCCCCATTGGATTGAAAATTATGTATTTTTTTTTAATAGTCTGTCGTAGGTGGCAGTTGACTACTACAGGGAGTGTGTCTCACTTGTGGTGCACCATCTATATTCATTTCTTTGATTAATTTGCATTAAGGGTTGATCAGCAATCATGAATACGTGAATAGAAGAATTCAACCCCCATTGGATTGAAAATTGTCTTTTTTTAGTGAAAAGTCTGTCTTAGGTGGCAGTTGACTACTACAGGGGGTGTCTCATTAGTGCCGTACCACCTATGTTCATTTCTTTGATTAATTTGCATGATGAGTTAATCAGCAACCCTGAATACATAAATAGACGAATTTAACCCCCACCGGATTGTAAATTATGTATTTATTTAGTGAAAATTATCTCTTAGATAGGAGTTTATTACTACAGGGGTTGCATTTTTGGTGGGGCAACAACTATTTATTTTATTTCTTTGATTAATTATGCATGTAGGGTTAATAAGCAACCCTGAATAGATGAATAGACGAATTTAACCCCTATTGGATTGTGGGGCATGAAATATTTTAATTTCTTTAATTAATTACGCTTAAGGGGTTGATCAGCAACCCTGAATACGGGAACAGAAGCATTCAACCCCTATTGGATTGTAAATTATGTATTTTTCTGAATGAAAATTCTCTTTTAGATGGGAGTTGACTACTACAGGGGGTGTAATTTTCGTGGGGCATCATATATTGTAATTTCTTTGATCAATTACGCATAAAGGATTAATTATTAACCGTGAATACATGAGTAGACGTATTCAACCTCTATTAGATTGTAAATTATGTATTTCTTATAGAAAATTCTCTCTCAAACGGGAGTTGATTACTACATGGGGTGTCCCATTTGTAGTGCACCACCTATTTACATATCTTTTATTAATTTGCGTGAAGGGTTGGTCAGCAATCCTGAATACGTGAATAGAAGAATTCAACCCCCATTGGATTGAAAATTATGTATTTTTTTTAGTGAAACGTTTGTCTTAGGTGGCAGTTGACTACTACAGGGGGTGTCTCAT
Source organism: Photinus pyralis (assembly GCF_008802855.1). Classification (NCBI taxonomy): domain Eukaryota; kingdom Metazoa; phylum Arthropoda; class Insecta; order Coleoptera; family Lampyridae; genus Photinus; species Photinus pyralis. The sequence continues at coordinate 40,429,392 of NW_022170738.1, read as the reverse complement.
TAGTGCCGTACCGCCTATGTCCATTTCTTTGATTAATTTGCATAATGAGTTAATCAGCAACCCTGAATACATAAATACACGAATTTAACCCCTACCGGATTGTAAATTATGTATTTTTTTTAGTGGAAATTATCTCTTAGATAGAAGTTTATTACTACAGGGGGTGTATTTTTGGTGGGGAATCAATTATTTATTTTATTTCTTTGATTAATTATGCATGTCGGGTTAATCGGCAACCCTGAATAGATGAATAGACGAATTTAATCCCTATTGGATTGTGGGGCATGAAATATTTTAATTTCTTTAATTAATTACGCTTAAGGGGTAGATCAGCAACTCTGAATACGGGAACAGAAGCATTCAACCCCTATTGGATTGTAAATTATGTATTTTTTGGAGTGAAAATTCTCTCTTAGATGGGAGTTGACTACTACAGGGGGCGTATTTTTTGTGGGGTATCAAATATTGTAATTTCTTTGATCAATTACGCATAAAGGGTTAATTATTAACTTTGAGTAGACGTATTCAACCCCTATTGGATTGTAAATTATGTATTTCTTATAGAAAATTCTCTCTCAAACGGGAGTTGATTACTACATGGGGTGTCCCATTTGTAGTGCACCACCTATTTACATTTATTTTATTAATTTGCGTGAAGGGTGGGTCAGCAATCCTGAATACGTGAATAGAAGAATTCAACCCCCATTGGATTGAAAATTATGTATTTTTTTTTAATATCTGTCGTAGGTGGCAGTTGACTACTACAGGGGGTGTCTCATTAGTGCCGTACCACCTATGTCCATTTCTTTGATTAATTTGGATGATGGGTTAATCGGCAACCCTGAATACATAAATAGACGAATTTAACCCTTACCGGATTGTAAATGATGTATTTTTTTTAGTGAAAATTATCTCTTAGATAGAAGTTTATTACTACAGGGGGTGTATTTTTGGTGGGACAACAACTTATTTATTTTATTTCTTTGATTAATTATGCATGTAGGGTTAATCAGCAACTCTGAATAGATGAATAGACGAATTTAACCCCTATTGGATTGTGGGGCATCAAATATTTTAATTTCTTTAATTAATTACGCTTGAGGGGTTGATCAGCAACCCTGAATACGGAAACAGAAGCATTCAACCCCTATTGGATTGTAAATTATGTATTTTTTTGAGTGAAAATTCTCTCTTAGATGGAAGTTGACTACTACAAGGGGTGTATTTTTCGTGGGGCATCAAATATTGTAATTTCTTTGATCAATTACACATAAAGGGTTAAATATTAACCCTAAATACATGAGTAGACGTATTCAACCCCTATTAGATTGTAAATTATGTATTTCTTATAGAAAATTCTCTCTCAGACGGGAATTGATTACTACATGGGGTGTCCCATTTGTAGTGCACCACCTATTTACATTTCTTTTATTAATTTGCATTAAGGGCTGATCAGCAATCCTGAATACGTGAATAGAAGAATTCAACCCCCATTGGATTGAAAATTATGTATTTTTTTTAGTGAAACGTTTGTCTTAGATGGCAGTTGACTACTACAGGGGGTGTCTCATTAGTGCCGTACCACCTATGTGCCATTTCTTTGATTAATTTGCATGATGGGTTAATCAGCAACTCTGAATACATAAATAGACGAATTTAACCCCTACCGGATTGTAAATTATGTATTTTTTTAGTGAAAATTATCTCTTAGATAGGAGTTTATTACTACAGGGGGTGTATTTTTGGTGGGGCATCAACTATTTATTTTATTTCTTTGATTAATTATGCATGTAGGGTTAATCAGCAACCCTGAATAGATGAATAGACGAATTTAACCCCTATTGGATTGTGGGGCATCAAATATTTTAATTTCTTTAATTAATTACGCTTGAGGGGTTGATCAGTAACCCTGAATACGGGAACAGAAGCATTCAACCCCTATTGGATTGTAAATTATGTATTTCTTATAGAAAATTCTCTCTCAGACGGGAATTGATTACTACATGGGGTGTCCCATTTGTAGTGCACCACCTATTTACATTTCTTTTATTAATTTGCATAATGAGTTAATCAGCAACCCTGAATACATAAATAGACGAATTTAACCCCTACCGGATTGTAAATTATGTATTTTTTAGTGAAAATTATCTCTTAGATAGGAGTTTAACTACAGGGGTTGTATTTTTGGTGGGGCAACAACTATTTATTTTATTTCTTTGATTAATTATGCATGTAGGGTTAATCAGCAACCCTGAATAGATGAATAGACGAATTTAACCCCTATTGGAGTGTGGGGCATCAAATATTTTAATTTCTTTAATTAATTACGCTTGAGGGGTTGATCAGCAACCCTGAATACGGGAACAGAAGCATTCAACCCCTATTGGATTGTAAATTATGTATTTTTTTGAGTGAAAATTCTCTCTTAGATGGGAGCTGACTACTACAGGGGGTGTATTTTTCGTGGGGCATCAAATATTGTAATTTCTTTGATCAATTACACATAAAGGGTTAATTATTAACCCTAAATACATGAGTAGACGTATTCAACCCCTATTAGATTGTAAATTATGTATTTCTTATAGAAAATTCTCTCTCAGACGGGAATTGATTACTACATGGGGTGTCCCATTTGTAGTGCACCACCTATTTACATTTCTTTTATTAATTTGCGTGAAGGGTGGGTCAGCAATCCTGAATACGTGAATAGAAGAATTCAACCCCCATTGGATTGAAAATTATGTATTTTTTTTAGTGAAAAGTCTGTCTTAGGTGGCAGTTGACTACTACAGGGGGTGTCTCATTAGTTCCGTACCGCCTATGTCCATTTCTTTGATTAATTTGCATAATAAGTTAATCAGCAACTCTGAATACATAAATACACGAATTTAACCCCTACCGGATTGTAAATTATGTATTTTTTTTAGTGAAAATGATCTCTTAGATAGAAGTTTATTACTACAGGGGGTGTATTTTTGGTGGGGCATCAATTATTTATTTTATTTCTTTGATTAATTATGCATGTCGGGTTAATCGGCAACCCTGAATAGATGAATAGACGAATTTAACCCCTATTGGATTGTGGGGCATTAATTTCTTTAATTAATTACGCTTGAGGGGTTGATCAGCAACCCTGAATACGGGAACAGAAGCATTCAACCCCTATTGGATTGTAAATTATGTATTTTTTTGAGTGAAAATTCTCTTTTAGATGGGAGTTGACTACTGCAGGGGGTGTATTTTTCGTGGGGCATCAAACATTGTAATTTCTTTGATCAATTACGCATAAAAGGTTAATTATTAACCCTAAATACATGAGTAGACGTATTCAACCCTTATTAGATTGTAAATTATGTATTTCTTATAGAAAATTCTCTCTTAGACGGGAGTTGATTACTACATGGGGTGTCCCATTTGTAGTGCACCACCTATTTACATTTCTTTTATTAATTTGCGTGAAGGGTTGATCAACAATCCTGAACACGTGAATAGAAGAATTCAACCCCCATTGGATTGAAAATTATGTATTTTTAGTGAAAAGTCCGTCCTAGATAGCAGTTGACTCCTACAGGGGGTGTCTCATTTGTGGTGCACCACTTATTTCCATTTCTTTGATTAATTTGCATGAAGCGTTGATTAGCAACCCTGAATACGCGAATAGAAGAATTCAACCCCCATTGGATTGAAAATTATGTATTTTTTTTAATAGTCTGTCGTAGGTGGCAGTTGACTAGTACAGGGGGTGTGTCTCACTTGTGGTGCACCATCTATTTTCATTTCTTTGATTAATTTGCATTAAGGGTTGATCAGCAATCATGAATACGTGAATAGAATAATTCAACCCCCATTGGATTGAAAATTATGTATTTTTTTTAGTGAAAAGTCTGTCTTAGGTGGCAGTTGACTACTACAGGGGGTGTCTCATTAGTGCCGTACCACCTATGTCCATTTCTTTGATTAATTTGGATGATGGGTTAATCGGCAACCCTGAATACATAAATAGACGAATTTAACCCTTACCGGATTGTAAATGATGTATTTTTTTTAGTGAAAATTATCTCTTAGATAGAAGTTTATTACTACATGGGGTGTATTTTTGGTGGGACAACAACTTATTTATTTTATTTCTTTGATTAATTATGCATGTAGGGTTAATCAGCAACTCTGAATAGATGAATAGACGAATTTAACGCCTATTGGATTGTGGGGCATGAAATATTTTAATTTCTTTAATTAATTACGCTTAAGGGGTTGATCAGCAACCCTGAATACGGGAACAGAAGCATTCAACCCCTATTGGATTGTAAATTATGTATTTTTTTGAGTGAAAATTCTCTCTTAGATGGGAGTTGACTACTACAGGGGGTGTATTTTTCGTGGGGCATCAAATATTGTAATTTCTTTGATCAATTACGCATAAAGGGTTAATTATTAACCCTAAATACATGAGTAGACGTATTCAACCCCTATTAGATTGTAAATTATGTATTTCTTATAGAAAATTCTCTCTCAGACGGGAATTGATTACTACATGGGGTGTCCCATTTGTAGTGCACCACCTATTTACATTTCTTTTATTAATTTGCATTAAGGGCTGATCAGCAATCCTGAATACGTGAATAGAAGAATTCAACCCCCATTGGATTGAAAATTATGTATTTTTTTTAGTGAAACGTTTGTCTTAGATGGCAGTTGACTACTACAGGGGGTGTCTCATTAGTGCCGTACCGCCTATGTGCCATTTCTTTGATTAATTTGCATGATGGGTTAATCAGCAACTCTGAATACATAAATAGACGAATTTAACCCCTACCGGATTGTAAATTATGTATTTTTTTAGTGAAAATTATCTCTTAGATAGGAGTTTATTACTACAGGGGGTGTATTTTTGGTGGGGCATCAACTATTTATTTTATTTCTTTGATTAATTATGCATGTAGGGTTAATCAGCAACCCTGAATAGATGAATAGACGAATTTAACCCCTATTGGATTGTGGGGCATCAAATATTTTAATTTCTTTAATTAATTACGCTTGAGGGGTTGATCAGTAACCCTGAATACGGGAACAGAAGCATTCAACCCCTATTGGATTGTAAATTATGTATTTCTTATAGAAAATTCTCTCTCAGACGGGAATTGATTACTACATGGGGTGTCCCATTTGTAGTGCACCACCTATTTACATTTCTTTTATTAATTTGCATAATGAGTTAATCAGCAACCCTGAATACATAAATAGACGAATTTAACCCCTACCGGATTGTAAATTATGTATTTTTTAGTGAAAATTATCTCTTAGATAGGAGTTTAACTACAGGGGTTGTATTTTTGGTGGGGCAACAACTATTTATTTTATTTCTTTGATTAATTATGCATGTAGGGTTAATCAGCAACCCTGAATAGATGAATAGACGAATTTAACCCCTATTGGAGTGTGGGGCATCAAATATTTTAATTTCTTTAATTAATTACGCATAAGGGGTTGATCAGCAACCCTGAATACGGGAACAGAAGCATTCAACCCCTATTGGATTGTAAATTATGTATTTTTTTGAGTGAAAATTCTCTCTTAGATGGGAGCTGACTACTACAGGGGGTGTATTTTTCGTGGGGCATCAAATATTGTAATTTCTTTGATCAATTACACATAAAGGGTTAATTATTAACCCTAAATACATGAGTAGACGTATTCAACCCCTATTAGATTGTAAATTATGTATTTCTTATAGAAAATTCTCTCTCAGACGGGAATTGATTACTACATGGGGTGTCCCATTTGTAGTGCACCACCTATTTACATTTCTTTTATTAATTTGCGTGAAGGGTGGGTCAGCAATCCTGAATACGTGAATAGAAGAATTCAACCCCCATTGGATTGAAAATTATGTATTTTTTTTAGTGAAAAGTCTGTCTTAGGTGGCAGTTGACTACTACAGGGGGTGTCTCATTAGTTCCGTACCGCCTATGTCCATTTCTTTGATTAATTTGCATAATAAGTTAATCAGCAACTCTGAATACATAAATACACGAATTTAACCCCTACCGGATTGTAAATTATGTATTTTTTTTAGTGAAAATGATCTCTTAGATAGAAGTTTATTACTACAGGGGGTGTATTTTTGGTGGGGCATCAATTATTTATTTTATTTCTTTGATTAATTATGCATGTCGGGTTAATCGGCAACCCTGAATAGATGAATAGACGAATTTAACCCCTATTGGATTGTGGGGCATTAATTTCTTTAATTAATTACGCTTGAGGGGTTGATCAGCAACCCTGAATACGGGAACAGAAGCATTCAACCCCTATTGGATTGTAAATTATGTATTTTTTTGAGTGAAAATTCTCTTTTAGATGGGAGTTGACTACTGCAGGGGGTGTATTTTTCGTGGGGCATCAAACATTGTAATTTCTTTGATCAATTACGCATAAAAGGTTAATTATTAACCCTAAATACATGAGTAGACGTATTCAACCCTTATTAGATTGTAAATTATGTATTTCTTATAGAAAATTCTCTCTTAGACGGGAGTTGATTACTACATGGGGTGTCCCATTTGTAGTGCACCACCTATTTACATTTCTTTTATTAATTTGCGTGAAGGGTTGATCAGCAATTCTGAATACGTGAATAGAAGAATTCAACCCCCATTGGATTGAAAATTATGTATTTTTTTTAGTGAAACGTTTGTCTTAGATGGCAGTTGACTACTACAGGGGGTGTCTCATTAGTGCCGTACCGCCTATGTGCCATTTCTTTGATTAATTTGCATGATGAGTTAATCAGCAACCCTGAATACATAAATAGACGAATTTAACCCCCACCGGATTGTAAATTATGTATTTATTTAGTGAAAATTATCTCTTAGATAGGAGTTTATTACTACAGGGGTTGCATTTTTGGTGGGGCAACAACTATTTATTTTATTTCTTTGATTAATTATGCATGTAGGGTTAATAAGCAACCCTGAATAGATGAATAGACGAATTTAACCCCTATTGGATTGTGGGGCATCAAATATTTTAATTTCTTTAATTAATTACGCTTGAGGGGTTGATCAGCAACCCTGAATACGGGAACAGAAGCATTCAACCCCTATTTGATTGTAAATTATGTACTGTTTAGAGTGAAAATTCTCTCCTAGATGGGAGTTGACTACTACAGTGGGTGTATTTTTTGTGGGGCATCAAATATTGTAATTTCTTTGATCAATTACGCATAAAGGGTTAATTATTAACCCTGAATACATAGTAGACGTATTCAACCCCTATTGGATTGTAAATTATGTATTTCTTATAGAAAATTCTCTCTCAAACGGGAGTTGATTACTACATGGGGTGTCCCATTTGTAGTGCACCACCTATTTACATATCTTTTATTAATTTGCGTGAAGGGTTGGTCAGCAATCCTGAATACGTGAATAGAAGAATTCAACCCCCATTGGTTTGAAAATTATGTATTTTTTTTAGTGAAAAGTCTGTGTTAGGTGGCAGTTGACTACTACAGGGGGTGTCTCATTAGTGCCGTACCACCTATGTTCATTTCTTTGATTAATTTGCATGATGAGTTAATCAGCAACCCTGAATACATAAATAGACGAATTTAACCCCTACCGGATTGTAAATTATGTATTTTTTAGTGAAAATTATCTCTTAGATAGGAGTTTATTACTACAGGGGTGTATTTTTGGTGGGGCATCAACTATTTATTTTATTTCTTTGATTAATTATGCATGTAGGGTTAATCAGCAACCCTGAATAGATGAATTTAACCCCTATTGGATTGTGGGGCATCAAATATTTTAATTTCTTTAATTAATTACGCTTGAGGGGTTGATCAGCAACCCTAAATACGGGAACAGAAGCATTCAACCCCTACTGGATTGTAAATTATGTATTTTTTTGAGTGAAAATTCTCTCTTAGATTACTGCAGAGCGTGTATTTTTTGTGGGGCATCAAATATTGTAATTTCTTTGATCAATTACGCATAAAGGGTTAATTATTAACACTGAATACATGAGTAGACGTATTCAACCCTTATTAGATTGTAAATTATGTATTCCTTATAGAAAATTCTCTCTCAGACGGGAGTTGATTACTACATGGGGTGTCCCATTTGTAGTGCACCACCTATTTACATTTCTTTTATTAATTTGCGAGAATACAGCACTATTCGATTGTAAAGTATATATTTTTTTTGAAAAACTGATTCTCTCTTTTCTGGAGTATCAAATATTTCATGGTTCACATTTGCATATTTATGACCAAATAGCTATTGCTAATTTCATATTAAATATTCAAAGCTAATGCGGAAATATCTTGCTCGAGCTATTTCCAAAGGGTAAGAGTCTTGCATAATATTAATTTTAGAACTGATTTCAATAATACTTCCTAGTTATTTTTCCATTTTAAACTCATTTAAAATTGAGACGTGGCATGAAATTTTAAAGCCATCCGTGTCAATACACGAACGGAATGTTACCACCGACACTTACTTGAATGAAGGTAGGTATATGTCAAGATTAATCAATAAACCAACTCGATGGCGGTACATGCATGCAATCAAATGCGGGCTGTAACAATATTTGCACGGTGCATTACGGCAGCGACCCCGTGGCATTTCAAATTTCCACCCTTTCGAATATTCCGCAATTAAAGCATGAGTAAAAAATACGTTTCACACGACCACCAGAAACGCGCGTTATTGGACTGAATTCCGTCGAAACAAAACTTCTAATTGCTTTTTTTTGCACGTTAATGGACGTGCCTTCGGGTTTATCTCGCAATTTTGTAAATACAACAGTCTTTCTATTTGGCTGGATAAACAACTTGTTTATTGATCTGCGACACTAAAAATGGTTAACATACAAAAATGGAAGCATTTCAACTAGAGCTTGCTTAACTAATTGTATGCTGCTCCGAGGAGTTCCACAAGGAAACATATTTGGGCCCAATTTATCCATTGAAAATGTTATTAATAATAATAAAGCAAGAAACTTACCAATTTTTCATTTTCATCCTCCATCTCCAAACGGGCCGCTATACAATTCCGTGTATCCAAAAAGGCTTTCCTCTGGGCGTGCTCCATGAGGTTATGCATAAATATTCCGACGATATTCACGCACATAAAAACGAGGACGTTCGCGATCAACTGGAATACAAAAAAAATTACTTTAACATGAATATTTTTTCTAAAAACGATTAAATTTGGCGTGAATTTGCAGTGAAAGTACACCAGAAACAAGGACGTTTTCATTCTCTCAGTTTCAAAATCAAAAATGTTTCTATAGTCTTTAGTGCACATTTCTAATTTAAATGAGGGGAATTCTCAAAAGAATTAAAGGGGAAAGAATAGAGGGGCGCAAGTCACGGGGATTAATTAACCAGGTTGATTGGATAAACAGGGAAATTGCGAAAGGTAGCGCTCATACGAACCCGCAAATATACCTACCTCGAGGGGGCGGAACAAATTGGACAACTTGTCAATCGTTGAAATACAAGTACCCTAATCCATAAATCAGACTATTAAAGTTCCCACAGCTGACGACAGATCTTTGTATACATACGAGGGACCCAAAAATTTAGTAGTTGAAAATTGCCTCCACTCGACAATCTTTGCAATAAATATTTACATTGTTGAGTCGTGAGGAAAGTCTTTGGAAAGGTATACCAGCATTCAGTCTTTAGACTAAAAAATCGCTAAATTCAAGCAACAAAGTTGTTCGTTTTCTATCGTAATGATATTGAAACTCCACTTATAATTAGCATCCCGTATATTTGATTTGTGACCTTTGTTTTTCAATGAATGAACATCTACATAATGAATTCCCCCGGGGAATGCAGGCTCAGTATTTATGTTTGACGTTAAAACCACGGCAATTAAAACTTTTACGTTGGAAAACTACTCGCGCTTTAATTAAAACACATGTGAGATGCGTTGTGCCATTGAATAAGAAATTCATATTCCTTACTCATGACGAACGTGCTTTTTTCTTATTGAAAATAATCCGGTTTTTTCTCTGTGCTAATTACTTGTTAACAGTTTTAATTAATGGCGCTAATAGGATTATTGTTCTAACATATTCTAACTGTTCCACGTTCCATTTTAAAATCCCGTTTCTGAGAAGATACAAATTGCTAAGCATCCGACTTGCAATTTTATAGAAAAAACATAATCTCACCTTAATCAGGAATAAAAATGCCTCAACAACCCTCTGTTCATTTTCCGTCACGTTTAATCCTTCAAAAAAATTTATAGTCCCCTTCCCCTACTTCTTCAAGAATACCTACTTACGAATTTCGCATTAACCTTCTACCCATTTCCACAATTTTTGTTCTGCTTTTAACCTCCACGTCTTCTTCCACCAATACCGAAAGTAGGTATATCGTAATTATTAATTAAATTTAACCCTTCTGAATCAGCAACAATTTTTTTCAACGTTTAAAATTCCCTTCCTCCACTTCTTCCATCACCAGTACCAAAAATAGGCACTTCACAGCCACCCTCTAGCCATTTTTTATACAGTTGAACCTTTTTGAACTGAAGTAGAACCGGAGTAGATCCTGAAAATGATCGTAATCCAAAGTGCTGGAGAAACAACAAGCAATTGGCGCATCGTAGACCACAGGAGGGCCCCAAGCGACAAACTTTGATTGTCGTGGTGGACCAAACTTCCTGGGACAAGAAGGGGTCACTTGCAACCATAGACCTTGCGTCAAACTAATCTCCAAGACGAAAATAGAGGTAGAAGAGATGACAACCATCGAGTGCAAAGAAGTCACAAGAATTGAGGGGACCTCAGGAGAACTACAACCAACTCTACCAACCACCGCACTTCAATGGTAAGCACGATTTTCCTTTATTTTATTAACGGTAAATCGGTCCATCCTATGAGGCAAGCTGTCCCACAACATAAGAAAGAAATTGAATAAATTCCAAAAGGTGCCAGACTCCAAAGAGAAACAGAAAAAGAAACAGAGGGTACAATCGGTTCCCTGAAAAAAATTGAGGGAGATTATACAGAGACCCTTGGAGCTTTTGTTTCAATCACACTTTCCCGGGATCAAAAACCTCGCTCAAAATGACGCGGGTGAACCAATTACTCTGGAACCACTTGTCAGGGGGGCAGGCGAGATTGGGTTTTGACTCAGCAGATAGTGAATCTAATCCAAATACAATAAGGCCCTAAGAAAGGCAAAACTAGACTCGTGGAGGAGGTACTGCGGGGAAATTAAACAAATTCCAGAAGGTACCAGACTCCAAAGAGGAACAGGAAAAGGCACAGAGGGTAGAATCGGTTCCTTGAAGAAAATTTAGGGAGGTTATACAGAGACCGCAAAGGAAACCTTGGAGCTTTCGGATACATACCTGGGAGGTAGGGTGTTCGAACCTGGGCTGAGGTAAGAATTTTTCATCTGTGGCAAAGATGGGAATTTCCTTAGATCAGTTTCGAGCATTCTGCGGTCTACTCCGAACTAAGTTTTCCTAATTCGTAAGGTAAATACCGGAGCAGTATAGAATTTCTGCGGAAGCACCTCTAAAAAGCATTATGCAGGATCCAGAACAAGAGGGACAATAAATAAATAAATTGCGGCAATACCAAAAATATGGCGCGTTGCTGAATAAGATTCATTCATTTTGTTTTATACCTTCGCCTAAGGAAATGCCGCAGGAAATCAATTTCTTTCCAGTTAAAACGAAACCGAAACAACAAAATTATGTTCCATATGAATTCTACGCAACTTTTAGAAAAACCCGCTTGAATAAAATACAGTTTAAAGCTATTGTTTTAAATTAACTACTATATCATTACAGATACCACGAAAACAATAGTATTTTCCTTGGATGATAAACCACGTAAACGAAATGCTAAAATAACAACCTCATAATATTTCCGTCTTTACTTTGTGTTTATATTTCGGTCTCGTAATTCTTGAACCAAAGAAAAGCTATCTAAATTGGATATAAATCGAGCCCTCGCCGCCATTTCTTCGCCTGATATTTTCGCGATGGTTATCTTAGTAAATAACTCCAAAAGGGTGACAAGATCACTAGTATAAAATTAACCAAGAAAAGTAGAGTAAACTAAGTTCTGTTTTAGGGGACGTATTAACAACGCCTTTTGCTATATTATCCAATAAAAAATCCGCCAGCTTCATAACGAACAATTATAGAAGAATAACTGCCGTAGATCTAACTGCGATATTCTGTGCCAAAAATGCCATCTGGTTTACCAAGAAAAAGTAAGCAACTTATTTACCGGAATAATATTTAAACAATTACAGGTAGTTTCCGACATTCGAATAGTTCGATTTATAGGCAGATTTCGAGTACTTTATTAACTCTACTTTAAATGAATCCGTGTTAACCTAAACTAAGCATTTAATTATTTAGAAAGTACTTACGAATCGATTGTAAGAAGGGGACTTGAGAAACGCGTGCAATCTCCCGAAAAATAATACTTATAGTCGGAGTGGCCCATGTATAACGACAAAAAAAAACGGGGTAATAAAATATCTTCAGCTACCCCAACACAGTAGTTAAGTGATTTATCTCAGGCGCTCCTCTATTCCACTTTTTACTTTATAATTAAAAGAAAATTACATCCGAGTCTTGCTTGGCTTATTTTTCGTCCGCGGTCATTAAATCAAGTTGCACGTAATTAACGATGAAAGAATGATGAATAGTTTAATAACGCGCCGCTGGAGATCCTCGGGACGCTATTTATAGGCAGTTTAGTGACATTTGGCAATTTTTTTAACTGTGAAATGAACTCGGGCAGGGAGGTGGCATAGACACAAAGGAGAAAGAAATGAATAGGTGGATCGAAATCACTATAAATGGAGATATACAAGGGAAGAAAAATTTTATATCTCGGAAGAGTAAAATCAAAGTCATAATACAATACTTAAAAGCCTCCTTTACAGCATTGAATTAAATTATGTTTTATTCAATGTCTATACCTATAGTCAATTTGAATTTCAATGTGTCAAATTTGTGGAAATGGTTAGACCACCAACAATACACATTCCTTTCCAACTCTCCCTTTTATGTTTAAGAATATATGTACCAAATAGCACAAGATTAGTTCGTTTTATTTGAATTTGTATTTCAATGTTTGTTTTTCCTTTTAGAATTGTTTGTAATTGCCTAGTTTTCGTTTTAATTTCAATTTAGATAGACACATGGTCGCTTGCGATCAGAAGTTTTATTGTTGGGCGAAATCTAATAAAGCACGTGTTCTGGTGCTGATAACGAAGAATTACGTGTTTCATGTTGGAGAAGTGGGGCATTTGGCGATTTATTTGAAAATTGTTAAAGAAGTTTATTTTATAGTGGACGTGGTGTTTCCTTAAATACTGGAGACAAACAAGAAAGCGAAGCTGTTGGTTTCGCGACGGTTGAAGAGCGTATAATTTTTGTTTACATTAAATTCTCGGGCAGTCAGCTCTATTTTCTTAGTTGAAGACGCAGTTCGTGATTTTTATAATAAATTTGTGCAGAAGCAAGTTATTTTAGAGAGCTAAAGTCATTACATTTTACACAATAGTACGCCTGATACAAGAACCCTAATACGTAAAAAGATGTGACATTAAATTAAACCGTGTCTGACAATAAATTATACACGCCAAATGACTCTAAGTGTAAGCTGTCCTTTATCGTAAGATTTTGGGTGATGTAATAGAGCAATAACAAACAAGTCTTACCTGCTGCCACATGAGATCCGGTAATCCTTTCGCAAAAACGGAAGCCACGGCAACATGGGCACAGCATAGTAAACAACCGAACACGGCAGCTATCCATGCCTTTAACGGCATCATCGCGTACGCCAAAAAAACAACGAAAACAACTTGCCAAGTGCCTTCGGCGGCAACCTTCGCCGTCGCGCTCGAAAAATACAAAGGCAACGCGACCGCGCAGAACGTCGCGAGAAAAAACAAAACCGCGTAACAAACCCACAGCAGGTACGCGTCCTGCATGAACCGAGTATGCAGGAAACCCAAAAGTACCGCGAAGAGGATGCAGTGCGCCGCGTGGTAGATGTTTTGAGTGGTCGGCGCGTGCGAGTAACCGAGTCCTAAACATGCCAAGAGGGCGGTCAGCAGAACGAAAAGCGCGACGACCGCCACCACGCTCGAGTGCTGCAATTTGCAGATGTAACGCTGGTAGAGCTGCTCCAGTTCGTCGTTTTCGAAACGATGCGGATTGAGGAGTCTGCCCAGCAGCCTGGGCGACGTCATCGCTTTCACGCTGTGATCCATGGCTGGGAGTGTGATGAGCGCTCAGGAGTACTTCAGTTTTCGTCGACGTGCCATCACTGAAACAAAAGATGAAGATTAGAATTGGTCTGGACGAATTTCAGTTAGACAAATGAAATAATTGCGATCGCGGCTTTCCGTTCGTGTAAACAAGTTGGAGCTTTGATGGACATCCGTTTCTTCGCATTTGTTTTGATTTGGACTATTAATATCCGATCGTAACTAAGACTTGGCAGTACATCCAAGGTTGTAAAGCCATAAACTGAACAATGCTTTCCAAAAATAGGAGGATTTGAAATGCAAATCGATCGCAGCATCGTACGACGCGCGGTGATTTTTAAATTTTACCCTTGTGTTCTTCAGAGCACCCCCCTCCACTCCACATTGCGCACTTTTTCCAATGGTGTTTCTACTGTGACAAATTCTTTGACTTTTCCAGAGCTTGTAATGTCCCGTTGTTTCGTTGAATGTACCCTTGGTTTGAGTGACTGGATATGCTCTTAGTGTTAGGAGTAGGTGGTACCATTGGGATTGAGAAAAATATCACTTTTGCTTTTGTCGTTTTAAATGACCGGTTCTGATTTTTGCGAAAGATGATATCTGAAGTAGAAAATTCCAGAGTCATCACGCTAAAATTGTTTAAACTATTTATCTAAGCGTCTTTACGCGAATAGGGTCTGGTTTTATCCTTTTGAGGTACATTTATTTTTATAGGATTCCTTATTTTGTAGGGAAACCAATTATGATAGTTTTGCATAATTATTTTAGGTACTAATGGTGAAAACCACTTTCGTTAGCTTCCGTGAGATGCCGCCACCTACCTTTCCAATTATCTCAAATTCCACTTCCCGTTAGTGCCTTCCCGATTACCATTTCCACATATTCCCCCAAACATAACCAGCTGTTGCATATAAACGCGAGTGTCCAGCTTTTTGAGCTCACCTTCCTTTAGTTCAAAACCTTTTACCAGAACAACCCTCCAGAACTCTTGCTCTTCCAGAAGCATAGACAGATGCTTTGAACCCTAGGTCTGACTTCCGTTCCCGTAAAATTCAGTATAGCTAACCTCCAGAAGCTAACGGCTGGTACTGCGTACCTGGTCAACTTCCGGATCTCCTGTTGTTCTAACCATTGTCAAAAGCTTGGTATGTTAGGACGGTACTTTGTACCTATGCTCTGAGAACCATCCGGATTTATTACTAATCTCCGGATTCCTGTATACCTTTTGAGTTAATTAAAACCCATTCTAATTTTATTATCCCCTTAATTAAAACCTTGTTAATTTGTTAAACTGCATAATAATCAAATACCCGATATTCAATTCAGTTATTTTTGTTTGTTTTAGAACCGTTTCATTTTTCATATTACGGGAATCCTACAAAGGCAGAATCCACGTACATTATTCTACTAAATAATAAACAAGAAGGTCACTCACCTATTGTTTGAACATTAATTTTATTAACTATACTTATAATTTATTTAGGCGTTAATTATCCGTCCGATTGTAAAGGAGTTTAACAAACACAAGCACCCGATACGTGTCCGGCGTCAACTGCAGGTATCACACTGACCGTCAACTTAGGTAACAACCCATTGACGTGCGGAGTCAGTCAACATAGGCGTGCCAATTTAAATTATTGTTACATTATTTTGTTGTATTGAAGAACAATATATGTACTAAGCGGTCTCCGCTTTCTACTGGTTTTACTACCGAAGCCTGCTGCCCGAACCAGCACTTTGAACTCTCAATTTTCCAACCCCGATTCCAATAGCCGCCGAAAATTGGAAGCTTTATAATTTGTTAACACGTTTCTTTTTAGGTGATGCCATACTCTTTCTTTTCCCTATATAGCAATCCGAAACCCATTTATTAATAGGGTACGTAAGTTTGAATTGGGTCTGATTTTGGCATTGTAGTTTTTGGATGTATTTTTTACGTTACGAGCATTAGGGTACTCGTATGCAACAAGTACCGTATACCCTTTTCCTTCTCGAGGTTCGCTGTAAGCTAACCGGCCCTCCCTAAGCCCAGATAAAAGCCCAAAAAAAAGAGAATAAAATGAAAGCTCCGAATAAACTTCCATTCCTATACTCGCCTAGATCTGGAAAGCGCCAAACCATCTAGAAGACCATGGAATATCTGCTAAACACGTTTCGAGTCTCTTAAGTACTTTGGCGATATTGGAAAGCCTTTTGTAACAAGTTAACGCTTGACCCTAGGCTTGACCGAACCCTTAAAGGCTTTCAGAGCACTCTAGAAGTGTGTAGTGCTCTAACGCCACTGAAAATGGCCTGGAAAGTTCTAAAAATGTGCACAAATGCTTCGAAGGCGATAGAACACTTTGGACAGTGCAGGTACTCGATAGAGCGCTTCTAATAAAAGCGCTTAAAGGCTTGCTAGAGCCTTGATTGATCTTTCTAGACCTAATTTACCTAGGAAACTTTGGAAAACGCCCATAAATCTATGACAGAGCGTGGAAAACTGTTGAACGGGTGTACAAAAGTCTCACGACGCCGACGGTTTGGAATCGCATGCCTGTTGAGGGCCCAAAACAAGAAAGGGATAAATTAAAAAAAAAAAGATGATGAACAAGACTAAAAGGCAAACGGCCTGAGATGCTGTTTTTGAAAGTAAAACGTGCCTAACTTTTACATGCGACAATCAATTGGTCTCGTTACATATGCATGCCTGTAGTGGTGCCATGTAAAACTTTTAACAATGGGAGGGGCGGAGGGATGGACACAAGTTCTACCCTTCATGAAAGCTCTCACCGAAATGAATGAATTGGTTTCTACAAAGTATAACTTTCCTACATGACTCCTTTTAGAGATCAGTGGGAGACGGGGAGAGAGGGAGGATTGTAATTAAAGGTCTCAACATAAGCAACTGTTTCCTACCAACTACTTTTTTCTTACCTCTTATCAAAAACGATGTTTCGGGGAGGGAGGAAACTGGTTTTATAATTCATGGTACTCTAATGAAAGGTCTCAACGAAACGAATCAATTTCCACCAACCATAGTCCTCCTGGGCCCCTCGTCGTGATCGGTTGTAATTCCTCATATTTCAAGAGCGAATTGTCGAAGGAGAGTACTCACAAAGGGCGATTGGGACGTCTGGAAGAAAAATATTCATTGGTGATGGCAAAACCTTTGACCGAATATCTCGAGGCAAAATGAATTGTCTGGACGAAACATATCTAGGTTTTTTTTCATAGCTATATCAGTCTAGAATAATCTTAAAAGGAGCAAATAGAAGCTCGAGAAACTCGAGTGCCTTTGGAAACATTCTAAGCTTTCCAGAGCGCTTTTCGGGACTCTTCTAAAGTTCTCCGGACTAACATCAAAAGTTTCGAAGCGTTTCCAAAGTTTCCAAGACTCGTCTTGAACCGGAAACGGCCAATAAGACGTACGAGAAAATCCGCGACAGGTTCTTGAAACCATGGGACTGCTAGACAAAGTCGTCTAAACAGTTTCGTGAGTGGGTTCCAAAGCATTCTAAAACAAAATAAAGCTTTGACACGATGAAATGTCTAAAACGCTTTGGGGAGGACTTAGGGTCCAGAGTGCTCTGGAATGTAGCCTGAAAATGCCCCCTCCAAAACCCTCGAGAAGTTCTGTCTAGGCCACCTTTATAGCTTTCTTAGTCTCATCTAGAGCTGGAAAGGATTTAAAAGAAAAAAGTCTAGAAGGTGCTGAACTACCTTCTAAACGTGTTCCAGGATCCCGTAAGGCATTGGATACCTTTTCGGAATAAATGAAGGCTTTTCTACAGTGCTCTAAGGATCCAAAACCTGGTAAGTCTTAAACAAACCCACAAAACGCGGGGACTCACAATTGATGCCAAATTAGACCGATCTGGTCAAAATAGCTCATGTCAGTCAACAACTCTAATTTGTGCCGAACTCGCCTTCCGCTCGTACGGGACTCATTAAAACAACAGGCGAATTGGAAATAATCGAGACATGTTCTACTATTGTTACTGATATGAAGTATTGCGAAGTTGCTGGATCATTGCGGAAACCAAACGGCATCCGCTGCGCGTTAAAATTTTTTCGTTTCTCTCCCACCAGTTCGTACCTTATTTCATCTCGCACCTTCGTAGTTTTAAGCATCGTAAAAACCTGCCTAACGGGGTCAGAACAAACCCAAAAAGCTGTACAAGTATAAAAGCTCTGAAAAACTGACTGAAAACGCGTTTAAGCTTCCGAGAACATGAAGAAAGTGGGTCTCAATTTCTCTTCTTATAGTTTTCGCTCATTGTCGTTGATGTATCAGTGCCCCGCCCGTCGTAATTTACGAGAGAGACAATGTTGCCTTTATGGGAATATTCATATAACTCCTACGAAGTATCGATTCAACTACGTCGGCGAAATTAGCGTTCGGTTGAAAAACGGTATTAAATTAGACATACAACGGACAAGTACTCATTACTGGCGAACAAGACTCATTACCAATAAATCACACGTTGAAGGAAAACATAATCGATACCACCCGTGTTAAGTTTAATAATAGAATAACTATTCTACACCAATTCCGGATGCTAAGAAAATTATAGCACGCGAGTTGTGCGCCTGCCTTACCGAATGTAGAGAAAAAATACCACATTTTCTATTGGTCCGTGAAACAAGTTGCAAGGGGAGTTAACTACACAGGATTACTGTAGCAAAAAAAAAATTTTTCCAAAATTTTGTCGGTAGTCGCACAAGAATAGAGTTTTTTTCAACGCATAGTGAAATTACTAAATTTTTCATTTGGCTTTCTCTCTTAATTTTGATTATGCACAATAATTTTTTATGCTATATCCAAAAAAGCGTACTATTTAAGAATATGTAACGAAAATTAGTGGTTGTCCCCTTGACCATGGAGAAGTACGCCACTGACCACAAATTTCAAGCACGTAGATTGGTAACAAACTTTTTATAATTTTGGATAAAATTTTCACCCTGTATATTTTAAAGGTAACGATTTCGGTTTAGCATTTACCGCAAGGGAACCTGTTACTATTTGTTTATTGGAGCATCCCTTGAACGTAATAAAAATCCCCACCAAAGTCTGATGCGCACGAGCGGCCATCTTCAAAAAAGGGTACACTTGAAAAGGAATTATTACGGGAAGGCGGGGGTAGCGTTGCAGCGACCACTGGTCGACCAGCCGCTATCTGCCTATCGGTTCTCTTGTTCTCTTTGTATTTAAGTGTTCTTTGTGTTCGATATTTCTCCAACCGTTATCGAGGTAGTACCTATTCGTTTTAATTCTTCGTTTTGTTTAAGCTATTTTACACTAAATTTGTATTTTTTAAATTGTTTGATTTTTACCGGTTTTTTTACCTTTTGATTTAGCTTTCATGTGCACGTGCTTTTATTAGAATATTCACTATTTTTTAATGTGTTCACGCGTATGTTTTGATTACCCATTTAATTCCGTGGACAAAGAATCTGATACAGCTGGATTCTTAGATGTATCCGTTTTTTTTAACTCGTGGTCGCTACCGGACGGTGCGTAAGAATACGACAAGTGAGACTTCTGTTTAAAATGCGAGTTTTGTATGTGTGATGGTCCACATTGAATGCCTACTGTTGACATTATCACTTGCACTTTTTTCTGCTAAATTAATGGTGGACGATGCCGAAAAAAGTCATGCTCATTTGATGTTCTGTAGATACATGCAATTTATTATTTTACGAGTGGTTTTGTCTAGAGTGAACCGTAGATCTGTTTTGTACTAACATTATTTACCTTGTTTTCCATTTGTAGTTATAATGTCATTTGTATCTGATTTTTATTCATTCGTTTAACCGCATTTGACTGGATTTTCGTTGCACGATTTGGGATATGTTTTTGTATTTTTTTGGTACTTGGTTGCCGTAGTTTAGGTATGTCATCGATGCTGCCAATCGTATGAAAGCTGTTTGGGAATTTCTTTCCTCCACCTCTGAAGACATTTAACCAATTTAGCTAATTACGAAATTGAATGGATCTTCAACCCTCCTGCTACCCCTCACTTTAATGGGATAGGTAAATGAAGCATCTTTCAAGTCAATGAAATTTCATTTGTACAACGTAGCAGAAAATCATATCTTCACTTTTGAGGCATTGTATACCCTTTTGTGTCGTGTAGAAGCTATATTAGTTCAGGCAAATTAGACGTTTTACAAAATGGCGCTTTGTCAAGTGACTAAGTTTAATTAAGAAAAAATTAATACGCGAGCAGGGGAATGAGACTAAGTATTTGGGGAGGGCGGAAAGGGGTGAAAATCGTATAACGGCAATTTCCGGCAAAACTTGATATCAGAGGCAAAAGTTTTCAATAGAAAAGTTGTAGATCGTGAAAAACTCTACAACTTTCTCACCTCAAAGTAACCAAAAAAATGTTATATATTGTTCATTTCCGCAAAAATGATTTTTTCGGCAAAAAACTTTCTTTTTCAAATGAAAATTGTCCTTCAGAGATTTATTGTATGGAGTTCCATTTGGTGTCATTTTCTTCGTTTTTATCTATAGTTTTTCATGACATAAAAAAAACTTTAGTCCCCAATGAAGAAAACGCTCAAAAAACGATTTCAGTAACATTGAATTTTCTAGTAAATGTTGATAATTTGTTTAAATTTTGGAAATTTTTCAAAAACTGATTTCAGCATTCAATTCTACGGGAAAAAATACATAATAACCTATTATGTCTGTGTTTCAACACTTTCTTTTTTTTTGCAAATTTATTTGTAAAAAGGTAACTTTTAATCTCATTTTATCCGGCTGGCTGGCAGCAAATGCGCGTCCGTAGAAGAACGCTTGTAGAAAGACGAGGAGTGTACGTGTACCTACCGGGGACGGGACTATATGGAACGCCGTTGTATCTTTTAATAACTGAACACCTGGACTAAAAAAATTAACTATAATTGAGGCAATGGTACTAAAATTTATAGAAATTTACTTTGTGTTAACAACAATTGCCTAGTTGAAATTAATAATTGCATATCTTCCAATAACAACTCGCAATAATTTCCTCTTTTACAATTTCAAATAACGGTTTTTGTGCGAAATTTCAAAAACCGTTATTGAAATGGCATATTTAACAATTTCAAATCGGCAGTCTTATTCATATATCACGATTTAGAAATAACGTGTTGCAAATTTTAATGTTCAAAAATTATCGATTTGATATTATTAAATAATCTTTAATATCACCTTCACGCTTTGTAATAATTTTCAATTTCAAGTTGAAATAAAAAATTCAATTCTCTATTTCAAACTCGTAACTTTGGAACGCACAATTTAATTTTTAATATCAACTCTGTGATATTGGTAATTCGATTTACTTATATGTCATGACATATAAAAAATTGTGGCGCCATCTATCGAGTGATGTCAAAAGTGAGGAGCGAACCTCAACCCAACTAATCACGTTTGATGTAATTACCGCGAAAATCTACTTTCAAGTGCTTATTTTATTACCCATATCGTTCATAAATACATTGTGCGAATAATATTGTCAAAAAAAAATGTACAATTACGCGAAATGGAGATTTTAAATTCTGTTCCGATTATTAAACTTACTGTCGCTAGAGGGCAGGTCAATTTGCTATATGTGATTTAAAAATATCGCCTTGATATTTTTAATTCATTTACCAATATGTGCGACTTGATATTTTTAATTCTATTGCACAAATTACTAATTTCTACTTGGAATTTTTAAATACTTTGCGAAGTTCGCTATTTGAAATTTATAATTGTAATTCTTCAATTATGGTGTTAAGTTTGTTAATTCAAACGTATTTCATGATATCGACTTTGTATTTTAAAACAATTTTTTATTTCAAAACTATTATTATTTAGAGTTGAAATATTAATAAATTTCATTGATTCCTTTGGTTGGATGTTCAATCCACAACATAACGATAATTTTCAATTTCTTGTTTCAAGTAATATCCATCCCTATTAATTTATTCCTCCACAATGAAGAATTCATTGCTGAATGTTTACAAACTGTTTTTGATATCAAAAATTTTTATCTGATATTTAAAAATAAAAGCTATTTTCAACCATAGAATAATTTTCTATTTCATTTCTTAATTTTCAATAACGAAAATATGTTTTTAAAACTCATCAACCGATTTTTCAGTAACAGAAGTTATAATTTTGCATTCTGAACATTTTAAAACGTACCTGAAATTTTCATTAAAATCAATTAATAGGTATGCAGTTTCAAATAAAACGTTAGACGGGATTGAAATTTTTGCGACAATGGAAGAAGTAGTTTCCATATTGACAATTGTAATTAACACAAAGGTTGTTATAGTTAAGAAAATTTTAATATCCTATTGAAATATACAATTCACGAATTATATTTCTAAGTTTCATATCGTGTACAATGCAAAGTATTTAAAAATTTCAAGTAGAAATTAGTAATTTGTGCAATAGAATTAAAAATATCAAGTCGCACATATTGGTAAATGAATTAAAAATATCAAGGCGATATTTTTAAATCACATATAGCAAATTGACCTGCCCTCTAGCGACAGTAAGTTTAATAATCGGAACAGAATTTAAAATCTCCATTTCGCGTAATTGTACATTTTTTTTGACAATATTATTCGCACAATGTATTTATGAACGATATGGGTAATAAAATAAGCACTTGAAAGTAGATTTTCGCGGTAATTACATCAAACGTGATTAGTTGGGTTGAGGTTCGCTCCTCACTTTTGACATCACTCGATAGATGGCGCCACAATTTTTTATGTCATGACATATAAGTAAATCGAATTACCAATATCACAGAGTTGATATTAAAAATTAAATTGTGCGTTCCAAAGTTACGAGTTTGAAATAGAGAATTGAATTTTTTATTTCAACTTGAAATTGAAAATTATTACAAAGCGTGAAGGTGATATTAAAGATTATTTAATAATATCAAATCGATAATTTTTGAACATTAAAATTTTCAACACGTTATTTCTAAATCGTGATATATGAATAAGACTGCCGATTTGAAATTGTTAAATATGCCATTTCAGTAACGGTTTTTGAAATTTCGCGTTATTTGACGAACAATTATTAATTTCAACTAGGCAATTGTTGTTAACACAAAGTAGGACCGGGTACAACGGCGTTCCATAGGACTACATGATGTGGGGTAGGCGATATCTGAACGCCATCCTCGAGCGTGCTATACTAACGTGGTGATTTTTCCGTTTTTTTCCTATCTTCTTCTACAGTTTTAGTCCGATTGTTTTCAAACTGGTGTCGTTGAAAACATCTTGTAAACGCGCACACGTACTTTTGCGACGGAACTTGTTTTTTTTCCGAGGGGTCAATCGCCAATCGACCCGGTCCAGCTGCCAAAATTTGCCGAAATATTTTCACACGGTCCCCAGAATTTTCCCAGGCTAAGGTACCGTTATACCTACTATCACCCTTTGCAAAGCGCGCCCCTTCGAGGGGTAGTCGACTTTGGATGCCCACAGGTTACCTTCCGCTGCGAATTTTGTCACGCGGTTTAAAGTTTCGTAAAGTTCGAATCCCGGTCTCTCTTTCTTGTGTCGCCAATAGGAGCTCCTCCTATGAAAAGAGCTCCAAAAGTTTAATACTATTTTGTGGAGGGATTTTAGCGAAATTCACTAAACTGGCGACTGCGTGGGGGCGTCAGAATTGGATACCGTTAAAGAGAATGTGGTAGCCCCCGACAAGATTTTACTGATGGTAGCTCGGATGGTGGAGTGAATACTTCAAACGCGATTTGCGGGTGAACGGGACGTCGGAAGTGGGTACCAACAAAGGGAATCGGTAGCCCTCAACAAATTCGTACTGATGGTGGGGTGAAAATTTCAAACGCGAATTGTGAGTCAACGGGACGACGGAACTGGGTACCGACAATGAGAATGTGGTTGTCTCCGGTAAGATCTTACTGATGGTGAAGTCAAAACTGGCAAATAGAATACTGATCTGCCAGACAAAAATGCGCTGAAGTCCCTTCGATCTCACATGAGGATTTTGATAATATTTTTTATTCGAAATTAATTAGTTCACTTTCATTTTTGTTTTTCATAATTGTTGGTAGATGTATGAACAATTTGGCATCAAATTAGGTACGTAAAAACCAATATGTTTTCAAATTATTTTATTCTGGACAATTTTCACAATATTTACAAAATGGAATTAAAAAATATCAGTCTAATCTTGCCTTTTTCGTCATTTGGAGAACTGAATCAATCAAATTGTTTCTGTTCTTCAAGCTCCTCTTCGTCATCACTAAATTCCTCAGGTAATTGATGTTAAGCATTCAGCATTTTGCCGAAAAAAAACGAATATTTCGGAAACCTCTTAATTTTTTATATTGAATAAATATGTACTTATTTGAATCCTAAAATAGTATATTTCAACCAAGTATTGTTAAAAGAAAATGAGTTTTGCGGAAACGAACAATAAAAAACAAAAAAAAACACGGTTTTCTGCGATTTTTTGGGTTACTTTGGGGTTATGTGAGAAAGTCACTGGAAAGAAAGCTGTAGAGTTTCTCACGATCTAGAACTTTTCCATGGAACACTTATTTCTGATCTCAACCTTTGCTGGAAATTGCCGTCATACGATTTCGTCCCTTTACGCCCTCCCCAAAAATTTAATCCCACTCCCCTCTTCGCGTATTTATATTTGTATTTGTTATAGCCCATTTTA
Source organism: Photinus pyralis (assembly GCF_008802855.1). NCBI lineage: Eukaryota > Metazoa > Arthropoda > Insecta > Coleoptera > Lampyridae > Photinus > Photinus pyralis. The sequence continues at coordinate 40,404,460 of NW_022170738.1, read as the reverse complement.
ACATATCCTGACAAAGCTCCATTAACAACTTTCTTTTTCCTAAAAAAATTGTTAATTCGCGTGGACTATATGTAATAGCCGCCCTTTATGTTAGATAGTAAAAAAAAAACCAGGACGATGTAGAATTTTTATCGCCTGGGCATTTCTTAATTGGCTCCCACTTATGGTTGTTACACACTTATCGGGCGATCCGTCGACGTGCAATTTTCTCTTTACATACTTTAGAACCAGCGTATAAAATCATATTAATTGGATTCTCGAGGCCATTAAAATAAAAATTTGGCCGTGAATAAAATGTACATATGTACTGCACATCCCCCTCCCCCTCTCTCCCCGTATCACAGAGTATGGACATAGAACCAGTACAACAAACAAGATAAATCGATTCAGGAATACATAATTAAAATTTTAAAATCTATAATTGAGAGTAATATTAAAATTGAATTAGGTACTTCAAACGTAAGGAACGATTACGTGGCCCAGTTCTCCGCCACTAGTACAGAAGGAGTGGGAGAAATAGCACCCGGATTTAAGAGAGGGCAAATTGACGTTCTCGGCTTGTCTGACATGGAACAATCCGCGAAGCAACCTTTTTTCTGGCTGCTCAGAAAGTGTCTATGCTCGACAGGTTTTGTTCTGGGCAGAAACCGTAACCAAAAAATAATTTTAATAGCAACGTCCCTCATTCCTTTACTGTACCTTTGCCTAGCGTTGCCGGAGTGGATTCCGTATTTGCTGGACGTTAACGCTGAGGATGATGTAATGTACATGTGGGGATTTTTCTGCGGTATGTGTTAATTGTTCACGAATCAGTGCAATTTGAACATTTTTCAGCGATCATCCGAGGACTATTAGTAAGGTTCCAAGTTTTCAAGCTGGGAAATCTTCTTCGCACCATGGAAAACATTGACGTTTCGAGAACGAAGAAGAGAATAAAATTGAACGCGAAAATTGAGAAGGTTCAAAAGATGCTGAATCGAATTGTCGCATTGGCGTTTTCAATTCTAACCATAGCGGCGCTTCTAGCATTAATACGATGGTACACTAAAAAGGAAAATTCAAATCACTTACCGTTTGCTTTACATCCTCAATGGTCGTTAAACATTACCTACAGTGGCTCTCTAATTTATCACGCGGTGGCATTTATAGCCGTGGCTATACTGAAAATGTTACTGTTGATTGTCTATTTGGATGCATATTAATTCTGCTTATAACGCACTGTAGGAATGTTCAGGAATATTTTCATAATATTATAAAAGACAGTATGGAAGATTTTTCCAATGTAAGTGAATTGTACCCCTGCATGAAATTATTTTCTGTGCCTACAGGATGAAAATTTAGAAATTAAGGACGTCCCTTGGGAGTACTTCTCCAGGAATCTAAAAGAAGCGATTAACTATCACGCAACAATAGTGGAAGTGGCTAATGAAGTTGAGGAAATTTTCCACAACGTTCTTTTAGTGAGCTTCACGATGAACAGCTTACTGACCTGCTTCTTAATTTTTCTTATTACTAACGTAGCTACTCTAAACAGCAAAGCATGCAAAAATCTGGTTTACTTTTAGACTCCATTATTTGGCGCAGAATTTTGGAACTTGTTGCTGTACATCAGTATAACTTTCGATTTATTTTTCTTACATTGTTGCTTACTCCAGAAGTTAGTCGACGAATCTTGGAATATATCAAACGCCTGTTTTAATGCTTACCACCCGGGCACTGATATTCGTCTACAGAAAGCGTTAATGATCGTTATGAGCAAATGTCAAAATAGACCGATTCGGGTAACAATTGGGAAGTTTGCTGAAATGAATCATGCTACGATTCTCAGTGTAAGTACGTAAATTAAAAATCACCTTTATAATTCATCTCTTTCCAGATTATAAGATTGATTTACTCTTTTTTGATGTTGTTAATTCATGTAAAGGCGCAGTAATAGTGGTCCCTTGATCGTTGATAATTGATAGATTTACTGAAATATACTTTTAGCCTCTTGACACATTTTCTACTTTTAGTCCAGTCAAATTACGGGTTGGGCTGGATGTTGTCACTTCACTCAACGACACCAAGCTCATCCTATGTAAAAAAATTCGCTGAATCCGAAAATCATAGTCCCCCTGGCCGGAAACGCCCGGAACATATTGTTTTAAACAAAAAAAGAAGAAAAAATGGGAAAATGTCGTGTTTTTTCACATTTGATTTCGAATATCTCGTTAACTATTGCTCGGAGGGAAAAAATGAATAGAAATGAACTTGTTTAGAATAAAATTTTCTATAAGATACAGTTGGTCCGGAACGCTCATCTTCAACTGTTATTGTTATTTATGGAAAAATGTAAAAAAGTAATCTCGAAAATTAACACTTTGTTAGTACTAAGTAAAATTCATCCGAACTTTTTGAAAATCCGTATTTATTAACTATTTTTGATAACAAAACAATATGACAAACCAGATCACCGTAGGTTTCATACTCATTGATTAATTAAATAAACAAGTAGAAAAAGGGATGCTTTGTCTTTCAAACTGGGGGACTACAAGAGCGTTCCCAATTTTTTTATACATAGTGGAACCGTAAAGCAATCTTTTCCAATAATTGTTCCGATCATTTTTGCAAATCAATGGACTGGGGAATTTTTAGCTTCCTAGCATGTGCTAGGTAGCTATTGCGATAGCCGTTTTTTGAACATTTCAAAATTTCATCAAATGTCGACGTTTTAGACCATTTTAAGCAACTTTTAAAGAATAAAATTTTTTTCCGTCTGTATGTACGTACGTACGTACGTACGTACGTACGTACGTTTGTTGGCAATTTTCTGAGAAAACGGCTCGACGGATTTTGTTGAAATTTTGTATATATGTTTTAGGCATACCGAACAGAAAAATAACGGGCCGGATTTTTGAAAAAAAATTTTGGAGCGCCGTAACGGCATCGAACTTTTTTTTTTCAAATAGCAACCTAAAATTTTTATTCTATTATTTGGAAGACCTTATTTTCCTGTGTACAACCTACAAAAAATTGGGCCGGGTTATATTATCAAAAAACGGAGAAAAAAATTGTCAAAGTCAAAAAAATTGTGTTGCATATGTGCAAAACGCAACGATCTTGTTTCTGAAGCAATTTAAACGAAATTTCTATGGTAAGTCCCTTTAATAAAAGCAAACAAAATTCATGCGCAAAAATCGTGTTGCGCATGCGCAGAAATGCAATTTTCTTATTTATGGAACAATTAAAACGAAATTTGGATGGTAGGTCCTCCTAATAAAAGAAAACAAAATGCATGCGCAAAAAATCGAGTTGCGCATGTGCAACATCCAACTTTCTTATTTATGGAGCAATTTTAACGAAAATTGGATGGTAGGTCCCTCTAATAAAAGCAAACAAAATGCATGCGTAAAAAACATATGTTGGCAATTTTTGGTTTCAGCTAGGAAGCTATTCTGTCAAGAATTTGACACCTGGTTTTTTGTTATATTTCGGGAGTTATTCCATTTGTTAACTAAGAAAATTCTTCGGATTTTGAAAAAAAAATTGCACAGTCCGTCGATTTGCAGGAATCATCGGGACAATTATTGGAAAAGATTGTTTTAGGGTTATAATATGTATAAAAAAATTGAGAACACTCTTGTACTTGTAGTTTGCTAGACACAGCATCTATTTTTCTACTTGTTTATTTAATTAATCAATGAGTATGAAACCTACGGTGATCTGGCTTGTTATATTGTTTTGTTATCAAAAGTAGTTACTAAAGACGGATTTTCAAAAAGATCGAATGAATTTTACTTAGTAATAACAAAGTGTTAATTTTAGAGATTACTGTTTTTACATTTTTCCCTAAAAAACAATAACAGTTGAAAATATTCTAAACAAGTTCATTTCTATTCATTTTTTCCCTCAGAGCAATAGTTAACGAGATATTCGCAGTCAAATGTGAAAAAACACGACATTTTCCCGTTTTTTCTTCATTTTTTGTTTATAACAATATGTTCCGGGCGTTTCCGGCCGGGGGGACTATGATTTTTCGATTCAGCGGATTTTTCTACATAGAATATGCTTGGTTACGTTCAATGAAATGACAACATCCAGTTTATACTACTTTTAGAGCTAATTTGACTGGATTATTTGCACAGTCTTTGGAGAGGGACATGATGCTAGAAAAAATCCACTTTCAATCACATTACGCTCTGGTTGTTAAACGGTGGTTCAATGGACGATATCCCGGTAAATGGATTAGTAGAAGAAATGGACACCACGGTATCCTGACTCGACTTCGCTTGATTTCTTTCTTTGGGGACCATTGAAAACGGCAGTGTCACAATATAACACATCATGAATGTAGAGATTAGAGACACTTTTGGTAATCTCCGTATAATTGTATGTGTCCTAGTGGAGACTATTTTGAGCAATAAATCTTATAGAATCAAAACGTACCAAAATTTATATTAATGCACCAGTTTTGTTTGAAAAAAAAACCTCGATGCCAAACGCATAACCCAAATTTTTTGATGCCCAAGACATATTTTCACAGGCGATTGGTGCAGTAGAACTATAACGGCACAAATGAGTAAAACGTACACTACTCAAAATATTGAAGTTCTTACTCTCGCTCATAGCGCGAAAAATTTGACCCTAACAATAGCAACAGCTGGAAATCGTCGAAAGTTCAAGTAAAAAATTGCGAGAAAACTCTCGGATGTGGCGAAGCGCATTCATCAGTCATGTCCTATACCCAACACGTAGGTATCCAGAACGAAAAACCTACCTATTATACAGGGCGAGTCAACCGAAATAATTTACAAAAAAATAAAAATTGAAAATGGCACCTCCGGTTGATCTCATTCGATCTCGAACTTATTCCTGAAGATGAACTGGTTACCGCTGTTATTGCTACAGCCGATCCGATTTCCGTCCTGGAACGCCGAGATATGACAAGTATCGGTTACAATATACCGAGTGATCAACTACTTGTGTTGCCAGAATTATTTACCGGTTTGGCTTTGCAATGGAACCGGAACAACTGTCTCCGTTGGCGCACTTGGCACCGACATTTGATTATCACATCAACCTCGAGGCGCAGATGAGCCCTCGGGGTCAATAAATTACCAAGCTACAAACTTTAATCCGTCGATAAATCCGTAATTTACCGTTCCGTAACCGAGTTCACTCAGGCCGTTAAGAATGGTGAAGATCTACATCGAGAAGCCCGTTAGGCTCTACCGTCGCAGTTAACCGTTCCGTTACGTAGTGACACGAACCACAAGATCGTGACCCAAACCGAACCCAAGTCGCAAACCGTACCAATCTTACCGAAACCGTATCGATTTTGACCGAAATCGTACCGAATCCGTAAACCGTACCGATTTTAATGCCAGTAATCCGTTACCGATCCGAACCGTTAGGTCCTTTAGATTCACCGAACCAGTTTCCACTCAAGACCGAAGGCAGTGGGTTTCTTCGCAGCCCATTCAGAGGCAATCAAACACCCCTAGCCGGAACTGGACTCTTCCTCCGCACAGCGCCCCTTCCAGACCTCCTGCAATCAGTAAATCTGCCGAGGCTCCAGTTCGCTGGAGGCATGACCAAATTGGTAATTGGAGGTCCCAGTGGCGCAACCGACCGACCGCTGTGGGTGTCGGATCCAAAATAATCCGCCCAATTCGGGTAACCTCTTTCCCTCGGCCGCTGCGATTCAAGGTACCGACCCCCGTCCGTTATTACCGTTAAAGATGCCTACCCATTACCGTTTATAAATGGGATTCTGAACCGCCTCCTTCCAGCCCGCCACATTTCAATTATCGATTTGAAATAAGGTTATTGGCAGGTACAGATGACCAAAACTAGTTGACCATCACTTCTCCCACCATAGCCGAGGTCGAAGATTTTTCCAATTGAAAGTCATGCCCTTTGGGCGTACCAGCCGCGTTCCAGCGTCTTTTGGACCGTGTGGTTGTGCCAGAAATGGAACTCCTCTACCTAGACGACATTATCGTGTTGGAGAGAACGTTCAACGAGCACTTTGACAGTTTGAGGGAAGTTTTCCGCCGGCGCCGTCTCCGTTGGGACAGTCTCAAAATCAACCCCCAAAGTGTAAATTTTGCCGCCTGTCGCTGAAATATTTGCACCACGTTGTGAAGGAGTTTGTTTTAGGACACGTTCTGAAGAAAAAGGGGGTATACACTCGAGGTGCTTTGTTACGCACACCATTGGATTAACGAATGTTGGACTTGGGATGCGCTCAATTAATAATTGATATTTAAGTGAGTCGCAGACTCCCGTCCGATTGAGCTTGGTCGAATCTCAAAAGAACCGCTCTTAATTAACTTGAATTTTGACATACGTCCGGTATTTTTAAGACGTGTGGGAAGGACGTAGTTAATTAAAAACAATTTTAATTCTTATGAACGTATCGAGATTAGAATTCCAATTTGTCCCTACTCAAATAGACTTTTAGATAAAGAGTAAACGTACTATCAAATAGAATCTTTTTGCGTTTTGGATCTTTTGCCGTTTGCATCCTCGCCAGTTAAGTTGTGTAAGTACCGAAATTTTGAACTTTGCCGTAAATTTATTTTTGCAACCGTACCGTATTTAAATCATCGACCTTTTCCCTTTTCCCCAGCTACATTTTGCGTTGCACTGTCATTTTGTAATTATACCGTTTAATTTGGGTTTTTTTGTGAAAGAGAAACGAAGCCACCCTTAGTGTGTAAGCTTCCGGCGAAAGCTCGTCGCAAAGTTGATGGAATTTACTCGAAATCCAGAGGTCATACAAATTTTATTTCAGGACCATCAGAAATCTGAAAAAAAAATCACTGCGGGTTTGTTAAAATTATTGTTTGATATCTTTGAAAATAAATGAACGCCATCGCATTTTCGAAAATGATGGTTGTTTGACCATGACTTCGCTATTTGTGGAGCTACAAGAAAATTAATCTCCATTATAAACTAATTCGTATCTCTTACGGTTTACGAGAGCCCCATAGTGAAAATAAAAAAAAAATCACTCTGTATAACGGTGTGGTAGAATTTATAACCCTTCTGCAAGGTGATATAAGAAATAACGAATTGAACACTGTAAACCCAAATAGTATATCACTTGTTACCAATTGAAATGGCACACCTTGTACATTTTTAGATTTTTGGAATTCACCCACACTTTCACACGCAATACGTTGTTTTAGGTAATTTATACGTGGTTGGTTAAACAAATAATTTAACCATAATCTCGACCATAATTAATATACATGTTAACATGACAACAATCGTAGATTGGTAAATGAAAGCTTGGGAATGTGAAACTCATTTATGGGTGGCAAAAAGGTAAAATAAAATTCAACAAATGTATTTACCCATCACATATTACAATACATATATCTGGACAAATATTTATCGAGTATAGTGCAATTTCTGGTGCTAATGACCAAAATAGAAAATTGGTCAGTTAAGACCTCGGTTAAGACTTCATTGAATGTTGCTGCTGTGCTTTCAGACGAAGTAGCAACATCAAAAACGAGTAAATTACTCTTATAATCTGTAAAACAATTATTCGTGTATAAACATTGTTTCTGGATTTGACTTACAGTAATAATTGTAGCATGAGAAATTGCGACAAATTTTCCAATTGTTACACGAACAGGCCGATTTTGAGATTGGCTCATAACAATCATCAGCGCTTTTTGTATACGAATATCAATGCCAGGACAATACGCTTTAAAACAGGCGTCCGATATTTTGCAAGATTCATCGATTAACTTCTGGAGCAGACAACATTGCAAGAAAAATAAATCTAAAGTTGCACTGAGGTACAGCAACATATTCCAAAAGGTGAGGCTGAATAGTGGCACCTGAAAATGGTTAAATTTTTTGCAAGTTTTGCAATTTTAAGCTAGTACATTAGTAATACGAAAGATTAAGAAGCAAGTCACTATGCTGTTCATTGTGAAACTAAGTAGAAGGACGTTGTGGAAAATGTCCTCAATTTCCTTAACAACTTCCATAATTTTTACGTGATACTCGATCGCTTCTTTTAGATTCCTGAGGAAGTACTCCAAAGGAACGTCTGTGTATTGCACAGAATTCGCATCCAAATGTTCAACCTGTATGTACAAACAATGAGAACGGTTGTTTACCTACGATCCATCACTCACATCAGAAAAATCTTCAATACTGTTCCCCGTAAGATTATAAAAATATTGCGGAACATTGCGACAGTGCGTTATGAGAAGACTCCACATGCAAACAAGTAGACAGTCAACATTAACATTTTCAGTACCTGTAAGTTCAAATGACACAACTTGGAAAGTTAGAGACCCAATGTAGGTAAAGTTTAACGCCCATTGAGGATGCTTAGCAAATGGTAAATGATTCGAATGTTCCTTTTTAGCGCACCATAGTATAGTTGTTAATAGTACAGCTACAGTTGGAAGTGAAAACGACAGCGCCACCTTAAAAAGATATTGTTGGTACGTATCTCTTACTCTACTCACAATTCGGTTTAGTATCTTTTGAGTCTTTGCAATTTCCGCGTTCACTTTTAATTTCTGTTTTACCCGTGGAACGTCAATGTTTTCCATGGTGTGAAGAAGATTGCCCAGCTTGAGGACGTTTAACCTTAGTATTATTCCTCGGACGATTGCTGAAAGGGCTTGTGAAATATGAAAACCTCGTGCAATGAACACATACCACAAATAAAAGCGAACATATACATCACATCATCCGAATGCGCTTCACTCTCGGCTTTGAAGTTCACCATGTACGTAACCCAATCTGGTAGAGCTAAGCAAAGATATAGCAAAGGCACGAGAGACGATATTACTAAGGCGACCTTTTGTTTAACGTTATAGCTTCTTGCCACAACAAATCCTATAAAAGATAGGCATTTTGTGATTAGCCCAAAAAAAGGTTTCTCTGGGGTTCGGTTCATTGTAGAACGGCGCCAAGAGTCTTGGTGTGCTCCCTTTTAAAGCAAACTGCTAGTTCCTCCACCCGTTTTCAGGCAATGGTGGGGATGTCGCTACCAAAGTAGGCCATCTAATTTCTAAGAAATTCATTTTTAATATTCCATCTATTTATCTATGCGTTGAAATGGCATTTTTATTAGAAATTCGAACGAAACCAAATCAAATTTTCATATCCTTGCATTAGAGTAACGACTGAATTTAAACACATACATTCGTGATATTGGAATTTATTATTATTATGATCAAGGGTGGGTTATTTAGATCAATAATTAATTATTCTTTAGTCGATTTTTCATCATTAATAAAAAGGAATAAAAAACAATTTTTTTATTAATTTATCACATATTAGCCCTTTTAAGAATTGCTAACGGAATTTTGGTCCCATGCAATCCCACTCCGCCTGGAACACCTTTCACGTAACTTTTCAGAAATCTATTAGCATTAACTTCTCATTTACAATCGCCTTGGCTATGACATACAGGGTGGTGACTTCCGTAACGCAACATAGGGATTTCAATGTAAAATGCATGAGATTATTGGCTCCCTAAATTATTTTAGAGCAAAAAAGTTTTTTTGTAGAAAACAGTTTTTTACCCCAATCAATCGTATTAGTTTTCAATTTTTTTCATAATTCACTCTGTAATTGGGCGCATGCCTGTTGAGGGCCCAAAACAAGAGAGGGATAATAATAAATAAATAATAAATAAAGACGGAGAATTGGAAAAATAAAACCCACATCTTTTTCAATAATCTGTGATGCCACGAAATTTTATAAAACAAAAAGTAAACCCAACGTCGGTCTACATCATGGCCGTATTTTAAGAATCTTGTAAAAAAATTAATTTCGGTCCTACAAATTTCAATGGCATCAAGAGCTACGTGAAGGCCATTGTGGAAAGTCTTAGGAATTCCCAGGAATTCTTTATGAAGTCTTGGGAATTCCCAGGAATGCTTTGGAAAATCCCGGAAATTCCGAGGAATTCTTTGGAAAGTCGCAGGAATTTCAAAGAATTCTTCGGGAAGTCTTGGGAATTCCCAGGAATTCTTTTACTTACTTCTATTCGAGGTGCCTATAGCACTTTGCCTGACGCTGTCAGTGGTAACGAGGATGTATACTGCATTTCCTTTCAATATTTTGAAAAATTAAAAAAACGGATTGCGCATGCGCAAAACAAATTTTTTATTTCGGCATTCGTTTTACTTTTATCCGAAAAGCCCACATACAAAATTTCATGCAATTCGGTTCATAACTAACGGAGATGTCAAAAGAGCCTTCCTTATTTTTTGGCGTTCATTGCCAGTTCACGAACTCCGATCTACAAATTTGATAAAGAATCCACCTGCAAAATTTCATCGTAATCGGTCCATCCGTTTTCTTTTAAATCGAGGGGCATAAAGCCATCGATCGAGCGAGCAATCTTACGATTGAAAAAAAAGCATAACCGTCTCATTTAAAACGCTAAAATTACCGAAGTCTTTTTTTAATTCTAAAAATCTGCACTGCTAAAACAGTTAGTAAATTGAATTCTCTTACATTATTATCCCTCTCTTGTTCTGGGCCCTCAAAAACCATTTTCTTTGACCCCTAAGACCTTGAAACGTGCCAATCCGATGAAATCTCAAATTCGAATTTTGGAGTGATTTGAATAAGGTCCCAATTTTTTATTGGTGAGGTTAATACACCCCAAGAGTTAAAAGGGAGGCCAGAGAGGAGAAAAACAGAGCTTTTGAAAAAATTACTTAAACTTATGGAATTAGACGGGTTTGAATTGCGAAAATCAAACTCTCTTCGACTTTAAAAAGTGGAACATCTTCTATTAAAGTTCTAGGATTACAGTGGAATCCAATAAATGATAATTTCTTTTCTCTTCCCGTGGTCGGTTACTAAGAGATTTATTTACTTATTGTCCCTCTCTTGTTCTGGATATATTTTATATGAAATTTTCAGAACGTATGACCCTTTAAAAAATTATCATGCAACAGTTAAGGATCTCAAAGGTCGGGTGGGATAATCGTCTATCGTATAAAAGTCACTTCAGACCTGAGTTATTCATCTTTCAAAAATAAGCTTTCCTAGATTACGTACGAAAGCGTGTAGGGGCCACGAAGGAAATTTACTTTACTTCCCCTGCGATTGATAGTTTTTACTTGCAATAGCTAGGTTTTCTTTGGAATTGTTAGTTTTGACTTGCAATTGTTAAGGTACCTTTACACTATAATATATCTCACATGATTTTTTATATGATATGTTATATGATATTTACTATCAACATATTTTTCGTATGAGTTTGTAATGTTTTACTTTACACTTGACAGGTTTTTCATATGACTTTAATACAAGAAGTTACGAAACCATATATAACTTCTCTAAATTAAAATGTTCCAAGTTCCAAGATTGGGCTACTAGTTCAAAAGTTACAGCCCTTTGAATTTTCTTTCGAAATTGGTTTCTAGTCTATAACTTTTGAATGAGAAGTCTGATCGAAAAAGTACGAATTGTTTTGGATTCTACGCACCAAAATTAATAAGAAAAAGTGTTTTCCCGAGAAATTTTGGTGCAGTCGATTTTTGGAAAAAAAATTTTCTTATAGAACTGTAGAATCCATAATTTCAAACAGTTCCAAGATTGGGCTACTAGTTCAAAAGTTACAGCTAGGGAATGCAATCCCGCAGCAAAATCTCAATCTCAATTTGCGGGATCGTTAGATGTTAATCCCGCGGGAACCCGGTATTTGCGGGATCCCGCAAAATTTTAAATAAATTGGCAAATAAGCAATTTTGTGCGGTTAACTTCTGTATTAAAATAAATCGCTAATTATCACAATAAGTATTCAACAAAAAAGTACCTTCAGGCTAACTTAGAACTCAAAAAAATCACCTGTAAAGCACAAATAGGTGAACTTCTAAAGTGCCTCAAAAATCATAGTACATTTTTAACGAAAAAAGTTTAACAATTATTTTAAAAATAATTTCTCCGTTATGCGTTTCATTAACAAAGCAAACAGAGTCGTCCCCTTGGTCGACATTAAGGATGAGTGTACCCTTATTTGAAAGATTACCCCAAACATTTGAAGGGTTAATTACCAATCAAGACACTATTTGACAATGTGTGTCTGAAGACACCACTACAACCAGACAACCAAATACCAATATACTCGTAAATATTTATTGCTCGATTTATTGTTTATGTAATTTATTCTTTCATTAGTAACTAATATACCTATAATCATTGATTATACACACTTATAATCAATGATATAATCAAAAGTTTACTGGTTTACTCAAGTATTCAGCTTTTTCAGATAAGTACAACAGCAAAATGCGAAAAGTAACCATAAAAGGGCGGGATCACTTGGATATTTAAAATTATGATTTGTCTTATGACAGCCATAATACCAAAAATAGTATAGTGTAAACACAAATCTAAATGCTTGTTACTTATCATATGACAAATCACATGAGAAGTATGACAGTGTAAAGGTACCTTTAGTTGTTTCTCATATTAACTATAGTAGTTTTTTTTGCAATTGCTAGTTTTATCATTGCAAAGAAACTAAAAACTCGAACCCATTCCTACATCAAATTTACGTCGCCTGCTGGTCCACTATCAATTGTGTTCATGACTAAATGACGTACCTATATTGCTGACTGCTCGAAAGGTTGGAAATGTGATTGATAGGTGGCAAGAGACTAAAATAAAATTCAACAAATGTATTTACCCATCAAAACTAAATGCACACATATACAATGTACATATTTATCGAGTGCAGTGCAATTTGTGCTGCTAATAACCAAATATAACATTGGTCGGCTATACACAAAGACTTTATTGAAGATCCAGTGGGTGCTGTCCATAATGTTGTAATAAAATTAACTAGACCTTCCCCATAGATTCTTTAATAATATTAAAATTGAGTTTGTGCTACATGTTTCGACATCTCCATTCGTCTTCAGGCAAAAGAATAAATTACAACAAAGTGGTTACATCGTTACTAGGACAGTTAAGGTTAAAGTTAAAATTGATCGAAAACTACGTCAGAATAAAAAGTACCGAAGATAAAAGGAGCCAAGAAGGTCCGATATAACGAGGCGAAAGAGGATAAAATATAAATGTTTAATTAATTAACTATCCCCATGGTTCTACCATTGCAATTACTCCAGCTATGAGTTTAAATTGGGCTTCATCCCTTTCATCTTTAAATTTTTTCGTTTATTAATTGATCTAATGAAGATTGTCACGTCACACCTAACCTTTTTGGTTCGTCCCTTCAGCCTCCTGATTTTAAATTTTTAATCGAATTTGTTTCTGAGACGTCGAAGCTTTCGCCTCGTTATACCGGACCTTCTTGGCTCTTCGGTACTTTTTATTCTGACGTAGTTTTCGGTCAATTTTAACTTTAACCTTAACTGTCCTAGCCACTTTGTTGTAATTTATTCTTTTGCCTGAAGATGTCATGGATATGTCGAAACATGTAGCACAAACTAAATTTTAATATTATTAAAGAATCTATGAAGAAGGTCTAATTAATTTATTACGATTCATTGAAGATTACTGCTGTGCTTTCAGATGAAGTAACAACATCAAAAACGAGTAAATTAATCTTATAATCTGTAAAGAGAGAATATATGTATATACAAATTGATTCTTGAATTCACTTACAGCAATAATTGTAGCATGAGAGATTGCGACAAATTTTCCAATTGTTACACGAACAGGACTATTTTGACATTGGTTCATAACAATCACCAACGCTTTATGTATACGAATATCCAGCCCAGGATGATACGCTTCAAAACAGGCGTGAGATATATTCCAAGATTCATTAATTATCTTCTGGAGCAGGCAACATTGCAAGAAAAATAAATCGAAAGTTCCGCTGAGGTACAGAAACATATTCCAAAAGGCGGCGCCGAATAATGGAGTCTGAAAAATGGTTAGATTTTATGCAAATTATGCAATTTTGAGTTACTACATTAGTAATACGAAAGATTATTAAGCAAGTCACTAGGCTGTTCATTGTGAAACTAACTAGAAGGACGTTGTGGAAAATTTCCTCAATTTCCTTAGCAACTTCTATAAGTTTTACGTGATATTCAATTGCTTCTTTTAGGTTCCTGAGGAAGTACTCCCAAGGAACGTCTTTGTATTGTACGGAATTAGCATCCAAATGTTCAACCTGTATGTATACATGAGAATGGCTTTTATTCCATGATCCATCACTCACATCGGAAAAATCTTCAATACTGTTGCTCGTAAGATTATAAAAATATTGTGGAATATTGCGATAGTGCATTAGAAGAAGAATCAACATGCATACAAGTAGACAGTCAACAGCAACATGTTCAGTACCTATAATTATATACGATATAAGCTGAAAAATTAAAGAGCCAATGTAGGAAATGTTCAACGCCCATTGAGGATGCACAGCAAATGGTAAGTGCGAGGGTAAGTGGTTTGAATGTTCCTTTTTAACGTACCACCGTACAGCTGTGAGTAGTACACCTATACCTCCGAGTGGAATCGTAAACGCCACCTTAAAATAAGAAATGCCAAATTCATAACACAGCAGCTTCCTAGCTCAAACCAAAAATTGCGCATTTAGGAAAGTGTCAAAAAAATGGTAAGTGTAAGGAAAAAAAACGTTTCCAATGAAAGTTTAGTAGAATAAGGAGTTGACCTTAAGGTGCCTTTAGTGCGGCGGGGATTTGGGTAATTGGTGATTCGATAATTTGAGGGGTGGGGGTGATTTCTGATCAGCTAATTAATAGGGATTTCCCCTCACTCACACTTCAATAACAAAAATCTCCAATTCGTCAAATCACAAATCTCCCTCGCACTAAAGGCACCTTTAAGGGACAACCCGTCCATATGAAGAATATTTTACATAATTTTTTGATATTATACAAGTGCAAGTAAACATCAATAAATCATTCCCTGAAACGTGATGTCTTTTTTAGAAAAACATGCTTGCTTCAAAATTATCGTATATAATCCGGTATTTATTATGGTTCTCGTTGTCTTTGTTCGAACAGCTAACGAAGTTTACCCTTCATTAAATTAATAATTCTAATTAGTACCCGATAGTCGATCATTTCTAATAAAGAAATTCTCTCGTAAATACTCGGGCTCCACGCTTTTTTTACATTTGTTTGTGTTTATTACTAATAATTCATATATTGTCTACAATCAAGCAACGTTGCTCCCGGTAGTACCCGTATCTGAATGGGTAATCACTCGAAATTTCGCACTTCAATAAAAAAATGTGTGTTATTATTCGAAAAAACAGCTGTGTGACGCCACGGCGCTAAAAACTCATACATTAAACAACGTTTTTGACAGTTTTACATCCTTTATGCCAAAATGTTATATTATATTTCTGTTTTTTAACATTTTTGTGTAATAACCCTAGCATAATTTTTGAAGATTGTAAATCTTGTGTTGCTATTTGAAAAAAAATCAGGCCCGTTATTTTTCGTTTCCGTATGTCTACCAGGTATACATGCAGAGGGAAAAAATGTTATCCTTTAAAAGTTGCTTAAAATGCATTTGATGAAATTTTAATATGCCTAAAAATGGCAATAGCGACCTAGCTCGAGCTAGGAAACTAAAAATATTGGTGCTACGTATCTCTTATTCTACTCACAATTCGGTTCAGGATCTTTTGACTCTTTGCAATGTCCGCGTTCACTTTTAATTTCGGTTTTACCCGTGGAACATCAATGTTTTCCATGGTGTAAAGAAGATTGCCCAGCTTGAGGACGTGGAACTTCATGCATATACTTCGGACGATTGCTGAAAGGGATTGTGAAATATGAAAACCTTGTGCACTTCATACCACAAATAAAAGCGAACATATACATCACTTCATCATAACTCGCGTCACCCTTGGCGTTGAAGTTCACCAAGTACGTAATCCAATCTGGTAGTGCTAAGCACAGATATAGCAAAGGCACGAGAGACGATATTATTAAAGCCATTTTTTTCTTAAGGTTATAGCTTCTTGCCAGAACACATCCTACAGAACACAGGCATTTTGTGATTAGCCCAAAAAAAGGTTGCTCTGGGGATCGGTTCATTGCAGAAAAGCGCCAAGACTGTCGGCGTGCGCCCTTTTAAAGCAAACTGCTACCTCCTCCACGCGTTCTCAAGAAGTGGTGGGGATGTCTAAGCGATTAGGCGACCTAATTTCTAAGTAATTCAATTTTCATATGCCATCTATTTATCTATGCGTGGAAATGGCATTTTTATTAGAAATTCGAACGAAACCAAATCAAAGTTTCATATCCTAACATTAAAGTAACGACTGAATTTAAACACATACATTTGTGATATTGGAATTTATTATTATTTTAAACAAGTATGGTGAGTTAGTTGTTTGTTCAGTTTAATTAATTATTTTTTAGTCGACCTTTCATCGTTAATAAAAAGGATTAAAACACACTTTTTTAATAATCATTTACCAAAGATTATAATCGACTCGAAGTTATCATGACAATGCGGTTAGCTCTAACCGATTCTATGGACGTACTACCGGGGGGTCTGGGAGATATGGAATACCTCATGGCAAAGGAAGATTCGACTGTCGTCTACAGAAAATTAAGATTAGGTCTCTACACTATTTGAAAAGGGCCGCACCTCTACCTTGGAGTCTGGAGCGAACGGCACACCCTTCAGGAGAGATTCGATTGTCGTTAATAGAGAGTCGTCACTAGGGCCCGTGTGACGCAGTTCAGTGGAAGCTGGACCGCGGTGCTAAGACCCTGGTTCAGACATGGACAGTTGCAAATGTATAGTGGGTTGGAGCCTTGGCTGAAACTCCGCCCCCTCAAATATAAAGACAAAAAATTAAATTAAAAAAATAAAAATAAATAGTCGGGGGGGGGGGGGGATATTTTTGAGGGGAACTATGGAATGTCGATAGAAAAGAAATAACACTTTTATTCCGTTCATGGCCATCTAGATTAAGAAAATATTGTTTCATTAAACCGAAAACTACATATCGGGTGCAGATTGTAGTGTGAGGGTGGGGGGGGGGGGGGATTTGTAAATGTGATTATTATTAAAATCTGTAATTTCATTAATTTCTGAGTAAAAATGAAGAGGGAGAGAAAGCTTGCATTAATATGGAATGCGCTGAAATGGATAAAAAGAGGTTATAAGAGTAAAGGGAAACGCGTCACCATTGGCACGACATGCCCATAAAGATAGTTCCATTTCGACATATCTTTACTGATGGCATTAATATTTTTGCAGTTTTTCAAAAAGGGTAACAAGTTTGTTTAGATGGGAGAAAAGGCCTACGAAGAAGGCGTTTAGAAATCTCCGAAAATTTTTTTGGTTATTGGAATATTTTGAAAAAATCGGAATTTTCACCAAGTATTTATTTCTGGCTTAAGGTGGTTCTGTTAATTTTCCGACGCTTCGCCTACAACTTTATTTTTAAAATACGGCCCTGATATTGCGGTGTCATATCACAAAGCCCTTTTTATTCTGAATTTAATTGTCTCGCACTTTTTCTACGACCTCTCTGAAAATGAGGTCGTAAAATATAATTTAGAGGCATGATATTGTGCCCATTACTAAAGTATTTAAACAATGCTATGGCAGACATGTTTATATCGTTAAAAAAGTCATACTTTGATGCGATAAAAAAACTTTGTAGTTCCATTAAAAAAATCAAGTTACCTTAGATTGAAATTTTGAAAATTGACGGAGTGATTTCTTTTAACACAAAAGAACTTTAGCTTTAGCCTTTCGGCGTATGTTAGTACAGTTCATGATTAGTAATACTGCCATCTCAGTTTTATGATATTTTCACTTGACAGCTCCTTTTTTAAAAAAACGACGACTCATATGGTGTACTACACAAAGTCACACTAAAATTGACCAAGAAATCGAAATATGTAGTAATATACAGGGGGTTCCATTTAAAAAATGCCAACTGTGATATAAATCTCCCTGTATAACAAATGCAATATTTTTAGGTTGTAGCATTAAGGACATGGTAATGATTTCAGCGCCTTCAACATGCCCCGATAATGAATTTTAAATATGGGCGTTAATAAACCCACAATCTTTCACACACGCACTAATGGCCCCACCCTGTTTCCGATTTCCCGATGCTTCTCATTCCTATCTTTAGTCCATGGGCCAGTCGACATGACGGTATAATTTGGGGGTACCAATTTTCCTTTTTGCAGTGGTTATACAGGTTTATTAGGATGCCAAAAAATCATGATTGCCATCTCAAAGCGGTAGCTAATAGAAATGGCGGCCAATCAAAGATGGCGGATGTAGAGTTTTATAAAGTAAACTATATCTCTGGAATTATTGATCCAATTTCATTAATCTTTTTTTTTAATGAAAGCTCTTTATATGTGCTATAAATATTGTTATTAGTACTTTTTCGATAAAATCAACTGTTAATAAGTAATTTAAAAACATGTTTTTTTTAAAATTGTTTCCCGAATGCTCTTTACTGCCTGTATTAATACACAATGAATGGTAAAATTATGCGCATATTATGCAGAATATTAGTGAAAAATATGCAAACAGTTTTGATATATATGCACACGTATACAAAATTATATATGTTGAATAATTTCTAATAAAAAAGGAATTACGATAAACACTAGCAATAAGATGTTTCTCTAAGTTTTCTGCACGAAATGATTGTCTCCTGTCGCTAAGAATTAATTTATAAGCACTAAGCAGAGAAACTATACACTACATCAACTAAAGTAATATGTGCATTAGAAAAGGACAAACTATTCGGAGCAATTTCCAAACCTTCCACAATATCATCCATCATCACCGTAGAGAAAGAGAAAGATAAAATAGTTTGGAAATGATAAAATTAAACATCAATTAAATCAATAAATGTTCCTTTCGGCTTTTGCAGTATGTTTCATTATCGCGTCCGTTATAAAAATCCGAAAAAATGTATTAAAAATTGAAATTAAAATCGATTAAATCTAACAAAAATTTAAATACATCTTAAAATATGCAATTCTATCACGTAAATGCAAAGGATATCAAAATATGCAAGATACGCAAAAATAAATTCGGTTTAATAAATATTGCAAACCGAAGATACACAAAATCTCATAAGCCAACCAAAAGTAAACGATTATTCACAGCTTTAGCTGATCAAACAATTGAATTAAAATTAAAATAATTACTAAATACAAAAATCATTGTAGTTACGTCTATAGATATATTGTAGCCATGATCAAATAACAAATGATGATGAAATTGGTATGTGCGGATTATGTTTCTAAACCTTCACTTCTCTACTTTAATTGAACTTGTATCTCAATTTGGACGACACTGGGTTCGTTGTAATTACAGATGTGAAAAAACTCCCTTTAACGAGTACTGGGAAAACCTTAAAGAAAGGCTTCAGATAAGCGACGCCTGTTCGATAAACACAGCACTTTCACTAACTTCCTCGTAAAACGTGACACACGTTTCCGCTTAACGGTAAACAAGAACTTTACAACTGACAAGACTGACTGTCTTGCAATAAATACGATCAAATACGGCTTGTAGCCATAACGTCAGCAATGAGTTTGTTAATATTGATGGAAAGGTGTATACTGTGCCGATAATTTGACATAAGTAGATTATATAAAACAAAAAATACTTTGGAAAATTGTACGTCAAAATCAAAGAGATGCTATTCCGGTAGCAGCAAAAAGATGAAAGATAACCCTAAGTTTGGCTTCCATATCACCTCACGTAGAATTACCAAACTGGCTCTTGACAACTACCATTACGTAATGCTAATAACTTAAAGTGTACAAGCGCATGCAAACTGCCAACTTGTGGATACGTCACTGAAGAAAGGAAGAAGGAGCAGATTTTAGTGTATATGAAACTTTTGAAAGTAACGATGGGGTTAATTTAGTTTTCATTAAATGTTAAGAGTTAAAAAAAATTCCGTTCGTTTACTTCATGCATTAGTTACAAATTGTTGATTTTATCGGAAATGTAGTTATGACAATATTGTAGCACACACAAAAGCTTTCATTTAAGAAAATGATGAAGTCGGACCAATAGTTCTAAAGATAGGTATAGTTAATTTTATAAAACTCAACATCCGCCATCTTGGATTGGCCGCCATTTCTATTAGCTACCACTTTGAGATGGCAATTATCGTTTTTTTACATCCTAATGCATGTGTCTAACCGTGGTAAAAAGGAAAATTGGTACCCCCAAATTATACCATTTCCTTAAATTTAGCCAGTCTACTTGGACACAGTTATAAAATTCCACTTGGATCAAACGAGTAATACCTACGGGTAATACTGAGTACTAGTGAGTATTACCATAGTTTACACTAAGGTATTACACAAGTAATACTGCGCAATGGTGTATGTTACTTGAATATAGTATTGGGTATTACTCGAGTAATACTAAGTAATAATATTAATTAATTACATGAATAATATTGAGTAATAGTGGATAATACTTTGTGGTAATCCAACATTTTGAGTATAGTCCAGTCAAATTACGGTTTGGGCCGGATGTTTCACCATCTGTAAAAAAAATTGAGAACGCTTTGGGAGTCTCTTAGTGTGAAAAACAAAGCATAGTTTTTTTTAAAATTTGTTTATTTAATTAAACAATCACTATAATACCTACGGTGATCGGTTTTGTAATATTGTTTTGTCATCAAAAGCAGTGACCAAATACGGATTTTCAAAAAAGTCGGATGAATTATACTTGTAAAACAGATTGTTAACTTTCGGGCTTCTTTTTTTATATTTTTCCGTAAAACACAATGACATTTGAACATGAACGTTTCGGACCAACTATATCGTATGGAAAATTCGATTCTAAACAAATTCTTTCTCTTCATTTTTAACGAGACAATTGAAGTCAAATGCGAAAAAAACGAGATTTTCCCATTTTAACGCATTTTTGCAAATTTATTTGTAAAAAGGTAGCTTTTAATCTCACGTACCTTCGAAGGGTAGTCAACTTTGGATGCCCAAATGGTATCTTCAGCTGCGAATTTTGTCACGCCGTTTAAAGTTTCTTAATGCTTGAATCGCGGTCTCTTTTTCTCGTGTCGCCAATAAAAGGTCGAGCTATGAGAAGTGCCCCAAAATTGAGTACTATTTTGTGAAAGGTTTTTAGCGAAATTTAGCAAAATGCAAAATACGGGACGTCGAGCGGGATGTAGAAAGTGGGTACCGGCAAAGAGAATGTGGTACTTTTGGTGGTGGAGTCAAAACTGGCTAAAAAGAATACTGATCTGCCACACAAAAATGTCCCTTCGATCTTACACGGAGAATTTGATAATTTTTTCTTCGTTTTTTTTGTTTATAACAATATGTTCCGGGAGTTTCCGGCCAGGGGGGGCTATAATTTTCGGATTCAGCAGATTTTTTTAATCGAAATGCACTTGGTCTCGTTAAGTGAAGTGACAACATCCAGTTTAGACTACTTTTGGAGCTCATTTGACTGGACTAGTAATGGTGTACACGTTTTAAACCAGCGGTTTACTCCTCAGACTCGCATAATGCTTCTTAGAGGTGCCCCTGAATTAGGAAAACCTAATTCGGAATAGTCGGCAGAATGTTAACTGATCTGAACGAAATTCCCATCTTTTCCACAGATGAAAAATTCTTACCTCGGCCCAGATTCGAACACCCGACCTCCCGACTATGCAGACCAACGCTCTACCACTGAACTACACAGTCGATGATTTCTTGGAAGTACAGACAAACAGACCTCCATCAATTGTGAGTTGATTCGGATTCCTGGTGCTTTGTACTTTGCCGACCTCGACGAGGTTCGCAAAAGATGTCAAACAATTGCTCACTTCCAACCTTCAAAACAATTGGCAATTGCATATTACATAATATGATTGTGTAATTAATATAAAACGCTGTGGATTTTAATTATTCCTGAATCTATTTATCTATGGCATCTATGCTGCTTGTTATGTAAGTAAATAGGAAGGCAGTTTGTTATATGCTTTTAGTAAAATAGTACATTGGTACCGTCCTTATTAGAAAACGAAACCAAACTAAATTTTCGTAGTAAAATACTTTGCAATTAAAGTAACGACAGATTTCTTTAACTCGTAGAAATATTTTCAGTTTATAGCATCTGTCGTCGCTGTCTCTATTATATAGCATTACTCCTCCCACAGGTTTCTTTCGCTCATACATTGCTAGATGGCTTCTCACGATTGTATTATATATTCGCTTTTTTTCGTCTCGTTATTTCTTCACTCCACCATATTCCATTTAGTCTCTTTATTGCTCTTCGCACTTGCCTGATTCTCTAGTCTTATTTCTTCATTATCTCTCCCATTTGTAGTAATTTTAATTCCCAGCTACTTCGATTTCTTCACCTCCTTTGAGAACTACGTTGGTTTCCGCTGGGTTTCCAACGCATAGGTGCCTTGTTTTATCCATGCTCATCCGTAAACCGCATTTATCGTACGCCTCTTTTATTTTTCGGGCCCTCTTTTTCTTGTGCTATGATGAGTTATGCAAACTGTAATGTAAATAAGTCCGTGTTATTTAACCGGAGCCCCATTCCCCACAATCTAGTGATTTTATCTGTGCCGTGTTTGATCATCTCTATTATGATTCCTTCTCGTCCACTGGCCTTCCGGTTTTTTAGTTTGTTTCTTGCTGCAGCCCCGATATTTACTTCCATTGGCTCTCCTTCTATTGCAAGGAGTTCCCTATCGATCTTCAGTTGATAGATTATTATAGTGTTTTGTTCTTTCCCTAAAATGATCATGAAGGTGTCGCTTTGATAGAGAACGTACTAGCAAGGGGTCTGGAGAGTATGGAATCTCTCCCCCTTCTCAATAACGAAAAATTCCACTGTCGTCTACCGAAAATTATTATAGAGATTGTAAACTATTTGAAAACGGCCGCACTCACACTGAAAACTCAAAATACCCTTGAGACAGGATTTGAATGTCTTCCACGAAAATCATCAATCTAAACATTTGAGGAGTAAGGGTGTAACAGGTGGTCGCTTTAGACTTTAAAGATTTTTTTCGTTAAATTTACAAATGTACTGGTACTCGAGAAAATAAAGTGTAAGGAACAAGCGTTTGCGCAGATAAGAGTCGAAACGTTACAGTGTCTCCCAGACCTAAAACGTTGCGAAATTCGAACACGTGCTGAAAGTTCCGGATTTATTGGAAAAAGGTGTCTGTTTGCACTGGGATTCGACGAGGTATTTAAGTAAATATCTGGTGGGGGACAGGTATTCTGACTGAATTCTTCAAAGAGAATATATGCCGGTCGGCGGTTGAACGATTTTTAATTTACATATTGTGAACATGAAAGAATTAATAGATCGCACAAACTTCATTATTAACGAGTTCATGATTTTGGACTTTCTGGTCGTCCGTCCGTCTGTTGACAAGATAACTCCCAAACGGTTTCGAATTTTCCACCCAAGAAATAACTGATTAAATGTTCAGTAACCCAGGAGCTCGCTTGCTATATTTGTTACAAGTTTATTAAGTCAACGTTCGTACCGAAAGCCGTATGAGCGGCGTTTGTGAGATTCACTGTACTCACAACCGGAAATAGTGCCAGCATGTTTTCAACAGGTTAGCTTCCAAACAATTCGTTATGAGTTGCCAGCAGAGCTGAATTAATATAACATGCCTGATTATGTCGAAAGAGAAATTCCCTGCGTAAAAGAGACGATCGTGCGGTTACTGTAATAGTTATTTACATAAAAGTCAGGAAAATGACACATTACTATTCAGTAATTCATTTTACTGACGAGTTTTGTATTAAATTTCACCCGAAATCGTATTTTAATATAAAATTTAAATTTCCACATTAGTCTAGGCGATAAAAACATCTAACTGGGCTGGTTTGGCAAAGGGTTTGGGGGGTAGGATTTTTAACATATTGTTTCTGACAGCTAACTGAACGTATTCCACCAATTTTTTCTTTTCCACCTCAAAATGTCCAGTTTGCCAATTTTACAGTCTCTATCGCCTAGACTATATAGAAGTTTTGATTAATGTGCGTTGAATATCCCTGAAAGGAAAACAGTTCAAAACCTCTTACGTTTTCCAGATAAATCTGGTGCCCTCCTAGGGATCCTAGCCTTTTTTGATAACTTGAAACCCTTCTCAAAACTATTTTGCTGGCCCTCCAGAACCTTTCTAAAACCATAGGCGGATTTGGGGGCTACAGAATATCGACAGGTAATGAGTATGCGTTTTGTTCTTTCGCTTAGTGTCATGTGCTCTAAACGTTTCGATAGAGAACGAACCGCGGAGGGGTCTGAGGAGTATGGAATACCACTCTGCAATAAAAGATTCGACTGTTGTCTACTGAACATTATCGTTAGTCTCTAAACTGTTTGAAGAGGGTCGCAGCCCTACGGGGGAGTCTAGAGCGAATGGCATGTTCTTCAGGAGAGATTCGATTCTCGTCTATCGAAACCTATTACCATTTGGGAGAAGGGGCTTTTGGAAGAACGAGGAATATCTGAGGTCTTGGTGATATATTATCTCCCAAAACTTCTACACCGCGCGCTCTAAGAGTGCTTTCCATTTTGGGAGGAGGGGGGGGGGGAGGTCATAGTACTAGAAAATATGAGACAAGAAAAATTGATAAAGGTTCTTCAACAATTGCCATGAAAACAAGGAGAGCTGTAAACGTTTTGGATGATATCAAGGAGGGCTCGGGGGGAGGAGGGGTATGCACTACCTCACAAGAGATTGTAAAACAGTGGCACCTCAGTGATATCGGACCATTTTGTTTGTTTTTTTCAAAAACGCGCTAAAAATTTTGAATTCTAATAATCAAAACTTTTCGAGAATTTTAGATGTGTTTAGGTGGAAGTATGTGCGATAGCCAATATTTAATCACTGCGATATCGCGCTTTGCATAACCGCAAGTAGGTAAGCATTCAAAATTATTAATTGGCATTAAACTTTTGTTATAAGGTATCAGTACTCGACTAAATGTTAGTAAAAAAAAACAGAAGATTGGTTGTAAGTTTTGTATTTTTGAAAAATACCAGGGACTAAAGACCTAAAACCAGTCCTACTTTGAGCTGAGCTGAGTAGTTTTCTGGTTCAAAACAGAGTCACTTACTGTCTGTTATTTTGGTGCATGGTGCAAGCAATTCAATTGCAGCGATTTGTTATAGACAACATTTTTTTAACATTAAACTGAACGAACCATGCTGAGTGGTTAATATTGTACCTACATTAAGTGATAAACCCGATCGTTAATACCAAGACCAGTCGATTGTTTTTACTTTTTAGTATCTCGTTTACTCCTAGTTTCATTTTTATTGCAATTTAAATTACTTATTTTAAGATAAAACTGCGAAGGAATATTCGCATCCAAAACTTCAAATTCGTCCGTCTTTAAACAATCTCACAGGAAAGGCGAAAGTCGGTAATAACAGAAATATCTAAGCAAAACTCTCATCAGGAGGCTTTTTACGTGCTCTTTAGAAAGTCCCTTCTGACAGTAGCACCTGAACGTCATGTGAAATCGCTGAAGTTTTTCTGAAAGCTATAAAATAAATATATCTTTCATGGACAAATCGATCTCATCGGCAGTGGTACTCTAAGCTTAATGCAGCTGAGCCAAGTAACATTGGAAAAAAATATAAATATTAAAACGACTTAATTTGTAATAAATTAAACAAATATAGCAAACGAGCTCTTGGGTATGACTATAGCTTGCCATTGCGTGTTATATGGCTAAAGCTACGCTTATTTTGAAATTAATGCAATTCGGTTCATATCCTTCATACCTTATTTTTTGGTCTACATTACCAAATCACGATCGACAAATTTGATAAAAGATCCACCTGCAAAATTTGATCGTAATTTGTTTTCGAGATACTATTCTAACGGACAGACAAACACCGCAAAATTATGAATTCACTAGGAGCTCGTTAATAATTCACACTCAAACGTTCTTACATTTTTGAATTTCCGTGTTTATATACGGAATTACTGTCGTTTGAGTATTATCCGAGGTATTATCTCTATAAAAACAAATATGGTTGACTTGGTTCTTTTTCGAATATCATCGGAACTGATCGGAATGCGGGAGGTAAAGACAGTTCCCAAATTTCTGCCGCCGAAGTTCATCAAAACTGTTCAACACCACATCAGGTACACTCTTGACTGTTCGAACATTTAGGAACGTGAACTTTATTAAATAAAATTCAATAAATGTATTTACCCATCAAAAGGAAATGTACACATATACAATACTGATATTTATTGAGTGTAGTGCAATTGGTGCTGCTTAATGACCAAAATATAAAATTGGTCAGTATAAACGCATTGAATATTACTGTTCTGCTTTCAGATGAAGTAACAACATCAAAAACGAGTAAATTACTCTTATAATCTGCAAAGAAAATATTTGTGTATAAAAAATATTTCTGGAATTCACTTACAGTAATAATAGCAGCATGCGAAATTGCGACAAACTTTCCAATTGTTACACGAACTGGCCTATTTTGAGACTGGCTCATAATAATTATCAGCGCGTTGTGTATACGAATATCAATACCAGGATGATACGATTGAAAACAGGCGTCCGATATATTCCAAGATTCATCGATTAACTTCTGGAGTAGGCAACATTGCAAGAAAAATAAATCGAAAGTTGCACTGAGGTACAGGAACATATTCCAAAAGGTAGCGCCGAATAACGGAGTCTGAAAATGGTTAGATTTTATGCCAATTATGCAATTTTGAGTTACTACATTAGTAATACGAAAAATTGAAAAGCAAGTCACTAGGCTGTTCATTGTGAAACTAACTAGAAGGACGTTGTGGAAAATGTCCTCAATTTCCTTAGCAACTTCCGTAATTTTTACGTGATATTCAATCGCTTCTTTTAGGTTCCTGAGGAAGTACTCCCAAGGAACGTCTTTGTAGTGTACGGAATTAGCATCCAAATGTTCAACCTGTATGTACATATACCTATACATGAGAATGGATTTTACACCACGATCCATCACTCACATCAGAAAAATCTTCAATACTGTTCCTCGTAAGATTATAAAAATATTGTGGAATATTGCGATAGTGCGTTAGAAGAAGAATCAACATGCATACAAGCAGACAGTCAACAGTAATATTTTCAGTACCTACAGTTGTAAATGACACAACTTGATAAATTAGAGACCCAATGTAGGTAATGTTTAACGCCCATTGAGGATGCATACCAAATGGTAAATGGTTCGAATGTTCCTTTTCAAAGAACCATCGTATAGTTGCCAATATTACAGCCACAGTCGGAAGTGAAAAAGTCAACGCCACCTTAAAAAAATATTGTTGGCCCGTATCTCTTATTCTACTCACAATTCGGTTTAGTATCTTTCGACTCTTCGCAATTTCCGCGTTCACATTTAATTTCGGTTTTGCCCGTGGAACATCTATGTTTTCCATGATGTGAAGAAGATTGCCCAGCTTGAGCACGTTTAACCTTAGTATTACTCCTCGGACAGTTGCTAAAAAGGGTTGTGAAATATATGATGAAACTTTGCAATGAACACATACCACAAATAAAAGCGATCATATACATCACATCATCCGAATACGCGTCACTCTCGGTGTCGACGTTCACCAAGTAATCAATCCAATCTGGTAGAGCTAAGCAAAGATATAGCAAAGGCACGAGAGACGATATTAATAAAGCTATTTTTTGTTTAAGGTTATAGCTTCTTGCCAGAACACACCCTAGAGAATACAGGCATTTTGTTATTAGCCCAAAAAAAGGTTGCTCTGTGGATCCGTTCATTGCAGAAAAGCGCCAAGAGTGTTGATGTGCCCACTTTTAAAGCAAACTGCTAGTTCCCCACCCATCTTCGAGAAGTGGTGGGGATGTCTGTTACCGAAGTGGGCCACGTAATTCAATTTGTAATTATAACGGCTTCTCTGCGGATTGTTCCATTTAAGAAAAGCGCCGAGAGTGCAGATGCACCCCCACTCTATTTGCAGAAGTGGTGGGAATATCTATCTCGATAATAACGGAAATGCTGCACGTTTCCAGTAGCACAGATTTATTATTCCACTTAATTATACCATTTGTAATAACCCCTTGTACGTTTAAATTATTCCAGGATCTAATTATCTATGAGAAATTGTTGCTTGTTATGTGAATTGATTTAATTAATTCGCTCTGATTGTATACGATCGGAGTTGTAATTTAAAAATTGCTAGATTTGAAGATTCTTAGTATATTACTCGATCTCTTTTCATCTCATTCTCATTTAGTTACTCCTATGTGCATTTATTACTATTTCATATTTTCCTTTTTATTATATTACTCAGTTATAAGCATTACTTGATTATGTTAATTCTAATTGTATTCAGGGAGTCGGTGGAAGATCAGAACCTGCCTGTGCAGCAACTGAACCGATAACCCCTGTGGTTTCCATTTCTTTAATTTGGTGGAAATAAACACATTATTATTATTATTATTAAGATGGAGATTTTTTAATCTTTATTCGTGTTTATGCGCAATGGCACTTACAATTGTCAAATTAATTAAACTATATAGCAGACTACATCACACGTATGGACAAATACCACAACTTGGGTCTACGCTACCACATGTCTCTAAAACCTTCAGCTACCCATTTCACAAGTAGGTATTTCATAATTATTGATTTTGTTTTTTGTTAACCTTTTTAATAATTTATTTATTTTTCGTTGCCTACGTTCGTCTCAGTACAGTCAAGTCTCTGGAGTCCAAATACATCCGTCGCTGAAGCACAGTTGCCCCAAATTAGTATACCATACTGCATTATTGAGTGTACTAAAGCATATAATAGGCTGCTAGTGTCCTACTAAAGTTTGTTTTGATACACTGTTACTAACACGCCGTAGTGCATAAATATTACCGCTTATTTTTTTGCAAATATAGCTGGCGCCCATTGAAAAGTTTAAAGATCCGTCAACATGCACCCCTAGAAAGTTTACCGACTGGGAATTTTCATAAGTATCCCTTTTTAACGTTTGGGGCAGCTTCTCAGTTTTATTTGTGAATAATTCAGTTTTGCACTATTCAGAAGATTCATTTATCTTTTAGAATTAGAGTTTCTTCTTAAGTACTGCCTTGTATAGCAAAATAAAATATATGAGTAATAATAGAGGACCTAAAATTGATCCCTGAGAAATGCCTCTCTTTGTCAGAGACCACTCGATCGCACATAACATGCAGAAATCTGCCAGATAGGTACGAATTAATTCATTTTAGGCTATTATTTATTATTATTATTATTATTATCATGCGTGCAACGTTAAAACCCTGAGGCGTCCACATGGAATCATTTAAAATGTAATTTACGACGGTCCAAATACATTTTATTCGCATTTTGTTTAATCTGAACGTTTTCGTAAATTAAAATTCAAAATTATGAAGTGCCCATACTAAAGTGGATGCCATGGTAATCGCGTTTGTTAATATTGAAGTTCGCCGTGGATAAATAATAAATGTTAACATAAAACAGTGAATGAATAATTGTTTACTTATAGCAGATGTTAAATTGGCAAGGTCTTTAACAGCAAGGGTAGATATAGAAAAATAAATGATTGCGCATTATAATACATCTGTCATTCTTATTACAAATAAGACGCGGATCAAAAAAACAGAAAACAGCATTATTTCCGAGATTGTTTCCATCGAAACAACGGGAGGTCTAAACTTGCTAAAATTAAAACCCTAAAAGAAATTGACTTTTCGAAGTGAAAATACTGAGTGATCAATTTGCTGCCTCCCCCTAGGCTTTAGCCATCTTAGCCTGTGTGTGTGTAAATCCACTCATGTTTGTTGCGTTTTGATGGGTAACTCGCGGATCTAATTTCACAATCTCATATTTTGTACTCAAGAAACCTGTCGCAATTCGAGGAAACTGCTTTCAATTAAAGAAGATCAATTGCGATACCATCAAAATAATTTAAATAAATAAAATTACATACCCAAGAATCGACCTCGAATTCGACGCACGGTTTATACATCGGCGAACGTACCTGAAATCAAATTTAGACAGTTAGACAAAAATACTTCTGTTCAATATCAATTAAGATGTTTGAAATTGTAACAATTTACATTATCGCATCTAAATTTAAGGATAAAGATAATAAATAGTACTCGGATGAAGTAGACAAATTGAATTAGTTTATACAGGCGTTTTATTGAATTAACCACATATGAACCGTCAGAATAGATGCACTATCTTCCAAGTGAAATATCGCCATAGGTGTCACCGCACTTAGTATGTCTATAGCAATTTAGCGATTTAAAGAAAACAAAAAATTTCAAAAAACACGTCCACTTTAGATAGGTAGGGAAATGTTAACGGATGGTTTACCTTGGTTTTAGAATTTACAAATTCAGTTTCTTCCGCCAGTTTTCGTTCTTCTCCACGCTAAGCGTTGTAACCTATCGAACAAATTTCCTGAAATATGGAATGTCTGATAGGTACACACGCACTATTAGAGCGTTGTGCGCAGGTGCACCATCCTGTTGAAACCAAAAATTAAACGGAAATCCTCATGATAGATATCCTTATCTTGGACACAGTGTATACGCCCTTTACAGACGGTTTTTCCTTTTCCTCCGAACGCTTAAAATTGTTGAATACGGATTCCTATTATTTTTTACTAATTTTTGAATTTAAATAACAGGGTAACTCTTGCAATGACAAAAGCAAGTCGCTGAATGAAAATGTCATTTTCTTAAATCTCCCTTAAGCGTTTCCATTAATTAACAATGCCATTACACAAAACTAAGGATCGTGGTGTCTATTAAACTAACAATATATTTTTCGGCTTAAAAATCATCATTTTTCCGAGGTGCGTAATGCACATCAGGGTTAAAAGCCAACGCGCCCATAAAACATGCCATAAAATCGTTAAAGCCGCCATAAAAGGTGTAACGTAATAATTACAAACGAAATTATTCATAAATGAAATTTCGAATTTTATTAATTGTGGGAATTTCACAGACCAATCGTTCAATTTTCAATTATTCATCCGTTAGCGACTGCTTTGACAATTACGTGAAATAAATGCAACTATTTCCATTTGTGCAAAGGGCGAATAACGAGCTAAATACGGAAGGATTTTATTTCCAATAGTTCATGAAGAAGAAAAAAAATTAAAAGTCAAGTACTGTTATTTACAGTCACGATCACGTTCTCTCCGGACATTTTGTTGCGGTGATTTGATTGTTTTCTAAATTAGCATTAAGTGGAAAATGTAATTGTAAACTTACTTGCGTTAAGATGAACTCATTTTGTTACATTATTAGCAATACGATTATTTACACAGATTTCGAAATTGTCCGTGGAAAATATGCTGAACGAGGGGAGAATCACTGAAAAGATTATGTAGACTAAAAACACACTGAAAATACCCATTTTCTTGAAACACCATTCGAAATACCCAAAATAACATAGGGATTTACATGTGTTGTTTTTTCTACTTTCAAATGACAAAAGCTCTTCTGAAGAGCGCCTAATTTTATGCAACCAACTTTTTAAAACAAATAAAGATTAGATTAATTAATCTAATTTGAATATTGTTGCTTTGGTTTCTCTATTTTTATTTTCGTTCGTGTGCGATGTATTCAACTGAAGAAAAAGTTGACAATTGGTAACAGTTCAAGGAGCGTAAGGGATTTATTTTCTGTGAAGTCAAAACAATTGGAAAATTAATTAATAAGGACAGCCAGATCTTCATTTGTTTTAAGAAGTTAGTTGCATAAAATTAGGCGCCCTTCAGAAAAGGTTTCGTAATTTAAAAGTAGACAAGGGGAAAAACAATATATACGTAAATCCCTATGTCCACTTCTTAATAAATAGCACTGTACACTACCTACTTGGAAATTTCCTCCGAAATTATACAGAAGTTTGTTTGGGCCTTTAGAAATATCAAGAAATTCGAGGGTTGTTGCCCTCTTGGCGCACAAAAAAGTAGTTGTAGTGCACTCAAACCTTCCACGGAAGAAGAGGCAAATTAATATTTTAAAATTTCAGGCAGGTTTTGATTTTTATGGTAAATTTAAAGGGAGCCAATGCACCGCAAGGCCATGCAAGTTTACCCGTTATCAACCAGATAGCGCCGACCCGATTGATCCTGCGAATTCCAATTAACAATGGGTGTGAATTGGAATATCGACTCTGGAAATTTGGATACGGCCAATTAAGTGAGTGGAAAAAACAGAAGCTAAATAAATGTGCTGCAGTAAACGTCATACGATTGGGGTGTACTTTGTGGAATTATGGGCCCAGTTCCCTATTTTTCTTTTAATTTAAAAAGACATAAAATTCTTTCTTCAAAAATATAATACAGGAAGAATGCCTATTGAGAAAAGATTCATGTGATTTAAAAAAAAAGATTCAAATATTTCAAAGAAAGTTCAAACATATTTTTGAATTTTTTAAACATCCATGTGAATTTTTTTGAATTTTTCAGTGTTATATTTTGAAAAAGGAATTTAAATGCTATTTTATTACCTAAAAATATACAGTGTTCCATTAAAAAAATAAGGCAATAATAACCCCGTATATTTATTCTGAAAACGGCAGATTATTCAATAATCAATTTCGAAAAACATTTTTCTGTTTAAGAAAATATGAAGCCATTATGAAAATGCCAATTTTTTATTTTCTCCCGTATCTCTTAAGCGAGGGAATATTTTCAAATAATAATTTTACCATTCTAAGTTTGACCCATTTTAGAAATGAAAACGTTACAGTCATGAGGGTAAAACTACTCGTATATACAGTACAGATATTAAGTTGCAGGAGTACAGATAATAATAGGTATACGTACACAATGCTGACATATAGATTTTGTTGTATTCCCTGTAATTAAAATAAATACACAAATTAAACCCAGTTTTCATTTCTCATTAATAATCGACCAATACGGTTATGGCACATCGACACTTTTAATTAAAGGTTGTGGTACGTAAGGGGTAGTAGAAGTTCTCTTTATAATTAGCGGTATAATTGCAATAAAATTAAAGGTATAATTTTATTAAATGGAGAGCATAAGTAGGGCTCGGTTTTGTTCTGGGCGTGGTCTATCCCCACCACTTTATATTAGAGTGGGGAAGGGGTTGGCCAATCCTAGACATATTATTAAAATGGCCTATTCGGCTTTTGTTCTGGTAAGACAGTTGCAAACGACGCACTTTTCATTCAAAGCTGAGTTTGGGAGACGAGCAGTAGACGAGTGCCATATGTTAGTGATTCACGGTCTACGCTTTTTCTGCAAGTGTTTTATTAAATGGTCAGCTTAATTATATAACTATCATCTGTGAGCAAGGTAAGTAAATTTTGCCTAAGTTCGTTGGGCTATCCTCAAGTGCTCATTGGATAATTTGACCAGCGCATTGACCGACCAACAAGCGAGCCAACAAGGAATGGCTATCCTGTTTATTTGAAACCAGCCGGATTCTTCGAGTGGATCAATTGTAGCGTGGAAACCCATTGGCTCACAAAAGCAAAAGTAAAATAATAGATACAACATAACGGGCGATCAAAAATGAGTTGCTGTCGAGTCGCCTATGGAAGTTCAAGTTAAATACGATTTCCCATGTAAACAAATGTTCCAAAGGTGACTCGACAGCAACTCATTTTTGATCGCACAGTATATTGAGATAAGTACAGCTAAAATTTCAAAACATAGTAAATCTGAACTGATTTTAGATAACTCTAGTGGAAGGGGAGGGGAAGATTTTGGAATATCGTAATGGTATAAATATTGAAACAAAAGTCTGGATGACACGAGTAAAAGGAATATTCTATTAAACCAAGATTCAAACAAATTTCGTTTGGAAGCAACATCCCCAAACATAGGTACCAAAATTAAGGGATACCAATAACAGCTTTACATGAAACTGATGGAAAATTGGGACATCACAATGGGGTGGAAAATACTCAAAGTGGTTTGTATCATTTCTTTTAATCTAAGTAATGTGTATACAGGGTGTCCACGAGCCGAGTGAATTATTATATGAAACATTAAAGCGTTGTACGTATACAGGTTGTTCATTCAGCCAAAATATTTTCAGTTTTGTACTATTTTCAGTTATACTTTTCTTAATCTACGCAAATTTTGGTGTAACTTTGAGATCATAGGCCGAAATCGACAGATCTAAACTTGCAGCCACGAGAGATCTGCTTAAATACAGCATAGGTCTAACGTCATAGGGCAAAAGTGTCCAAAACATTTCAATAATGCGCAGAAATTCATATCCAATGTTGCAGTTTTAAAAATGCGAAACTTCCACCCTCTGCAAAATTTGTTCAATTTAGATATAAGGATGTGATTAGAAACTACCCTTATTTTTCAGTGTAGAATCCATGAGTGGACAAAGAAAAGAGGGTTCTCATTTAAAAAAATTTTACTATTCTCATAGCTTTAAAAATATTATATTTTAGATAACGCACAACGTCTATGCTTTATTTACCCGACTGTGTGGCTCAATAGTGGAGCGTTGGGCTACATAGACGGGTAGTCGGGTGTTCGAACCTGGGCTGAAGTGAATTTTTCATCTGTTCAATTCACCCTGCACAATCATCTGTGGCAGAGACAGGAATTTCCTTAGATCGGTTTCCAGCATTCTGCCGGCTACTCCGAATTAGGTTTTCCTGCAGTTCTCGTAATTCGTAAGGTCAATGCCGGAGTAGTATAGAACTTAAAACCTTCTGCAGGGACACCTCTAAAAAACCATTATATGGGTTACCCTATAAGCCTGTTAAGGGACAATAAATAAATAAATCAATTTTACAATATCCTGAAAATAATGTCTTTTTATAAAACCCAAATAATTCCAAAAACCGTTCGGTTTGGTGCTGTCCAAATTTTTCGTAGATTTAAAGAAACATTAACACAAATACTTTCCATTTAAAATAAACGAATCGAAAGTAGTATAAAATTGAAAATATTTGAGCTGAAACGGCCTCGTTAAATAATTGCACAAATTTTTAAAGATTCAGATTAGTTTCCCAGATAACAATTGACTTAGCTCGTCGTTAGACACCCTGTACAATCGCACAATGTAAATGAAGTTATACAGGTTGTTTCACGCAAACCGTTACCCTTAATAATTGAAATGAAAATGTGCATAATTTGATCATGATCTTTTCACTTCCGAATGTGGATAGAAACTTTCTTATTTTAAATGGAACAGGGCCCTAAACAAAAGCAGTGAAATGTCAAAAATTTTGAAAAAACTTGAAATCCTTTGATGCTGGGTATAATGTAGTATCAAACAACGCAGATTTTTATGTAGATTTCGGAAATGCAATAAAATACAGGGTGTTCTATTTAAAATAAGAAAGTGGCCATCCACATCCGGAACACCGTTACGTTTTCTTTCGACAGATCATGAAAAACTACATCGGTTTGCAGAGGTAATTTGCTTAGTACCTAATCCAAATATTTCTGTAAATTAAAGTTCGAAACCTCCTTGAGATTTTATAAATCTTAAAAAAACAAGCTAAAAAAAGAATCTAAGGAATTGTATTAGATATATTCTGTGGATATCTAAATCATACAGTAAAAATATTTGGAAACATGAGTATAATTTTGGGAAACCGTCATAGTGGGAATGGTTTCAAAAGTTTTCCTAGGAATATTGACTAAATATTTGGAACCATTTTAGAATCTCGTAAGTCTTAAGAAACCGTTTTGGAAATATTCTTAAGTAAACTTTTCGAAAAATCCTTATGAAAGTAAGTACTTACAGTAGAAATGTCACTATACTGCACAAGTCACCTCTCAAACTGTACAAAAATTACGAATTTCCATGTTCGGTCGATTGCATATGTATCTAAAATTATTTAAATTCAGTAAGAATACGTTGTCGCAATTGCGTATACTAACACCTTGCCTAACATCTTTGAATATTGAATGAGAAATTAGCATTCTGGGCAGTTAAACAAATAGTTAATATTAATAACTCCTTAGTGACCTAAATTTACCGGAAACGAGCGCCGCAGGTATATACTAATTAGCGAGGTCCCACAATTCTGACCCATTAACATTAACCGAAAAAAAAAAGTAGGGCGTTAAATGGGGTACAAGTGGTTTACGGATGAATAGTTTAAATCCAATATCCTTCTCCCTTTGACAGATCGAGTGGAAACGCGCTTTCGGTCCACAACACGTTTCCGACGGACCTTTGTGAGGAAATTTCATTTTTCGATAAGCATCGGGTTGACGTAGGTCAGACGATATCGCAATAATCCATAGTGGCGTAAAGATATGAGACTTTAGAATGTCGTCCAGAAGTTCCGCACGGTTGAATCGGAAAATAACAATTTTCCAGTTCGTATTAAATTACGGGGCACTCGAAAGTGCGCTCGGCGTAATAACTACTCGTACAAGGTTCGGATTTGTGCAAAACTTCATGAATAGTGAATAAAAGTTTATTTGGGATTTATTCATAGGGGCAGTAAATCTCCTTGCGGTGGTAGAGGTCGAGTAGGATTTTTCTTTTAGTTTTCCGCCCTTTAATAAAGTGCCCCGTCTGGATGCCAGTATTCCACCTTATTTACTTAAATTTATTCATTCGCGTATTTCTGGCAATATTTCAATGAAATGGCGCACCATTTCGCAAAATTATTCCGCTTACCATTTTTTACTACCCATGACTATGGAAAAGGCATTTGGTGTCGGGAAATGTTTAGATTTTCGTGACTACGAATTTTTTTTATATTTGACATATGTTCATTTACGTATAGTTTTTCCCTATGTCTACATTTAAATGACAAAATCCTTCTGAAGGACGCCTAATTTTATGCAACTAAAATAACTCATGCGCATACATTCTGCACTTCCACAATGCGATCATTAATCGTTGCCTGTGCCGCTCTTATGAAACATGATTTAAGTAACCATTTGCCGCAATGCATGTGACGCTGAACCAATACTAAACATAACCTCTAAATCTAATCCTCCTGTCACCTCCCGTTTTGATCCACTTGTTTCCACAACCGTTTGTCTAAATTATCTTTTCGCTGTACAAACAGTCTTTGTAAAGGCGCTACCAATTTGCAACGAATAATTACAATTTTAAATCCGAAATTTATCGTTTTAGATTCTAATATTCTGCAACTGCGACATGCCTTGTACTTTGGAAGAAAATAAGCTACTTTTGCAGTCCTATTTCCGTAATGGAAATGGAAGTAAAGACGGAAACATTCGACTCGTCTGTGCATGGAGGAATTTCGAGAGAACCCGAACATGTCGTTGATTACGAGAACTTACACCGCCACATTCTGCGTGTAGTTAAGCGATTTGACGATACAGGAAGTGTTGCTTGTGAAAAATCCCCTGGTCGCCCAATGGTTGTATAACGAAGAGGTAATAGAAGATAGGCGTGCTCGTCTTCCAAGAGGGATTTATATAAGTGTAAAAGGGTAATCACAATAAACGCTGCGGCTAATGAATACTCCCATTGTACGTTTCGTATGAAATTACGTAGAAAAGATTAAAGTAATTGCGAATGAACGTTTCCGATAAATCAATATAAATTCGGGTCCGTTAACTTGACCCCCCCCCCACTGAGAGATTTCATAGTCGTATTATTTTGAAATGAATGCGCTCGTTATGCGCTCATATGCGCCACCGATAATAACTCTTGCGCCATTATCGTTTTTTAGAAATCCGAAAAAACATTGGGGGGGGGCAAGTGAACGTAGCCCCCCCCCCCGTACGTATTTTGTCCCTTGTAACTAGGTCACCTGATACATTTGGTTATGCGCTCAATTGCGCCACTTGAATTAAAGCTAGCGCCATTACGGTTAAGCCATAAAAAAATTTTAAAAAGGGGGGGGGCTAACTTAACGTTTTCAAAAGTTACGTATTTTAACATGTTTTTTCTACTACATCGTACCTTTCATCATGCGCTAAAATGCGCCGTAAACAAAAATCTTGGCGCCATTATAGTGTTTCAGAAACACTATACAGGGTGATTTTTTGGGAGCTTTAGTTAAACGATTCTGAGAAAGTAAAATAGGTAGGTTTTTAAAAATTTGTATTTAGGAGTTACTCCGAAGGCCGAATCGATGTAAAATATTTTCAAAATGGACGCACTTCCGGAAATAACTTTTGAAAACGCTAAGTTAGACTCTCCACTTTTTAAAAATTTTGTATGGCTTCCGTAATGGCGCTAGCTTTAATTCAAATGGCGCAATTGAGCTCATAACCAGATGTATCAAGTGACACAAATACCGGTAGCAAAATGCGTTATGGGGGATTCCGTTCACTTGGCCGCCCCCCAAATATATTTAAGGATAACCAAAAAAACAATAATGGCGCAAAGATATCTTTTTACGGCGCATTTCAGCGCATACCTGAGAGTACAATTTCGTATGAAAAGATGTTAAAAAAAAGTAACTTTTAAAAACGTTAAGTTGGCCCCCCCACTTTTTGAAAATTTGTCACGGCTTAACCGTAATGGCGCTAGCTTTAATTCAAGTGGCGCAATTGAGCGCATAACCAAATGTATCAGGTGACCTAGTTACAAGGGACAAAATACGTACTGGGGGGGGGGGGCTACGTTCACTTGGCCCCCCCAAATGTTTTTTCGGATTTCTAAAAAACGATAATGGCGCAAGAGTTATTATCGGTGGCGCATATGAGCGCATAACGAGCGCATTCATTTCAAAACAATACGACTATGAAATCTCTCAGTGGGGGGGCCAAGTTAACGGACCCTATAAATTCAGGATGGCGGTTTGTGAAGAATTAAAACTTCTCCCTTTTGAAAAGTTAAAAGATCTCATTAGAATCAGTGAGAATTTTAGTTGCAGTAAGTACGCTATCAATAAATTACAACCACAAAATTACTTCCTATATTACTTAGAAACCCATTACCAAACAGTCTTTACATAACGTCCAATTGAATTCCGAATTATTTTAGTCAGTACGAATTTCCGCGTAAATAGGTTCAAATTTATTCGTTGTAAAGTGTATCTTTTGTACAGAAAATGTACTTTTTTTTAATTTTCATGGTTCTTTAAATAGCTATTTAGGAAAGAGCGAGGTCACGACTCAGAATGTATTTGATCGGAATTCAGAGTAAACCTAATCAAGTTGTGAATAGAGAAAATGGAGGAAATGTGTCCTTGCATATTCTAATACGAGTATATTACAATTGCCACTCGCTTTCTGTCTAAATCAACAACTTTTTCCAATTTTGTCTTGATGTCACTTGTTTTCTTTGTCCTTTCCCGATACTAAACCAGAATCTTTCCCGAGACTTAGTTGCGAAGCGATATCGAAAAGAACTTGATTGAATAAACGTGTAGAAGTCACATTTAGTAGAGCTACTTGCACAAAAGTGTCGGGAACAAATTAACTTTCTATCTAACTCAATTTACCACGTGTATGTCCTTCTCGCCCTAGATTCCCTCCTGCATAAAGTATTCTCTTTGGCGTACTTCAAACTTAACGTTAACCTTTCAAGTGGTATTTCCCTTTTGTTAGGCTATTAAACTCACATTTTGATTAATATTTAGTTTTAAACGAGGTGCTTACCATTTCTAAAAGCTACTTTTTCTCACATAATTACACAGATCAATTCAGAGCAAGTTGTGTATGACTTCATTCATGATTTAGTCGACGTACGTTGAGACGTGATTGGAAATGGATGACTCCTATCAGAAACAAACCTGTTTAATGACTGTATATTGTTGAGTACGATGTCTTGTGTAAAATCCCATAGCAATAAATGAAAAGCAATACGCGAACCATTTGAAGCCGAATCCACTTTGAGCGAATTTTTCGTTATAACTTGAAAACTATTGAAGATAATTTGATGAACCAATGCCAACGAAGTGCTTTCCCCCCTACTTTCGTAGAATTACGGTTAACTTTTTAACCTATAAGAGAGATACTCCTATTCCGTCGCTAATTCGATTCCTTCAAAATCTTACATCAGTACCGCTTCCTCGGTCCAAACTGCCGAAAACTATACGCCGTAGATAACGCGTAGGCCAACGTGATGACATAGTAACAGAAATACATGTC
Organism: Photinus pyralis; assembly: GCF_008802855.1. NCBI lineage: Eukaryota > Metazoa > Arthropoda > Insecta > Coleoptera > Lampyridae > Photinus > Photinus pyralis. Next base: position 40,364,460 of record NW_022170738.1, on the reverse strand, counting down.
AATTACATACTCGAATTTCTTTTGTTTTAATTAAATAAAAGTCTAGAATAAAGTTAATCACTCCCAGCCTGCTCATTATCTCCGCACTTCAAATTTCATTACATGCAGAGCGTTTTGCAACATTAATTGCATTTGTAAATAACATCTTACATTTTATGATAAAAGGTTCCCGTTTCATGTTTTAATAAAACTTACATACAAGATCATATAAGGCAAGTCTCAAAGAGAAAATCGTACCCAGCGGAAATCTCTACCAACTAATAAAGTCACGAAGTGAGAGGTGAGCAATAACAATTAGAATCACTTCCCTTTTGAGCTTGAGAAATTTGAACAAAACTGAATTTTATGATAGCATTCTGCAAATTCTGCAAAAACCCCATTTTTGACGATGTATCGAAAATATCCAAGGAAGATCGCATGCCATTACGCGATATTGACGCAAATCCAAGAAAATACTAAATAAAGAACACATGCGAACAAGCTTCTCGTCCAAGGTTGCCATAAATTACACCTGTTTAGTTCCTGAAAATATGAAGAACATGCACGTAAGAGCATTAAGCTAATGATAAGCTTTCGCGCTATAAATAACAGGAACGTGGAAATTTATGTAGATGAAAATTTTCTAACTATAAATAAAGTGAAGCGTATTAATTAAAGCCAATAAGGATCGCGAACTAGCAAAGTAAATTTGCGGTTGTTTAAATGAAATGTTTTAGGGTTACTCATCGCTTAAAATTTCTACAGTGCGTGATGAGTCAATTAATTGAAAATGTCGATAGCGTTTCAAGTGGATGAAAACCCCAAAACTTTGTATGGGCAAATACGACTAATGGAAATTAGCAGAAGTTTGTTGAACTTCTTTCTTTTGCGTGCGTTCGTTAATTAAGATTTTCGCACTTCGGATTAAATATGTGCTTTTTCAGATTTTGGTTTCCTTCTGTTTTCGTTTGTCTTTATATAAATAAAAGGTTGGCATTTTTGTCTGTTGCATCGCAAGGGGTGGCTCAGGGATCTGATTTTGGGCACTTCTCATTCTCCAGCTACCGCAGTTTGAGGAAACATACACAAAAGGGAAAAGATTAAATATCAACATACCTAAGAATCCACGCACGATTTATAGCATCAGCTGACGTACCTGAAACAAAATTTAGACAGTTAGACAAAAATAATTCTGCTCAATATCAATTAAGAAGTTTTGAAATTGTAACAATTTACAGTATCGCATCTAAATTTACGGATAAAGATAATAAATATACTCGGATGAAGTACACAAATTGAATTAGTTCGAGTTTATACACGCGTTTGTTATCGTTCCATTTAATTAAATACTTCAGCTGTCAGAGTAGCAGTACAATTCTCCAGCAATACCTATCACTATAGGCGCAATGAGAATGCACTTGAGATGGTTTTATATAGGTAAAATCAATAACTATAATTTAACACATACATTTGATTTGAATGGTTGTTTCTTCATTGTGGTGACAGACGGAATTGTTTCTAAAAGTTCGCTACAAAATATACAGGGGGTTTAAGATTACACCAATAGATATATCTCGTTCAGACAATTTATTTTGTCTTTGTGGGTACTTTCCTCCGACAAAGCATTTTCGAGATATTCACTCGTAAAGTTTTGACATCACCAATAGATGTATTTCTTCCAGACCTCCCAATCGCCCTTTGTGAGTACCATCCTCCTACAATCTGTTCTTGAGATACAAGGAAATATTTATATCCGATCACGATAAGGGGACATTTTATTAGAGTACCATGATGGATAAAACCAGTTCCACCCGCACCTCCAGTAGGGGGGTAGTACCCCCGGCCACCTACTGATCTCGGAAAGGAGTCCCGCAGGAAAGTTACAATTTATACAAACCAATTCATTTCGGTGAGACCTCTCAAATACCACACAGGCCCCCCCCCCATTTAAAAAAAATACTTGGAACCACTGAAGGTTGAGGTTGAGACCAGTTGGTTGTCGCTACATATTGCAACAAATTCCAGGACTGTTGGAACATTCCCCTAAAAGTAGTTCAAAACCGCAGAAGTGGGTCCGGACGGATGGACAGACGGGCGGAGAAAAGCAACACGCAATCAATAGCACGTTTTTTTTTTAATTTTAAAAAAATGCGCTAAAAATAGACTGGAATGACACTGGAATCACTTGAGATCATTATTTCTTATTTCGTCTTACTGATTCTCCCATCAAGTTTCCAGGTATTTTGCATTTCGATGGAATCTCAGGACACACTGCCGGACCCAAGGAAGTAAAGAAACAGGGATTCAGAACGCCGTGGTCGCAAAGAAGAGTTTCGAGAATAAATCATCAGGGAAAAGTGAAAAGGAAAGAAGGAATTACAAGTGCCACTGATGTGGAAAGAAGCGCAGGGGAACCTACAGGAAGCAGTTAGGAAAAGGTTCCCAGCCTGTCTGGGAGTCACTAGAGCCACGCCAACCTTGGCAATGGAGGCACTTCTGGGAGTAGAGCCTTTACACTTAGCTTTGACGGCAGAGGCTCGGAAGGCTTCCATACGGATAAACGAATGGGGCGAGTAGAAAGATCGAGGCAGTCTTGGGCACGGCGGATCTAAGAGGAAACTATCAGATTCGATCCCTCCTGGCAAGAGGGAATGTGATCCGGGCTGTCTTCTACGTCCAAAGAGTTATAAAATTACACTTCCGGACAGGGAGCAGTCCTCGTGTGGTTTACAGTCAGGTCTCTAACAGAAAGGGGAACGAGCAGAGGTATACAGTGTGATTGATATTGCGTTTCAAAACGTATATTTCTTTATTATTAGAAATAGGGAAAAAGTGTAAGAAGGAAAAATACTCTACTTTCAATTTCTGATAAAGCTACATATTCAAAAAAACAAGTGATATAAAAACAAAAGAGCATCAGAAAACAAAAGTGTTTTTTAAACAAAAGAATACATGATCTTTGCAAAGCACTTTTCCCAAAAACGGTCTTTCCATATTTTGACGAAATCTTCAAGTTGAAATATATCATATTATACCTCATTGTAATCAGAAAAACGAGCTTTATTCAAAAATGCTAAAATCCAATATGGCTGCCATAAGAAATAAGAAAGTTATCTACTGTAACTTCCAAGTCTAGAGTGCCTTGAACTTTTCGATAACATATTTGGAGTACTCAGATTGTGTTTCTTAATTTTCTAAGTGTTTCTTCTTATTTCCAACAAAATTTCTCGTATTGCTTAAGGATTTTTTTACTTTACCGATAATTTCATGATCCCCAAAAATTTCTTCAGAATTTTCCCAAATTACCTCATATTATTCTCTACCGAAAACAAGTGTCCATGACTATTGCATGATACTCAGTGAAATATTGCATGATTTAAACTTTTTTTATTTTAATTACATAAAGCAATTGAATTAATTGTGAATCATTCGCAACATCCAATTACTTTTGTTGAAGTAATTAAAAAACAATTAGAATTACTTTTTCCAAAAGCCTGTGTTTCCACTCTCGTGCGAAAGTAAACTGAATTCAAACAACCCTTACATCTTTTGCATAATGCGTTGAAGAAGTTTTGGCTGACTCCGCCACACTTTGCATTTTTGCTTCGACGTCGTAAATCGATCCCGCTTTCACAAAATACTCAAACCCAATGCATCACGATTGTATCAAACTGCTGAAAGTTCAATCTTTACCTTTATGTAAATGAGTCGGACGTACTTTCAATGTATCTATCCATACGGCGACTTCCGTCGGACCAGACTCAAAGACGCTACTAAAATTTGTTTACCTTTCCTTGAATATTAAATTTAAAAATGTGCGATTTACAAATCAATTACACTAATTTTAGTACGCGAACACGTTTTGTACTTTAATAATTACTTAAAAACCTGTCAAACTTGACTCGTATTTGAAGGTGAGCCAACAGCTAAAAATATCACTCTTGATCCGTGTTTCGTAAATAATGCATACCGATTGAACGTTTTTTAAGTTTTTGCTAGAAGAAATAGTTTTCTTTGGCGATTTTGTGCAAAAACTGAGCTCTTTGGAGTTTTGTCTATCGGACGGTGAAATGCTTACCTTCTCTCACTCGTGGAGGAGGATACGAGGTACAGAAGAAGAGGTGGTAACTGGTAGCCACTTTGCGTTTGACCACTTGTTGACATTTTGTCATAAAATGTTGATTTTTAAGTAAATGGCATATAATTAATATCATACGGATCATAAAATATCCCAATCCGTACCTATAGATTTAGATACTCTCATCTAAAAAAGGAATCGGGGAAAAGTAGTGTAACTTCTCTCAATATCGCTGTGCTATGAATAAAGATGGGTATCATGAGCGCCGTTGGAACCACCGTCAAGACTCCCAATGAATGAGAGAAGTGTTTATAAGCGCAAAGGAAGTTGTGTAGATCCAGTGGCGTGCGATATTTACTGTTTTAGAATACCTACTCATATCACAGATAAAAACACAGATTTTCAATGCGGACTTTCTGTTTAAATATTTGTAGGATTGATGGGCCTTGCCCAGTTCCATTAGATTTCAGTTTGTCAAATGCAGGAAAACACAGAGGTTTTTTATTTATTCATTTACTGTTGCAACATAATGATCGTTTATTAATCCTTGTAATTAATAACTGAGGGCGGTAAACATGATAGGGGAGGTAGAAGAAGAGAAGGAACACCCGGGGGGGAATACGAGAAAGCGCGAGTATCCGCTGTCTCCAACAGATATAATCTGAGAGTGGGAAACACATTCAGCAAATCAAAAACGGTCCTGACAACATGGAGGAGGGAAAACTCTGAATAACAAATTGCCCACATAGTAAGGATCAAGACAAAAAAAATAAGCATACCTGTTTTCCTGCATTTAACAAACTGAAATCTAATCAATCAATAAATTAACAGTGTAATTAGACATGACCAGTAAGTATATTTAAACAGAAAAAGTCAGCATTGAATTTGAGTAGGTAGCCTAAAACAGATCGCACGCCACTGGATCTACCCAACTTCCTTTAATGCCATTGTACAGTAGAACATTTAACTTATAAACGTCTATGGCGCTTATACACTTCGCTCATCCATTGGGAGTCTAGAGGCTGGTTCCAATGGCGCGCATAACTTTATACCTATCTTTATTCGTAGCACAGCGATATTGAGATGAACCATAAACTTAATGGGAACTTACGCTACTTTCCCCCGATTCCATTTTTAGATGAGCCAATATAACAACGAAACTTTGCTTTGAATTTACAAACTTTTGCTTTACGCGGTTTCTGTTGCAAAGTTGTCCAATGAAGGGTAGGGGTGAATTGGAAGGTGGATGATTTACTCTATCTTGTGTTATGCTGAATATTTGCTAACTTCATATGCAAATTTATTAATGGAATGCTATTGCTGAAGCGATTTTCGCACACTGTAAAATATTACTTTATACGAGTATGAATTATATTTGATTTTTCCCATTAAGAATGCCAGACAGATAATGAAATATAATAATAGAAAGAAAGGAAAGGAAAATTAATACCATCAGTCTTCTGGTTAATTATTAGCACCCTTTCTCCTACAATCTTGTTAGAAGACACAGATTAAGACGTGAAATGATTAACAGCCCTTGACAAAATGTGCCAGAATTCAATTCCGTTATCGGCTACAAATGTCAGAGGATGATGTCACAGGTTCCACCTTTTACTTTTTCTTAATTTAAATGGAAATTGAGATATTGGGGTTGGCGGGGTGAAAAATAACGCCAGGTTCAATTTTATTAATGAATCCTGCACGTCTCGTCGGCGAAACGAATTCATTAATCTTCCAAGTCCAATCAACAAAACTTCTATTCTGTCAGGTGAGGTGTTGCAACTCTAATGAAATATTTTAACGCAATCAATCTTGGGATTGCAAGTACGACCTTGTCCACTTATATCATTGCTTGAGATTGCTGGACGCGCGAGTTTAATAGTACTTAGTCTGGGACGAACTACAGATCCAATTGTCAACATATTGGGATTGTTCCATTTCCCGTAAAAAAAAAAGCTACACATACCAACAAACGTTAGCCCTATCCTAGGGGAATTTTCCACTACGAAGGAATCGTTGGAGATCGACGCCAGTTAAAATAACAATAATGAAAAAAAGTATTGTGACTTTTGTATTTTGTTGTAATGCATATTCTGGAAAGTACCTGAGAGCCTTCAGTTTCTTTACTAAGTGCTTTGTACAGCATTCGAGGATTTCCGGCGCCCATAAAAAGCTGGTAGTTTTCTCGGGAATTTTCTACACCTTTTCCAAAGATTTTGTATACTTTCAAGACATTTTAGATCGGATTCACAATGGCAAAGTCCCAATCAAATATTTTGGGGCGAATCGTTGTTCTTTCATCGAATCTCGTACGAAGCTTTTAATGATTGAGCGAAAAGTTCTCGAAGTTAAAACCAATTCGGTATTACACAGGAAGTGTTTGGGCTTCCGCAAAGGGCCGCAAGTTCTCAATGTTTCGCCCCGTTTATTTTAAATATTCAAATACTAGCTATCTCCGCCTTCGCGTTTAAAATTACTCAGAAGTTGTTTGATGTTGACTTTCAAATTTCAAAGGTAAACACTCGACTTCGTTAAAATGTTTATGCTGAATCGTCTCGCGAGCAAGTTCGAGTTTCGTTTTGAATTTCCAAAAGATTTTTTCGCGTCGCGGTAATTCAATATTTTTTTCCTAATCCCGGAAGGTGCTTTGTGGCAACCTCCGTAATGGGGGTCCTGAGAGAATTTCTGGGACGCGTGTAATTAGACGTGTGGGAATGCATAAAGATGACGGAATGCCGTTGGGAAAATGACAATTTGAAATATATTGCGACGGTGACGGAATATGAATTAGTTGGACTGGAAATAAGGGATCCGAGATGAAAGATTGATAAACGTCTTACTTCTGCTCCATCCTATAGAATTAGGCAATGTGGTACGCGCACGTAGCAAATAAAATAGAACAAGCTCGACTAAGGCTGAGAATGGGCTTGGGAGTAGTCATAAACCAATCTGCTTGAACGTAAAAAGGAAAAAAGGGACGCAAAAATGATTTATGCTTCAAATAACATTTTATATTACACAATATTATACACCTTCTAAAGCAAATTGTTACAAAGAAGATTTTTCCTCTCTTTAAAGAGGGTTCTGCGGCCGTTCTCTTTAAACTCCTACACCAGAAAAAATTGTGTTCGACAGGGTTCGAACGAGGGGCGAGTTACCTATCTCAGGGGCGAGATTATGCCAATCAAAACTCTTCGGTTTAAAATCTATGAGCGATTCGCTAATTTCCACATATTTGGTCGTTAGCTGACTTTGCTTACAAGGCCACGTAATTTTCCATCTCGCTCTTAACAAAAAAAAATTTATTACACCAAACCAGAGTCACATCCTGTGCCCTTTACTCTTTCTCAGAATTTAGGTACCTGCTTACCTTGAGCGTAACTTTGTGGATATGCATTCCACAAATTGTGTTGTCTCCGAGGTTGTCTTTGTACGTCTAGAACTGTTTTTAGGTCATATAATTGGGCACTACAAAATGTTGACAAATGAATATTAAATGTAAATGAGTAAAGGACTTTAGCACAAATTTCGGAAGAGGACGTATAATGTTCGAAGCTAAACAACCATCAACAAAACGCTTAATACAGTAACAACAGACATAAAAAAGTTGTGACGAAATTTAAATGCGAGAGGTATAAAGCGGCTCCTGGGAGAGGACTATAAAATTCTTATCACGCAATGTTTCATCGCGTTGGAAATTACTCCACTGTTTACAATAAATGTCACTTACTTCACACTCTATATAATTGAACATTGAACCGATGCGGAAAGTTTTTTGGGACGTTTTCATTCTAAATCGGTCTGATTTATGTCTAATTTAATAAACTTGGGCGTTTGTACTGAAATAATTTTGGAATGATGTTTAAAATTTGAATTTTGGATAACTATAAAAGATTAGGTACCTACGGATTTAAATAAATTCAGTCGGCAAAAGGAAATCAAAGTATCATGTCGGATTATCTTAGATTGACTTGTCGTAAGCAGCTGGCGAACGGTCGATCGGATTTAATCGACATTATCTGCCAATCCAATTTCTAGCCCTTGCAGCGTGCCACGAACGGATTCATTGCAATCTTAAACTGTTATAAATGCAGAATTTGGTCCTTCGTGCGCCGCATTCTCTGCTATAAATCACCCTCGTCCTTTAAGACAACTAAATTAAAGTAACTTAAAGTACATACAATAAATTTTGGAGGTAGTAGATAGCGCAAATCGCTTTTTCCTTTCAATTCGAAAAGTTTCATTTGTTCGGCAAACTTAAATCTGGGAAGCTGCTCGTATAAATTATATTATTCGATTTATTGTTTGTCAATTACATCCTTTCGTACGGGCGAATCTTGAATATTAACTCTTGGCATTGACATGAAAAGTACGACTTTATGGATCAGCATCTCTTTAATGGATACATAAAAGCTTTTCGTTTTCGCCTTTTTACTCCATCGAAAGTAACGATTTTATTAACTTCTTTTGATCATTTCCTAATGGAGTTTTAGCCTAATTTTATGTAGGTTTTTAAGTAATAGGTAAAAAGCGTAAAAATGGATTTACAGGAACACGTTCACGGATCGATTTTCACTTTCATTCTGTCGAGAACCGTATCAGGTTACACTTCGTTAAAAACCAACAGCCGAGTCGTTAGTTGGGAATGCATGAAATTTTATTTGCCATCATCCATATGGCAATTTGATTCATTAATTTGGGGATTCCGGAAATATTGTTAGGGCGGATTCATCTAAAATCTCCAATAGGGAGGATATAATTGCATTTTGTTGACTTATCTAAGTATCGCCATTCGCAGTTTCCGTAACTAAAATGTTACTTTTCTTTAGGTTCGGCAATTTACATGTAATTAACAGAACAAGTGAGTGAACTGGTTAAAAAAGAGGGAAAAAAGCTGATTTTATGTGGCATTATTTTGTAACTCAAACAGAACCTCCCTTAGTAGTTTCTTGAAAAGTTGATCACCATGATACCCCACGATACTTTACTGTCGTACTTTGTAGTGTTTTGATATTCGTTTATATTGTTTCAGTTTTTTTACTTTATTACATACTGAGAAGGTATTGAAGAATACCAAAAGAGTGCCATCGATTAGAGAATACCAGAGAAAAACCAATAACACTATTTTGTATAGATTGGAAATACAGTTTCAATTTAACTGGAAGCCAACACGAAATACACTTGTCTCTATTGATCCAACAGTAAAACTTGAAGCTAGTTTTACGACAATAATAATTTAGCAGCACTACCCGTATTTACATAATTCTCCTATAAATGCATGACTTAATTGGACCATTACAGCAAAGGGGTTGTTGCTAACATTTCTTTAGAGTGCAATTATTTTACAATTAACGTACTTATTTATATGCAAATTATCCCCTATGTACGCTTTTACTATTACCTGTGTCCTAGCAACTTTTAAATTCCGTTATCCTTTTTCTTTGGCCTGTAGAGAAAATTATATAGCTACGAGGCAAACGTCGTTTATAGACTTTGATGGTTGGCAACAGTAGCTCGGTTTTTATCTAGGTTTTTTAAACAAAAATTGCATAACAAGTCTAATTAAGTAATTATTAATCGCCTTAATTTGCTATTGCAAGTCATATCCGTCTATTTAATTAAATTACAGGATAATTAAAATAAATTAATGATCAAAATATATCTAGCGAGGTAATTTTGAAAGAACCGATTTTTTGTACCTTTCATCCATGACTTCAACATATTAAAAAATTACTATTACACCACCTTTTGTAGGGCAAATGCCTTATTAGTTCCCTCCTGACCGTACTATTAATATAAATATAATCATTCATGATGATCAAAATCCACTTTCAACTTTTTAACAAATTCTCGTAAATTTGGCACCTAATTTCTTTGTTCCATGGCGCGAAATAACGGCCCAAAGACTCAAACTCGGATGTGTCTTTTTGGCGTAACACAGAAATTAGAAAGGTGCAAAATTTGGCACTTAACGTATTTTTTTCAAAAATGCGCTAAAAATTGTCAATTTCAGAATAGACCTATATTTTCTTGGTCAAAACAGATACAGAAAAATGTTTATTACAAAACTTTCTCTACAATAATTGTTAAATAATCTACCATTTTCAAAATAAGTATATGGGGCCAGGTAGAAAAGTGATCTGCCCTAACCTTAATTTTTAAATGAAACCTGTATATTTTAATCTAAAAAAATAGCATATTAAGTTCTCATTGCAAAAATTAAATTTAAGAAAATTCAATATTGATAGAAAAAGATTTTTCAAAAATATTTTTAGATTTTTTTGAATCATTTGTAAATTTTTTTTAAGTACTTGAATCTTTTTTGAGTAGCAACCCTAGTGCATTATATTTTTGATAAGAAATTATGCAATTTTTTAGATTAAAATATACAGAGCGTTCCATTTAAAAAATGAAGGTCCGCTAACTTTTTTACCTGGCCCCATATACTTAGATATTCTACAATCATTATAAAGAAACTTTTATTAATAAACATTTTTTCACTAAAACTTGGTATTCGGTGGTCTTGTAACATGTAAATGGACCAGCGACCAGTATTTAAAAACAAAATTGCCGAACAATTTTTCAATACGACCTTTGAACCCAAAGTTATGCGCATTAGAACATTCCTACTTCTATGTAAAATAGTTGATAAGGTAGTATTCCAGGCATCGGGGCGCCAGCAGGCGCATCAAGTCGATAAAAGATTAGGCAGTGGAGATACGGACTGGAAGCGGATGCGACGCGTTCTTTCCTTGAACTATGATGCGCCTTCTAGAGTCTAGAACTCTTTGAGAACGTTCCGTGATTTTTCTAGAAATTTTCCGTTTGCTATGTAATCGGACCAAAGCATGTTTAATCGCAGTTCCCACATCAATGCCGAAGATTAGTGAAACTTGTGCGCAAGATTGGCAAATTCATTAATAATTAGTTGTAGGTAAATAAATCAATCTAAATTTTGGACACTTCTTTGAGAGTTGAAAAAAATATCTGTTTTGACTTCCTCTATCATCAGATTTTCTTTTGCACAGCTGAAATGTAACACCCTGTACAGACAGAAATATGTAGTTAAGCTCCAGGTGAAGCCGTATAATATATGAACAAGAATAGCGACTACTCTATTTATATTAGGTAACTGGTATTAAGAGGATTTTTAATACAAATTCCTCAACAACCAATGGGAGTTAGTATTTAATGCTGTACCTATATTTCAGCATGTATGCATGTGAGTCGTACACGTGCACAATATGTAACACTTAAAAAGCTTCTCCCTTAAAAGGGAAGATTCGTAGTTCCAGATATAGGTGAGGTACTTTAAACGTGACAGAATCAGCCCTTCTTTTTTGTCACAAGCAAAATCGATGACGGCCCGTGGAATATTTATAACTCCCCCGCTGCGAGCAAGGCATTAATATTGTCCACCCCAAAACAGATATTTCAGAACGTTATCCACAACTCGTATTTCCAAACGTAAAAAATCTTCATTTAAAAAAAAAAGAACAAAGGGACGAGATCAAAGTGAACGAAAAAGGCTTTCTAAAATGCATTATTCTGATTCAAGAGTAGACGGTAAAAAATGCCAGATCCATACATGAGAAATAAGTAGCTCTGGTGACGTTACCTTATGACGTTTAATCCGTACAGTCCGTCTGTGACCAACTTATTTTCTATTGGTAATGCACACGAAACTCTGAATGAAATGTGAGTAAAATACACCTCGTCACAGATGCTTTATTCGCACTCCATTCAGTGTCTACGTAAATGTCGTTTGCTTAATGGATAGGACGTCGAGTTCATTCGTTATGTTCGTAACCAAATATGGATTGACTATCTGAAAAATGACGGTTGCCAGCTATTTATGATCGATTGACTTTTAGTAGGTTGTAATTTCCGGCAACTTTCCTAAATTAACCGTGTATATTTTCGACTTGATTAATAATGCGGTCATATTTTATATATGGTTATATGACACCGACAGTATTAGCATGAAAATGGTAAAAATAGGAAGCGTTTCAGATTGAACCTCACATATCGAAAACCAGAACCCGAATTTAAATGTAACAGAAGGCGTGACTGAAAGGGGTTGAAAATGCCTGTCTGTGAACTAGGCGATGTCGTTAAAATAAAGTTGTTAAAGTAGCATCATCATTTGCAAATCGATTCAGTTCTAGTGGAATTGGGCGCCACCTCCTTTAATCATGTGCTAAAGGAATACTTCGATGATGGGGTAAAGGTCTAACTTCAACTAAGAAATAATTCAGAGACGGTATGTAGTGGTCCCTTTCTCACTCACGGTTGAGCGTCAATACATTACAAAAATATACCTACTGGCCAGATAATTAAATTTATTTTAGCAATAATTTAATACGTAAGTAATTATTAATTAAAATTTTACATCAAAGTTTTCCACGATTCTAGATTTCGTGGTTCGAATTCCAGAACTGCTCACCTCTTCTAAACAGACTTCACGTGGTGGTTTTAAAATATGGGATTCGGGAACGTTCACAAAATAGCTCGAATTTTGTGCCGATCATCCACAAACAATACGCAAGCAAAGGATAACAACACGCCGCAAGTTTAAATAATACGCTGCATTTTTATGACCATTAACAAATGGAAAATTTTCAAGTTATCGTAAATCTCATGAATACAACTTCTGGGATTAACAATGTTAATTTCTGGACACCAACTTAGTACTTACGCCATTTTGTAAAGCGATTTTCACACATGTCACGTATGAGTATGCTCTTTAATTACCACAGAATAGAGCGAGGAATAGAGGGATTTACGAAGTGCAGTGATAATTTATTTATTATACCACGCTTTAAATAAGACTAGAAAATGGTAACTGTCCGATAGGTACTCTTCCACGATTAGGGCGTTGTGCGTAGGTGCACCATCCTGTTGAAACCAACACTTTCCAACTTTTTTTGTGTGTCGTACTTATACCGTTGTATTCGTAATAAAAAATGCTACAGTGTGTACTTTCTTTATGAGACATATAAAAAATAAAATTGATGATATTCAAAATTTCTCAACGGTGTCTCAAAAAGTGGCAATGAGAAAGTGTTTTTTTTTGTATCTGTTCAAATAACATAAGAAAAAAATTAAAACAAAATCGGCAGATTTCGGTTTTTCTGGCGTATCTTCGGAAGTAATCGGAATTTTCTGGATTTTTTTAAAACATGAAAATTCTCGGACAATCACGGTGAGTTTTCTTTATTGGATTTTCGAGAATTGCGACTCTTGGTTGTTGCTATATAAGAAATAAAAACATTACGGATAAAGAGCGCACAACGTTTACTTCAAAAGATGGCAGATGCTAATTTTACGGTACTTAACAAACAGACATGTTTATAACACCGTGCAACATCTACGAGTGATTGAGCGTCATGCTAATGAAACCAGAAGTCTGTGGTAATTATTCTTGGGAAATTACTGTCTTCGACAATGCTACCAAAATTGTCTACACGCGCTTGAGGCTAATTAAAAATCGTGTTCAGTTGGAAGCTTGCCGTCATATTGATTAATTATCTGCGTGTATCTATTATTAGTTTCACGCCAAGCGAGCAGATTGCAAGGTTTGACAAGAAAGTTTGTCATTTACCCGATACATGACGCAATGATTTATTGACTTGTCGATACCTTCAATTGCGAGAGGATACAATTAACATAGTTCCTCGACTCTTCGTTGGTAGAATTTTAAGTACCTGAACAAATTGATGAAGCGAAGATAAGAAACGTGTACTAGTTACGAACGACACGTTCGTACAAATCACAAGAAATAAGTCCATGTAGGGAAGGTTTATTACTTCATTCTTCGACGTTACTTTAGTGTGATCTTCCGTGTTTTAATTACGTTTGATGGACCAACTTAAACAAACAAGTTAAAAAGTAATCGTAAACGATTTACATAAAGCGCATTTCCACTTGCATTCATTTCCCATTTGTAAGATGCAACTTCTGTTAAAATCGTAAAAATCCGCCCACAAATATGAAAGATAGCGTTGCACATGGGCAATCCATTGTTGACGTGCTACTTCAATTTCAGTTTATGAGAAGAATTTCATTTCAATGCTTTTCTAAACAAGAAAGTTGGAGCTGCGCATGCGCAAACCTAAATTTTAAAACTAATTTACTATAACTAACTAATAAACTAAGATTTTCCTTTGTTCCAAGCGCCTAAGTATCAAATTTCACTTAAATAGTTCCATAGATAAAAAAGTTAGCACGGCGCATGCGCAAAATAAAATTGTGAAACTGGCGCTAGATTTTCCTTTATTCCAAGTGCCTATGTATCACATTTCATTTAAATTCTTCCATAAATAAAAAAGTTGGCACTGCGCATGCGCAAAACCAAAGTTTGAAATTGACGTTTGATTTTCCTTTATACCAAGTGCCTATGTATCAAATTTCGTTTAAATTCTTCCATAAATAAANTTGCGCCTGCATACGTGATAATCATAGGTGCCAAATTTGCGGCCTTTGGGAATGTTACTTTTGCTAGTTGGTACAAGAGAATCAGGTTCTCGGACAATCACGGTGAGTTTTCTTTATTGGATTTTCGAGAATTGCGACTCTTGGTTGTTGCTATATAAGAAATAAAAACATTACGGATAAAGAGCGCACAACGTTTACTTCAAAAGATGGCAGATGCTAATTTTACGGTACTTAACAAACAGACATGTTTATAACACCGTGCAACATCTACGAGTGATTGAGCGTCATGCTAATGAAACCAGAAGTCTGTGGTAATTATTCTTGGGAAATTACTGTCTTCGACAATGCTACCAAAATTGTCTACACGCGCTTGAGGCTAATTAAAAATCGTGTTCAGTTGGAAGCTTGCCGTCATATTGATTAATTATCTGCGTGTATCTATTATTAGTTTCACGCCAAGCGAGCAGATTGCAAGGTTTGACAAGAAAGTTTGTCATTTACCCGATACATGACGCAATGATTTATTGACTTGTCGATACCTTCAATTGCGAGAGGATACAATTAACATAGTTCCTCGACTCTTCGTTGGTAGAATTTTAAGTACCTGAACAAATTGATGAAGCGAAGATAAGAAACGTGTACTAGTTACGAACGACACGTTCGTACAAATCACAAGAAATAAGTCCATGTAGGGAAGGTTTATTACTTCATTCTTCGACGTTACTTTAGTGTGATCTTCCGTGTTTTAATTACGTTTGATGGACCAACTTAAACAAAAAAGGCGTTTCTGCCAACATTGTCCATATGCTATGGAAGTTAATAGCGCAATTTTGCCAAAAGTAACAAAGAAAATTTCACAGAGTCCTCTAAAAATCCGTTGAAAACGTTTCCAAGGCTCTCCTACTGAAACGGTTTGTAGGAACTGGACATAGGTCCTGTCACGGTCGCCAAAAATGGCAGAGCTGCCCGTGGTTCCAGGCTAAAGCGTCTTGAATAAATATTTAAGGTTCAGGGCTCTTTTTAATTTATTAGAAACTTTCCTGGAGCCAATCAAAAGCGAGCTTCTTTTTGCATGACCACATATTTTGTATTAAATCGTCAGTGACGCCAAATGTAATTACTTAACAGGTGGTTAGGATTAATCCCAATAACAAAACATTGCCTTGGTCGATTTTACGCCCTCGTAATAATGTAACGTGCATTTAATCCGCCGTTTACACAAACAGCCGAAGCCAATTACATTATTCACTAATTGTATAGCAGACATTTCTCTATTGTAAATAGCAACTCGTCAAAAATTCTCGAAAGAAAAACGAGAACCATCAAATATTTATGCCACTTCCGAAACACAATTTAAATGAGTGAGTCATTATTTACTTAGATCAAACCGTCTTTCCGCACCTTGAAAGTGCTATGACCTAGAAATTCCCAGAAAACAATTTGTAGATTATACACCTGTGGCTCGCCGAGTTGTGTAGAAATTAATATTTAAGGTGCTTTATGTAATTGGCTGAAAAGGAAAATACGACAATTACGTTTAGAGTAAAACAGATTGGTGGATTAGTTCATAGTTTTTTATGAGAACGTTACATCATTAAAAGAACTCTTTTTTTACGTGACCAGTAATTCCAATTGCACTCACAATAGTTCGGAAGATATCAGCTGAATAGGCGCAAAGAAGTCAATGCAAACTAATATTCACCCATGAACCATCCTCCTATATGACCAATATTCTTGTTTTACGATTGTTTCAAAATTTTACAAAGTTTTATTTTTATTGTTTTAAATTATGTACATGATGCGCAAGAATAAGATTATAGAGGAATCTAGAAAACTGCTCCAAAATTTAAATTTGTTTATCAGAAACTTTTTGGTACCCCAGTAATAATGGTACAAAAATATTATGTATTTTTTTTAACCATTTGAACCTTTCTTATTTTTTTAAATTCTTTTTCAATCTTTTTTTATTTTTTAAATCACTTGAATCTTTGTTGAATATCATCCCTAGTGTGCCATACTTTTGAAAAGAAAATTTGATATGCCATCTTTTTAGAATAAAATATACAACAGGGGGTCCAGGGGGTATGGAATTTCCCCCTGCAGTAAAAATGTTTATTATAAAACTTTCTATACAATAATGATTAAATAATCTGCCATTTTCAAAATAAGTATATGGGGTCAGGTAGAAAAGTGATCTGCCCTAACCTTAATTTTTAAATGAAACCTGTATATTTTAATCTAAAAAAATAGCATATAAAGTTCTCATTGCAAAAATTAAATTTAAGAAAATTCAATATTGATAGAAAAAGATTCAAAAAAGATTTTTCAAAAATATTTTTAGATTTTCTTGAATCATTTGTTAAAATATTTTGTATTTTTTTTAACCATTTGAACCTTTCTTTAATTTTTTAATTCTTTTTCAATCTTTTTTTTATTTTTTGAATCACTTGAATCTTTGTTGAATATCACCCTTAGTGTGCCATACTTTTGAAAAGAAAATTTGATATGCCATCTTTTTAGAATAAAATATACAACAGGGGGTCCAGGGGGTATGGAATACCCCCCTGCAGTATACTAATTTTGCATTCGTATGAGTATACAAATAATTTCATGACGGTCATGATTGTAGAGAAAGAAAATCGTCAAATTTCTCTTTACTGGGAAGTATTGTGTTTGACTGGGGGCCATACCCCTCCCCCAGACCTAACTTCAAACTCAAGGACTCTCATTATACTTAAAAAAAAAGACAATCGAATTTTCCATTCTTGGCAAGCATCTCATGCGTTCAAAGGTCCTTTTCCGAAAAATGTATATAGTGCGAATAAGGGCACTACCCATTTTGGTTGAAAATATAAACCGGGGTTGTAGAGAATCAAATTTCTCTTTACTGGAGAGTATTGTTTGGCTCTGTATAATAGTTATTTACATAAAGGTCGGGAAAATGAGACATTACTGGAGGGGAAATATTGAAGAACGAGGCCCCGTTGGGACCGAGTACTTTAATTTCCGATTTTACTGACGAGTTTTGTATTAAATTTTACCCGAAATCGTATTTTAATATAAAATTTCAATTTTTATATAGAACATTTGATTAACGTCAATCTGTCAGTGATGACAGGGGTCATTAGACATTTGGAAATGTCACAAATGCGGCCGCTAAAGTGACGGTGCGGCCGGTAAAGTAACAAGCGGCAGGACACGTAGTCTGCTCTACCTCTGTCATGGAAACTAAAATTTCCTAACAGAAAGTAGGCATGAAAATGAAAGTTTCAGGACGATTTTCGGTAAAAAATATTCCTTCCCTTGTTTTGATTCTTTGGGTGTCTAGCTTTGCTGAAGTTGGAAATTTTACTAACGAGAAAATATCTCCAATGAGGATTTTTTGCAAACAAATATTCTGGCGGCAAATTTTCCAAAGGAAAGGGTGAGCTTTCCAGTAGCGGATATTTCAGGGCTAATATTGTGGAGTGGAATACTCGAAACGAGTTTTCATGAGGGCGAGGATTAAGTTCAGAGACGACTTTCCTAAATGTTCAGATCAAATTTACAGATGTGGTACCTTTTTTAAAGAGAAAAATTCTAAATGAATCGTGGAATATGTTGTGGAAAAACTATTATAAAACTAAAAGTACACAATATGCTAAAATACACCCCACGGTTTACTCCAGGCCATGGTATGAAAAAAATTCTGCATTAAATCGTTGGGAATGTACCGAGATAGCTAGATTGAAGTTTGGGCATGGGAGCTACCCAGCTCATTTGCATAAAATTAATTTAAAACCTACGTCGCAATGTTCATTTGGATACGAAATTGGAGATTTGAACCACATATTTTTTGCATGTCCCAATAACACTATAGCTACGAAAACATTAACTAAATGAATTACAATCGCATGGCGTGTCTTTTCCCATAGAATTAATCTCCCTCCTGGCACTTGATAAAGAGCCAATATGTAGAAGCTTACTGAACTTTTTAAAGAATAGTAAATTAAGAATTTAAAAATATATACTTCGCGTCCGTTTGTGACCATCCATTGTTTGCCCTCCTATGCAACCGAGGTCTGAGTCTGTGTTTTGTGTCTTGAAAGAAGTCATTGTGAGGGACACCACAATGTGAAATTTTGTGCCCCTGTTTACTCATATTCCTGAAATCCCATCTTATTCGCGATAAAATAAACATTCAAACCAATCAGATAATAAGGCCCATTGGGCTAGATCCCGAATAGCCTTAATTAAATAAAAAAAAAAAAAAAAATAGAAGAAGACTAGGGTTAAATAAATAGCAGATACTTCAAGGGAGAGATATATTTACATGGTCGTTGTTCCATTGGAGATGAAATGTGAACTTCCCTTGGAAAGGGGGAGAACACGCTTCCATTCATAATAAAAGCGAAGGTTAATAAAAATGACATCAGAAAACTGTGGGTGCAGGTAATTAAAATGAACAAAAGCAAACTATATTCAAGGCGTTCGACTAATTACATAATCCATTCCTAGGTCGTACTAGTTCAATATTGGCGGGGTAGTTTGCAACACCTCGTCCTTTTTACTAACTAATGCATTTCGTAAACAATAGACACGTCCACCGTTAGAATATTAAATAAACTATTGAGCTGAATATTTATGAATATAACAGGATAGGCTTAGAGCTGAGAAGTCAACGGTTATCTTTAGATCGAATAATTTAAATGTGACTTCCGCCGCCAGTACTTTTTTATGAATGCATTTATTATAGACAGATCTAATTTTAAGTTCCCAGCGCTTCTTATGCGCCACGTTTTTTCTTTACTACACCTCCAAAAGGAGGTACACGTGTTTTCTACGTAAACGAACAAATAAATATTTCACGGGTGCGGGCCTCGCCCCCCATTCATTTCTCCCGATTTACAGGAAATCGGATGGACCACCTCCACGCGGTTAATTAACATCTGGTCGCTTCCAGCGCGATTGATCGAAGTTAATGACCTTGTCACACGAGATGACAATTTTCGACTCGTGTAAAATGCCAGACGAGATTCGACGCTGGCAAAAAACATGTAACGTTTACGGAATTATTTATAATAAAAACCAATTTAACAAAAGTTTAGTTTGGATGTAGATAACCGAATACGTCGGCCAACTTAGAATTTCCTGTTACCTCCACGGTACAGCCGAACTTGATGTAAGGTAAACGCTTAATTTAGAGGGGATCTTTTGCATTGGATGGTTTACCGAAACTAAGTTTAACCGAAACGTAAAATCTTTTGCCTTTTGCATCTATTTGCCTTTGGTTTTGCTTTCTTCTTTTTGCACGTTTGCAAACTACGTTTTATAAGTTCCGTAATTTTGAGCTTCTCCGTATAGCTTTTGTGTTTTCTTGCACAGTTAATTGCAAGATAAGCTTTTTGGATACATTCCGTTTCATTAATTATAAGGGTCTTACTTCCTGCATTTGCTTTCCCGTAGAAACCGCTACCGAATACTATTATTTACTGTTCCCGCTTAGGGAAATTACTGTGCGCTTTAGGTTTGTTTTAGCCGCCCACCGCTTGCCCTTTAAAATCTCTGAATTTCAATTTAATTTAATTTTCAAAATTTCTGCCGTTTCACGCTCCAAATTTTAGACGTGATAGTTTCAACGTGAGATTGAAAGCTTCACAACTTCTTTTAACCTTTTTTAGATTACTTTTGTATATTAATTTTCCATTTCCACTTTTTCTTTTGTAGAATATCAACACCGAGGAAAGCTTACAAGTTTCAAGCGGATTTACCACCCTTTGCCTTTATATCTCAGTGCTTATGTATTTTGACCTCCATATTCGCGTACAAAGCATCCTTATTTTCCCTTTAAAAATTCACACCCTAAGTTTAGCGTAACTCAAAACCATCAAATTTTAATATTTCGGCAACGTTATGAAAAAGTGGGTGTATATTTACTTTATTGCATCATAAAGTACAAGGATGTTTTCCCAAAATTAAACGTTATGTTCTAAAATTAAAGTCGTAAAGCTCACCGTTGTGTATTTCAGACGAAATATTTCCAAAAAAAAATTGCAGAGTTCTCGGAAAGCGGGTCAAACTTCTTTCAATTAGCTTTTAATCATGTAGTTTACCGAAATCAATACACACAAACTTGCTGCCAAATGTGCGAATGACGCACGTAATGCTAAAAATATCGTGGACGATGTGCAAAAGTGTGTTGGTGATGGCAGGTGCAGAGACCGCTATTGTTTTCCAAGGGGGTCCGCTAATTGAATTTGTCTGTCAATATTTTTAACTCGAGATTTTCGATGGTCTAATGCGATTGCGAATTACGGTGAGAGTTTCGAGCGAAAATAACATCAAGGTGATTTATGGTCAGTTTATTCAAATAGTGCCCACGTTCCCTTTAATTAGTAGTATCGAGTTGCCATTTTTAGTAAACGGACGGTGTACTTGGCGGATTTTATTCAAGGGTGCTCACCTACACTGTAATTCAATTAGTGGACTAGAATGGGCCCAAAATACATCGCGGTTAAGCAAAATGACCTACTGCACTAGTTTCAGTAAAACAAGTGGCACGAAGGTGCCCAGTTTTTCTGGTTTTGCTCATTTCTGAACAGCGGATCTAATTTATCCATTAAGAAAGCTCAATCCATTCTCGAGATATCGGATTAGAAAGACAGAAAAGAAAAGACTACAAAATAAAGAAGATGAAAACAAGTTTCCCTTTATCGTGGTGTATAATACAAAACTTTATTTTATAGCAGAAACCATAGAAATCATTATAAAACTTCAAAGTTCTGCATTCTGTATTTAATTTAGACGTCCAAAATGGCAAGGCCAGGTCCTTCTATCGTTTCCATAGAAACAATATTGTATTCTGTTCTTAACTTCATTTTATTTCGTGTCCCGCGTACCATTTTTAATAAGAATGACAGATGTCATTGGAATGCACAATCATTTGTTTCACTTTATCTACCCTCACAGTTAGAAAGACACTTTTAACCTGCTCATTCAAACCTATCAAATTGTCATTTAACATCGGCTATAAAATACACTTTACAACCTTTTCAAAATTTCTCCCAATTTTCCCAAAATGTCGTGCAATACGCAAACATAAGAAGAACCGATACTCCCCAGCACAGGAAGAATCGATTATCTTTTTCCCGAAAGCAACCCCGACAGTTGCTTTCTCGAACCAGATAACTTTTATACACGCCTGGGGGGTATTCCATACCCCCCAGAGCTACGTTTGCTCCCAAAACGCTTAGCCTTTAAAACTCGCGTTTATCAAATATCTTCCAGCAAAAGAAAATAGGGTAGCACTCTCAACAAAGTATCATGCTCATGCTCATTATTTTAAACACTTTTGGGGAACGTCGCTCCGGGCGATCGAGGGGGGGGGGGGATATTCTCCAGAACAAGAAAAATCTATACTATTGGATATTGAAGGGATTATGGAAGACTTATGAGAGTTTAAAGAGGATTTGAGCAGATTTTGAAGCGACATTTTTCAAAAATCCTAACATTAAAGAAGTACATATTTTAAAGAGGTTGTGAAAATATTAAAAAATATTATCGTCGTGTATAATACAAAACTTTATTTTATAGCAGAGGCCAGAGAAATCATAAAATATCACAAAATTCTGTACGTATTTAATTTAGACGTCCAAAAGAGCAAGCTTGTGTTCTTCTATCGTTTCCATGGAAACAATATTGTATTCTGTTCTCAACTTCATTTTATTTCATGCCTCGCGTCCCATTTTTAATAAGACACTTTTCCTACCTTTACATTTAAAAAGACACTTGGCCTACTCATTCAAACCTATTTAAATGTCAATTTAATATCGGCTATAAAATAAAGTAATAAATGTTCTAATTCTAACCTTTTCAAAATTTCTCCAAAGTTTCCCAAAATGTCTCTCTAAAATTTGGCACATTTTTTTTAAACTATAGTTAATCATAAATTATATTCTTTAATGTAATTTGATGTTAATTAATAAAAAGCGATTTCCAGTAAAAAAAATAATCGAGGACGAAGATGGAGGAGCACCAAAACTTGATCGGAATAATAGATCAAATTGACACCTAAAATGAAATGAAATTTAAACTGTTTTTGGAAGTGGCGCTTACAATTTGCTAGATTTAATTACATTTTCGACTTACATTCGAGAGGTAATCTGTTCAGTGTTATATTTATAAATAACACTAAGAAGCTTTCACCTGCCAAATTAAATTCACCGTGAATTACAAACAGGTCAATCGAAAAATAACGATCCGTTCCCTGATTAGTTTCAAACTGCTAATGAGATTAGATTTCCTACCTTAATTGGTTTTATCAACATGAAGTGATTCTTGACGTACCTGAAACAGAAAAAAAAAATTAGTTTAACAAAAAGCGGCACGATAAGCGTGAGAATTAATTGGACCATAATTAGTTAAATGAAATTATGACGAGAATTAATTACGAGTGATTTATACGAAGTTAATGAACTGAACGATGTTTCGACAATGTTTTATTAGGCCCTAACGAGCAGATCACCGGTTAGTTACAATGTATTTTATAGACATTTTGTAGTTTTTTATTAATAAAAAATGGCAATTATCTGTATACATTCGTAATTTTAGTGAAAAGCGAGGGAAACTCGCACGATTTGTCAATTAAACCTGCTTGGCGGGCTTCCATATGGCACAAGGATAAAATAATATATATTTTCATCGACCAGCTACGTTGTAATCTCATTCACAATTATCTTCAACCCCTTTTTCATTGTGCATATAGAAACAGCACTATCCATCCCTTATTGTGTTATCAAATCAGAAAAATCCAAAGAATCGGAGAATTAAAAGAAACAGAAGTATCCCAAAGAAGACAGTGTGAGGAAAATGTGAATCTGTTGAAGGGGAGAAGGGTGTAGATGTAAAGTGATCGAGAAGAAGCGTGAAGAAGGCATTTAAGGAACCTGAAGAAGGCATGTAAGGAAAACGCGGTGGAAAAGTGAAGGAGTAATTGACTTATTGAGTATTAAATACGGTTTTAGTATACGAGTACCCGAGTGTCCGACGTTAGCAATATTTATGTGCACTATCCCTTGTCTTGTTTGTTTGTTTGTTTTTATCTGTTACAGATAAGACAGAACAGCGCCCTTCTGAGCTCAAAAGACCGTTTCGACCAGAGTTTCAAAGGTAATATTTTTATTTTCAACATTTGACATTCCAAATGTAGATATTACAGTGTCCTATTTGTGATATTTTGAGATTATTTATTAAGTTACCCTCGATTGTGCCCACAATAAATTTTTGTTTATGTCCTATCTGTCAATTATTTTATTTCTTTAGTTTACCAAGACCAGAACAAGAATATCTTTGTCTTGTTTCCCCCTTTATGGCAGAGAAAGTAGCAATAGGGCATCTTACTTCGTTGGAAAATGCGCTAAAAATCGCAATACCTACACAAGGAAAGATCACATTCATAGGGCATTATATCGAAAAGCTATTTAATTCCTTTTATCTATCGATTTTTGATTAAATAAAAGGGTTACTTCGACGAACCCAAAGTTGCATCGATTTCGAATTTAATTAAGTTCCAAGCAGAGACTTTACATCCGAAGTATCGCCGAAAAATGCGATAAATCCTGTGCGTTCCTCGTTTTAAAATCCATTTAAAATAAATCGAAAATGTACCAACTGCGAGCAAACAAAGTTTACGAAACACGGGAACAAACAGAAACGGGCCCGCAGCCGATGTAACTCTTGAATTGTTAAGTGTGTTTGTGCTCGTTGGTAATTTACTAACTAGCGGCACATGTTTTCAACAGTTCGAAATTTACATTTGCGTCAGAGAGACGAAGTGAGGCATAAATAATATTTCGTTTTGATTTGATTTCAGGCGTATGTACGGGATACCTTCCATCTACTGATTAAGTTTCCGCTCCCACACACTTTCCAAAGGTTTTGTAGTAAGAAAAAGTGAAAGGAGAATTAAAAGTAAGAGTCTTCTAGAGGCTTTTAGTCTTTAAACGCCTTTTTTTAGGAGCAATTAATAAGTTACAAAATTGCCCTACTCAAAGAACCTCAATGATTTACACGGGCTTCTGATTTTGGAGTGACGTACGGAAAACACCTGCATTACTATCTGTTCATAAATTAATTAATCGCTTAGCGGTACGAAAACTTCTTATCTACGACCGGAGAAAAACATGAGATAAACTTTTACAAAAACCTAATGCAATTCTAAACCCATGTCCCTTATTTTACCTAAAAATTTAGCTTTCTAGCTCGAGCTATGTGGCTAATGCGGTATTACCTTATCTTACATTCCTCGCATTAAGCTCAAGCTAAGAAGTTAAAGATTTGGTAATTGTTGCCACAAGGGAGAAGGCATAGCTAAAAATTAAATGCGGTTTCGGGGAGGTATATTATTGAAAAAAGCGGAAAAAGGGTAGTGTAAAGTACGGATCCACCAGGATGAAAGACGAATTGGTGGATAAGCGTTTTACCTTTTAAAAAGTCATTGAATAACAGTCTGTAAAACGCTACAAGATCTCATCCAGAGAGAATTAGTTCACCATTAATAAAGGCAACTATCTTACAAATAAATACCTGGCGTCTACTCTTCGTAGCGTAAGGAGCATCCACCTTTTTGCCTTCACAAACGAAACTGGGTTACTTCACGTTTCCTTTTATGTACCTACCTACAATGATTAAAAGCAATGAGTAGGCGTTTGTTTCGGCTTCCGACCTACACTAAAGGTACGAAGATAACAATGTCCCAACAACAACGCGTCCTCGTTGAAAACGTCCAAAACAACCCCCGTCACGTCATTAATCAGATTAGAACTTTGCGAGGAACTCCCTTTGTGGTACGTTTGTATGCAACAATGACGACACGAACATAATTAAATTCCCAAACGCGAAATGTTCGCAAAACTACCGCTATAAACGCCTACCGCAACCGATTAAGATAAACGCTACATCAATTGAGAAAAATCAGAAAAACTGGTTCCGAATTTGGGTGAGGATGTGGGTTGGTTTACACGAAAAGTGAATGAATGGTATTTATCAATGTAATGGCAACTGGTTTGCGAAATTTTTCATGGACGTACAAAACCAATTAACCAAATAGCTAGAACGTAGAACACCATTGTTTTCGATCAGACCTAAAATGGTCGCTTTCGATTACCCTTTGAATGGCCCAAACACTATTGAGCTATGCTATTTTCACATAGTTTTATGAGTTGGTGCACCATCTCGGACAAACTACACTTTCTTCTCACGGAATTTTTAATTATTATAGAGGCATTGTGCATTACTTCATGCACTCGTAGCTTTATGCATATATTAACAACAATTATAAAGGTGATTGTGTTCAATTAACGAAACAAAATTGCCATGAGAAATGAACTTTGGCCAAAAATTACATGAAGCAAGGCGATTTGTGGTTAAACCTCGGGTTAAACACTTGCAATTACGCAATACGTAAGTAAATCGATAATTACTTTGCGCTATAAAAAGGTCGTACCTTTGTTGAACATAAAGGTCATTGTACCTTTTTAAAATGACATGCCTATTGTGAAACGGAACCTCAATGTCACTTCACTCCGCACTCGCTACAATTGCAATATTTGAGGATTTTCCCAGTTCTGGTCAGACCGACTACAATTTATTGCTCTATAACTGTATAATTTCAAATCATATCCAGACTATCTTGGTAGAGAATTAATGAGGAGGGGGCTGTTTATACATAAACATGTTTAAAGGCCACCCGGTAAAAAAATTCAAAATCTACAGTAGCAAGAAGAATCAAGTCCGACAATTTTGAGATATTCACAATTAAGCTTTTACCACCAATAGCTATGTCTCCCCCAGACGATTCATTTTGCCTTACTATCCTCCGACAAGCTGTTCGACGATATGGGGTTGAGGAGAACTATGGTTGTTAGAAATTAATTCCTTTCGTTGAGACCTTTCATTAGAGTACCATGAAGAATATGAAGGACCCCAAAATAAAAAGTAAATTTTAACGCGCTGTAGATCGGTAATGAAGCGTTTGCGGAGCGAGGTTTATATGAACTTTTCCTTATAAAATAAGCCAAAGAATTAGCCTCTTCCGAATTTACATCATATTTAGGAACACCCCAACTAAACAAATTCAATATTGGTTCAAAAATATTCAAGAAAAATTTCAGAACTCAAAAACCGTTTTGAAATCTTTTTGTATTTTTTGCACCATTCGAACCTTTTTTGAGTTTTTTGAATCACTTGAATATTTTTTAAATATCACCCTTAGTGCGTTGAAAGAAGAATTTAATATGCACTCTGTATACGTATATTTAGGAACGAAATTGTCAAAAAGTTTTTGCATATAACTTTCAAAAACGCTTCGCTAAAAAATGGGCGAGTAGAAAGTAGGCCCTCGGCATTTTTTTGTGTATCACGTCTCTGGTATAGGAGAATTTTCGTCACATCTCGTTGAGAGCACTAAATTTCGAATTGAGCACTACATTTTACACTCGATTATCTACAGGGTGTCCCACTTTCGACGCCATTACAGGATATCTCTATAATTCTTAGTGCGTTGTGTGCTCTTTTTAAGTGAAACGTAATGAAATCGCTCGCTTAAGAGATACGGAGGAAAGCCAGATAAAATATTAAATTCTCTATATAACACTATAAAATTCAAGAAAATTCAATATTGATTTAAGATTCAAAATGTGTTTCAAAAAAGACTTTATTGAATCATTTCACCACATGAATCTTTTTCGAGATCTTTTTTAATAGCATCCCTGGTACTTATGTTATATTTTTGAAAAAAAACTTACTTAATATGTAATATTCTTAAAATATACGGGGTGTACCATTAAAAAAATTACGTTAGGTCTGATAGCTTCCCTATCTGTCTTATTTTGAAAATGATAAACTATTGAATAATCATAAGGAAACTTCTGTAATAAACATGTTTTTGTATCTTTTTAAGTAAAAATACGGCCCTTCTGAAATTGACATTTTTTTAATTCTCCCCCGTATCTCTAAGCGAACGAAAATTTTCAAATGTTGATGTTACCATTTTAAGTTTGACCCAAAAAAGCGCACTTTTTTGACAGCATTAACATTTACGGATATACGAGTGTCGAAAATCGATTACCCTATACAAAATTCCTACAAAAGTGCGTAAAATATCTCGTAAAATACCAAAGATGTTTCTAGTTTCGAAAGTCCCTTCCCTTTCCGTTATTGGTCAAGTCTCGAAAGATTCTAACGATTTAAACTGCCCAAGATCTAGAAAGTCCTCTTCCCATTTAACAGTTTCTGGCGGGTCGCAACCCTTAGCAACGGGTTAAAGATGCAAGAATTATTTTTGCATCAAAATTAACGATATATTCTACCGGTTTTTAGTTTTTTTCTTAAAAAATCATTTATTCTGCCGATTTTTGGGGAGTACAAATTTTGCGCCCCATGGATTTTTGGAATTTTTTCAATTTTTTAATTTTATAGAAATTCAAAGAAGATAATAAATGTTCAGTACATTAAGGTGATCATTTCTCTATCTCGCCGATCAGAAAAGCGTCATTACTTGAAAATACTGTATAACGTATAGTTTTTCCAAACTGTTTTTAATCGCTTCATCATTTTTTTTCTCACATTTTGAATTAGTGTAAATGGCCCTTTCTTCTTTATCGTGTCAGTTGGTGTTTTTCAATTTGGCACTCATCAGTCATCACGATTTTCCAGGCGATTTTCCCACAGTCTATTATAAAATGTCTCGCAATCCATTTGTAATTCTGTCTTTGGACGTCATTGCAATTTAAGATTCCCACCAAAATCAAAAGAGCACTATGAACTCTCCCACTAAACCTTTTCATTTCAGAAATATTTTATAAATAGGCCATCCAGGTTTCTCAAAAACAATAAACAAGGACCTTTCTTATTGCATCAATTTCCCAAGACATGACGCTTTCTTGTAAACTTCCTTTCATTTTGTAAAAAAAATTTGCCATTACATTGAATGTCAATACCTTCATCTTGCAACTGCATCGACACTGTTGGTGAATCAGCACCATTATCGATTTAATTAACTACTCTCCAATGCAAAACAAATGGCGTTTGACCGTTTCCCCAACGAAATTGATCGATTGAATCGTGTTCGAGATCGTGTTGCACATAGCGAAAAAAAGAGAAATGCTTTTAGGATGTCGTAATGAAGACTGTTAACATAAGCAATTCAGTAGTCGAACCGGGCAACACGTTTATAGTAAGCACTGGTGCTTCTTAATCACTTTTTAATCACAAAACTATTGTTATTAAATTGATTTATGAGGTATGACCGATTGCAACCTTGGATATTATATGAGCCGGTTTTTTTCAATTACACAAGACAAATTTAAAACTTAGATTAATAGAGGTAATTGGAAATGCTTAGTGTTTTATTAATAGTAGTTTAGTTTTTTCAGAATTAATGAAATCTCAGTAGTCAGTGGTGTAATCAGATTTTACAGGAAGACAGTCTTTTTAGTTCGCTTTTTAGTAAACGTGATAAGTGGTAGAGGGCGCCGTTTGACATTAACATAAACTTTGCAGATTTTCTTGAAAATTTCAAATGAAACGATATAATTATTATATGATATTATCAAATAAGATGAAAAAGTGAAAATATCGCAAAAATACGCACACTCACAAATTTAAATTGCAATATTTATCTTCCATCCTAGTTGGTTTTGAAACAAAAGAACACATAACAAGCGATAATTAAAATAATAATTAAAATTAACACTCAATATACGTTTTTAAATTATGAGCAACAAATACATTATTCAAATTTGAAATATAAATAAGATAATAAAACTAACGCAAATGTTCAAAAGGTCTGCCATCATTTTCGATAAAAATGTGAACTGGGTAGTTTTTTGAGTGGTAGTAAATTAGAAGAATATTAGTAGATAGGGGTCACCTATGCCAGACAGTCACGTGACGTGCCAGATGTGAGATTCAAGCGCGGTCTAAACCCACTGAAGGTAATTGTGGTTGCAACCCTCAAATAAAGCTGGCATTATTAAGCGGCAGAGCAAAGCGATGCAAATTTTTAGGGGAGTCGATGGTGTCACATGTAATAAGCCTATTGAAAATGGGTCAAATCGAATAGCCCCGTAGGGTCCTACCGAGGTGTTCTGCCGCTTTTTTAGATCCTTGTATGAATTTGAATACAAGCTATACCTACTGCTATACAATACATAAATAATAAAATATCTTGTTTTGTTTTTTTGCAAAATTTTGTCTAAATAATTGATTGATTCTATTTATTTACAGCAATAAAGACGCTTTTATTGTTGGGGATTTGAACCCTTAGATGAACTATACGTATCAAAAAGGTCATAATTTATCGCAATTTTAGTACCGAACCAAAAATAGAGACGTGGGTAAAACGACTTTTCAAAACGCTTAATGAAACCGGCGAAGGTGCGCCAATTTATGTTTTAAATACCAAAAATACGCGCGCGTAGATATTTTTAAATTGGCATTAATTTCGCCAATACATGAAAACATGGTAACATCTTACGAAATCTTTTAGGTTAGTATAACATTTAAATTTAGAAATTATGTTGGAATGTCTGAAAGCAATGGAGAACAAAGACGTTTCTTTCATATTTACGAGCAACTTTTATTTGATCGTTACGCCAATGACAATAAACTCAATTTTAGTAGTAAACATGGAATTTAGAGTGCTATTGGAAAATTGTGGAATGACCGTTTTGCATCCAAGCAACCATCGAAAAAAAAAAGTCAAAAATGTCAAATGTCCAGTTCGGCACATTGCTCAGAAACTTCAAAGAAACATGGAAAGACCAAAGATTTGCGTTCAAGATGATCGAAGCGGCACTCTGCCTGGTGGGCGCCTTCCTCTTCTCGTACGAGTCGTTCGACTGGTGCGTACAGAACGGCACTCTGGAGGTGACCGTTTTGGCAACGTACGGTTACCTTTTGATACTGTCAGCCGTTATGTTTGCCCATTTGGCGAAGAAGGGTGACGGTTTTTTGGAGCATGTGCTATTAACGATGGGAGCGTTCGTCAATTTAGTTGCGGGAGGAATGGTGTACGCCGAAAGGTATCGCATGGATAGACTTGCGATGTGTAGCGGTAACACGGGGACGACACTGGTGTTTTTGACAACAACGTGTGGATGCACCATGATTGCCGATTTGTATTATAATGACATTATTTCAAAAATAATATCGAAGTAAAGCGATTTTTTTTTGATACATTGAATCTTATTAGAGCAGTCGGCAAGCTGGAAAAATATCGGAAGTTAATGAATCTTTAGGATGTAGTTTATGGATGGGAGGAGAGAGACAACTACAACATTTTTGTCGTTCCTCCGAGTCTTCCTTTTTTCCCTGATGCCCTACGGCAAAAGCTTTTTTATAATTTTTGCAGAACGTTAAATTTTGCAATAGTTTCGACCGTTTTTTTATATAACTGTTGTCGAGCAGATCATCATTTTAGCCTTGACTGTTAAATAATTGCATTTTTTATTAATTTTGTCAGCTGAAATATTTAACGTCAAATATTGAGCTTTTTTTTTAATATTGGTGAACTGGTTTTCAGGACACCAAATTTAGTAAGTGTTTTTTAGTAGTACAAGTTGTATTCTGAATTTGACATGTTGTAGAGAATAAATCTTCCCTTCCTTTGACATGGTGAATATTAGTTTGGGGGATTAAATTATAAACAGTGCCACCTGAACCAACCAGTACATAATCAAAACGACGACTGGTCGCGACTACGACCAACAACAATAACTTCATTACCGAAATACTTAACGGCTCTTCGAAGAATCGTCATTTTTGAAAATTCGCTAAAAATGCAAAATCCAGATCATATGTTGTAATTATAACTCCTGGTTACAATCACCAACTTTGAACCCTCTATCCCTACTCCCGCCCCCCTTACTCCACCCAACTCCAATATCGTTTCTTTAAAGTGTCCCAGTACCCGTTAAAGGGAGTCTTTCCACCATCAAAGAGCCATTTTTACATCTGTAATTACAACGAACCCAGCGTAATCTAAATCAAGATCTCAATTGCAATTAAAGTAGAGAAGTGAAGTTCCAGAACCACCATCAGTTGGTTTTTGGGTTCTTCGTCCGTTCTGTCTGTTGAATGTCGCAGTTACTACCGGATATTTTGGATTAGTAGCTCTTTAAGGTAATTAAGATTTTTTTAAATTAATTTGCTCAATCGGTCGCTGGTGCGTGGTACTTTGTGTGCTTCTCTTTCTTTCAGCTCATTGATTAGTTTTGTGTTTAATCAAGCCCGAATTACGACCTATCATATTTTTTTTTAATTTTATCCCTACCCAGGAATATGCCAGGTGTTAATTAATTGGTGGAGGTGGTTAAGGCTGCTGAGTTTTTTAAATTAATAAAATTTACGTACTTGAACGTGCCTTAGAAAAAATATGATTATTTCTTTCAAAGGTTTCGACAGTACTTTAAGAGCTAGCTGATCGAATTTTCCTCGAGAGGCACAAGCTCACCTGCAGCAAGTTTCCCTATTTCTATAGAGTTGTGTGGTGCTATTTTCAAATTGGTTTTTACATCTCGATTTGTAACTAATAATTTTAGACTGTTTGTTTATTTCTAATGGTCGATTTTATGAATCGGCACTTCTCTCTCATTCCAACCAACAACGCACACAAAACTTTTCCGACTCCAGTAAATTACAAAGACATTTCCTTCTCCGTCAGCTCTAATTCTTTACACTACCACATTCGTTTTCTTTGCTCCGAGCCCTTCTTTCATACTGCAAATAATTTTTACCGCTCACAAAGGAACAATGAAAGGCGCACCGCGATCTACGCGAGTTACGGAGTAATTACACGTCACATATAACAGGTTAACAAAGACTCATGTGAAGTATTAAGGTGAGGATTAGAGATTCGGGGAGATCAAAGCGATTATAGTAGGGTTGAACGCCTTTTTATTAAGTACAGAAAAAGGTTCGCATGAAAGATGGTCAGGATTACAAATTGAACCCGCGAGTGTTTAAACAAAATAAGCGAAGCCGCTAAAACGCACATTTCTAATAAATCTTATGAGGTTTTTCAAGTGAATGCTGGAACCGCCCTGCAACATTAAATAAAATACGCAATGGAAGTTGCTATTATTTCATCCAGGTTTCGTGTGAAGTTAGTAAGCATGCAAAAAAGTTGCATATGGACAGGTGAATAAAATTTAAGGGTGTTTGAAACACTATTTGGACTCTTGTGAATGACACTAAATCTTCACTTGTTACTTATCACACCGACGTGTACGGGCGGGGATAAAGAGAATCCTCACGATCGAAATCCCCCACTGTTGGAAGTATGAGCAAAAGAACCAGAGAGTCAGTAGGAAAAGAGAGATATATATAATTTTTGATAAAAAAAATAGAAAACCCCACAGATAACAAAAAAGTGATTTGAGGTGATGGATGAGATCACAAAGTTTGTGGCGGAGAAGAGGATCACAAAAAGAAAGAAACAAAAACAATTAAAAGAAAAGCAACAAAACCCGAAAGGAAGCAACATTAACTTTCTCCTTCATATCCATCACAAATAAGTTTCAGGTCTTTCGCATTCCAAATACCACACTTATGATTGTTGTCGTCTTTAAGCTGATATGTCCACGGCGAGGGGGTAATACATGAGCAAAATGTTGTACGAAAGACTACCAGTTGCCAAAGACTACCCCATGAATACCAGTGACTACTCCAGACTACCACACAGGTGGCAGCGAGATAAGGAGTTGTATCTGGACTGCGACCGATGTTGGGCAAGATCCTTTAAAATTCTAGATCTAGATCCAGATCAAAGATCCGCACCTAGATCAAGATCGTCCTAAAATGATCTAGATCCTTTATAGATCCTCCATAGGTAAATCTGATTTACATGGGTGGATTTGATTCATTATTCGGAAAATGCTTAGGTACTTATCTCATTCTGTGTAACCCCTTCAGGTTTTTCTTTTATCTATGCAAAATTCGCAAAACAGCAAGAAAAATTATGCGAAAAAGTCCTTCTTTGAAAATTATAATAACCGCCTACATCTGAATTACTACTTAAGGCAAAGTGGTGTGCTTACCTACTTAACAATAACGTGTTTTTCGGATAATTCGGGTAGACCTGGCGGCGGCATGCCCATGAATCAGTTGTACCGGGTGAGTCGAGGGATGAGTCAACGATTGCGCGGAGTAACTTAATGCCTTGAAGATAAGACTTTTCGATAGAGCCGTTTGTATTATGATATGGTTGAATATTCTCCACATTGTAAAAATATTTGGAATTATACAGGGTGCGCCCACAAGGTAGGGCGCCCAAATGGTACATTTTTTTAAATAGAACCCCCCGTATTTGAATGCATTTTTGAATTCTACGTGTAATTGTACGTCTTTTTTATTATTTGGTTAATATCCGAAAAACTAGTACCTAGTTTTAAAGATAATTAGATTTGTAAGAAAAATTGGGCATTTGCAAGCGTCAGTATATTGTCAAAATTATTAATTAAATTTTTTAAATTTTAATCTTTTATCCTGGGTTAAGTAAAAGTCAAATAAATACATCTACTATAAAACATTAAAAAAATAGCTTACAGGGTGTTTTTTCTAGATCCAAAGTTACAAAACTTCATATTAAAATCTCACTTTTTTTAAATGGAACACCCTGTATATTTTTTTGTCATCATTTCGCTCCTCCAAAAACCTTTAACTCTTGGTAATAATGTCCTATGCCTATCTCTGATAGTTTTCGAAATATCTTGGTATTCCTGGGTTTTATATTCTAATCTTAAATAAGTTATATGTACTTAATTTACATAATAGTGAGGTGGCCATGCAAAAAAAAGGCAATTTTTATCTGCCTCGATCAAAGCTAAAATCATATTTATTAATTCATTTTTCTAATAATTCGTTTAAGTCTATAAAAACTAGCGAATAAATTTGATAGTAAAAACATAAACAAATATGTTGGTTTTTCTACTTTTTATATTTTAAT
Source organism: Photinus pyralis (assembly GCF_008802855.1). Classification (NCBI taxonomy): domain Eukaryota; kingdom Metazoa; phylum Arthropoda; class Insecta; order Coleoptera; family Lampyridae; genus Photinus; species Photinus pyralis. The sequence goes on along the minus strand of NW_022170738.1, from coordinate 40,329,982 downwards.
CTGAAATAAGTTCTAATTTACATAATAACGAGGTGAATTATGAAAAAAAAAATGAAACTAATATCACTGACTGGATGACATTAGGAGTTAAATTAAATTTGCTTTATAGTCAAATGTTTTTACTTATTCTCCAGTTTTTGGACTTAAAATAGTTTAAAAAATAAATTAATCGATATGATTTTCGTTTTGGACGAGATAGATAAAAGTTGCCTTTTTTTTGCATGTCCACCTCACTATTATGTAAATTACATATAACGTATTTAAGATTAGACTATAAAACCCAGGAAAATTCAGATATTTCGAAAACTATCAGAGATAGGTATAGGGACATTATTATCAAAAATTGAAGGTTTTTGGAGGATCTAAATGATGACAGAAAAATATACAGGGCGTTCCAGTTAAAAAAGTGAGATTTTTTAATATGAAGTTTTGTAACTTTGGACCTACCAAGAAAAACACCCTGTAAGGTATATTTTTTATGTTTCATAGTAGATTATTCATTTGACTTTTACTTAACTCGTGATAAAAGATATAAAACCTGGAATCAAAATTTAAGTAATAATTTTGACGTATATACTGACGCTTGCAAATACCCAATTTTTCTTAAAAATCGAATTATCTTTAAAACTCGCTTTAAAACTACTAGCTTTTCGGATATTAATCATATAATAAAAAAGACGTACAATTACACGTAGAATTGAAAAATGCATTCATATACAGGGGGTTCTATTTAAAAAATGTACCATTTAGACGCCCTACTTTGTGGGTGCACCCTATATAATTCCAAATATTTTTAAAATGTGGAGAATATTCAACCGCATCATAATACAAAAGCACTCTATCGAAAAATCTTATCTTCAAGGCATTAAGTTACTCCGCGCAATCGTTGACTCACCCTGTGATGTAAACAATTACCGATACTACCCCCTAAGCTAAACTGCCCGTTGTGCTAATGACTATTCCCACTAAAACCCAAAAACTTGAATGGAACACAGTATTTTATTCTTTAAATATAGACAACGATTTACTCCTCCAATGTTAAAAACATTTATAACGTAAATAATTAAAATTGATCTTTGGATCTACTAGTGGAAGATCTATTATAATATAATCTAGATCTAGATACAAGATCATCTTCTAAAAAGGGTCTAGATCCAGATCTAAGATATATGTGATTATCATGGAAACCTTGGCCTCGACCTAGGCATGTTTTTAAACACACAACACAAATACATTACTACTGATTGAATCGCTACCATCTTTAAAACTAAATCGTCACCTTCAATAACCAGCACTGCAAAAATCAATCGAATTAATTTAAAAAGTATGCGATTTGATAGACAAAATCACAAAAACCATAGTTTATGCCCGAAATACCTACATACAAGCAAAATGGAAAATAATAAAAAAGTTAGTAAATGCTCATAGGAATACCAAAAACTACCACCAGAAAACCAGCGATTACCACTGACTACCATAGGAATACCACAGATTACCATTGACTACCACGGGAATACCAGAGAATACCACGGGAATACCAGTGACTACCAGTCATGTGTACGAAAGATTACCACACCGACTAACCCCTCGGTCCAAGGTGACTCTTTGTAATTATAAACGGACCTATATAGCGAGGTGCTAGTTGAACATCTCTACCACGCAAATGGTAGACATTATGAATTCGTTCAGTTGTTTTTATTTCATAAAACAAATGAAACGAAAAACAATTGAATTTTTTTAAATCGCCTTTCAGTTACATCGATAGAAGACATAAGTTTTGCATGAAATGCGACACTGTAAACAAGTAATTAAAACAAACATCCATTAGAATCATTTATACTACTTAATTGACGTTATAGGAATGCAACCCAACATTACACATTCAAATGGGAGCCAATTATTATTATAAACGACAGAAAAAAAACTCGTTCTATAATTACACTTAATTGTTTATTAATACGATCGCTGACTTTTTCTAATTTTGTCAAACAAGTAAAAATCGGCAGGCAGTCCCATTTAACACAATACACAATTTGTTCAATCGCAGATTATGAAAGTACGTCAGTCACGCCACATTAAATTCAAATTTTGGAAGGAACCTCGATTGCTTTTCGAGTCCTCACTTTGAATTAGTGCACAGAATTTCCTGTTCCACTTTAGAGGATGAGTCCCGGAAAGATTATTAGTATTTATTGTTATAGTGGGTCATTTTGGCTTTAGACAGAACGAGCTCCATCTGGACACTTCGAAATGTACAAATTCAACACTGTATACATTGCGTATATTAAAAAAAGTAAAAACAAATTTACTTAATTGGGGAAACTTCGGAATGCACCAGAAACGTTAGGATCGTCAAGGACCCCACTTGATGTAACGCTCTAAAAATAACAAGCAAATATCATATCTCATTTTCATTGTTTTCGTGAACATTTTTTTCGAGCCAGACAAGTACTTCAGTGGTAATTAAAAGTAATTATTAAAATTATACTAATTGAAAATGTAACGCTTTTAGTTAGCAAACGCTGTCAAATACGCCAAGCGCACCAGAAACATATCAAAATTGCTTTAATCGTGATACATTTCACTTATAATTTTATTAAATCTGAGCAATTCGGGAATATTTCGCTTAATCCCCCGCAGAGTTAGGGGAGGAAAATCGAGATTGATAATTTTTTAATTTAATTTCCTGTGCATCACATTTACAAACGCGAAAAAAATTCGAAAATCTCTTCATTCGATCTTGGATGTTGCTCGCGCGGAGGGAGCTCTAAAGGCAGAAACACATTTGCCTGATGCTACGCCACGCGACGTGACGTGACGTGACGCATCAGATTGTACAATGTGCATATTTTCCTGATGCCACGCCACGCTACATTACCCGAAGCAGTTAAAGTCATACATAAGACAAAAAGGTTAAAGTTCAGTAACAAGATAGACACCGAACGCAATGGATGTACATTCCAATGATTTGTCATCAGACGAATTTGAAGAAGAAATGGAACAGATTGCATCGGCAGTGGTGGTTGCCAAAGAGAGGAGAAAGGATAGGAAATTCTGGGTCCACCAGATTAACCGTGTGCGAGACGAGTTACCATACCTTGATCAATCTTTTGGAAACAGAAGATTATTCCATCAGATTCCAGATGTATTTTCGGATGAATAAAACTGATTTCGAATATGCTGCTATGCTCTACATTTATTATGAACAATATCTTACATCTTAAATGCCATGCCAACCTATAAACATAACAGTTTAAAATTAGAAGTTATGCAAGAGGTAGGAAAAAGTACAAGACGTAGGTAATTATAATGAAGTCAAGTTTGGATTTGACGGAGAAGATGATAAATATTGTTCCTGAGGGTAGGATCTGGTAGGAAATTGCGTATGTGGTATTGTACTTGTTGATAGGATTTGTCCGTAGTTCGAAGACGGTGATGGCGTCGTTCTGTCAAAGGGACTTGCAGGTGCCGATCATGACATGGCACTAGAGCCAGACGAAAATTCCCCTGGGTTTTGGGTTCTGTTTTGGGTAACACTATGTATTTCTCGTATCTCTGCTTCAGATACTAATTTGCAAAGGTTCATCCGTATTGTAGCTTGTGCGAGTGGACTTAACTTCTTTCAGTTTTTGCCATGCTGAGGTAAAACAAGTCTAGTTCATCCATATCTCCAGTTTTTGTAGACCTTTCTTCACGTTCTTGTTTCCGACGCTCAGCATTCATCTTCATTATACGTACCATCTCATGGGCAGGGGATGAATCTACGTTTTTTCTAGTTGTACAGGGCGTCTTTTTTCGAATTCCAGGATGAAAAACTGATCTGAAGCAATTTTTGTGTGCACACTTGTCTGACGCGAGGCGAGCCGATGCCACGCGACGTGATGAATATCTGGTTCTAGGGGATCAGATCGCATCAGATCGCGTCGCGTGGCGTCCCATCAGACAAGTGTGCACGGGTAAAAACAAAATGCATACTATCTTATGGAAAAAAGCATTTCCAAATATGCGACACGTCGCGTGGTATAGCGTCGCGTGGCGTAGCATCAGGCAAATGTGTTTCTGCCTTAAAACACACCTTCTTTATTACATAAAATATAGGAACACGTTCCTCCTTATTGCAGAAAGAATGAATTTTGTCTTGCCTTAATGCAAGCACAAAGTGCAAGCATATGAGACCGAGAGTTAGCGACCGAATTTGCAATTTTCTCTTAATTTATTTAATTAATTTTATTTTGCCTTTATTTTTGAGTATAGGTTAGAACTAGCGTGTAAACGTCTACTATACGTCTGTTGGGCCGTCCGTTCTATTTTTATGTAATTTGTCAAATTTTGACAACACAGCAAACAAAAGTTTATTAATAAACGTGTTGACAGAGTTGGCGCTGCATTACGTCAATTTCAAATTCCAAAATTTAAAATGATCGCCATTTTGTTGTTGTCAATTATTGGTAAAAAAGTGTTGTACAATCCGACTAGCGATATAGAAATTTCTAACATAACCAAAAAAGGTCCATAAGAGCCAAAATGAAAAAATTTAGTTAATTTTGACGAATTTTATTACCCCTATTGCGTTGTCAATCGTAGATAAAGCAACAATTCTCGATGGAAACTTGGGCATTGGCCCAAAATTTAGGAACTACTTAAAAAGGTCCGAATTAAAACGTGTGAATGAGGAATTTATTAGACCCTTGAGGCATGAAGTTCGCTCCCTTTCAATTTCATTACGATTTTCCCACGTCGCAGTTGCAAAATGATGTGTTAATATTAAAAAAAAAAGAAATTAATAACATCATAAATTGCACATGTTTACAATTACTTACATACTTCTTGCGGACAAGAACCTTGTAAGTTAATAACATCATGAATGAATGACATTAATGTTAACTATTCATAGAAAAAATATGTGTAATTACAAATTGCGTGCACGTATACAGGAACACCTTCGAGCTTAAAGAAGTCTTCTCTTTTTCTAATTACAGGATGAGGATAATTTGAAAGTGACGTTGGCGATTCCAATCGATTTGATGATAGGGATCGTCGACGTACGTTTTGATTAATTATTGGTTTTAGTTGCAGCACCGCATAAAATTAATAAATGTCGAGTGCATAATTCAGCAAATAAATTTAGCAACGCTGTATTTGATTGATATGTTTTAACAACCACAAGGAGAACGAGGTCGATAAAGTTGGCACCTCCACTTTACCCAAACCAAGTAAAAATATGCCTACAATTTAGGACTAATTAAAGTGGCTAACCCCATTTTTTACGATTGAAATTTTGTTAGTCGCATCAAAAACTATGAATTAAAGACTAATTTGTATCCAAATTAGATTTTTATTGTTTAAACAATTTGTATTATTTAAACGTCCAAAACGTCAAATGTCATTCCGAAAGTGACAAATATTTAGTAAAAAATCAAGCTGCTATTGCTGAGATAAGGCCCGAAACAATCGAAAATGTACTCAAAAATAAATGTTCAACCGTTGAAAAATATTGAGCCGTTTATTATAGCAAAATTAAATCCCCAATTTTTAAATGGGCACCCTTTTATTATACAGGGGGCCCATTATATATGGAATTATAGTATATATCTTGGTATATATCGACTGTATGCAAAATTGTTCTATATGAAAGTTGTTTAACATTTTATTACCCAGAATAAGGCAGCATTCAGTTGTTTTTATTTCAGAAAACAAATGAGTAACGAAAAACAATTGAACTTTTTTAAATGGCATTAGGCTCATTTAATGGAGATTTTTTTCTCTTTTCGCTGATGTTAATACCTTTATTCAAAAAAATTGAATTGAGGGTACTAAAAGGTCATGGATTAATTAGTTTCCTTGCTTCATGCCTTCCTCGTGTATCGTTTCACACACTAAAGAGGGGTAATATTGTGTTTCACTTCTTACACTGAAAATTAAGCTTTCTTCGGAAAAGATAAGTAAAATTCTGTTAAATCAGCGTTTTCCTATAGAGTCGGCAAGTATCGCCGCCATTGCTTTCCATCATGAAATGGGTGTTTTAAGTCAGCTTAGTATAGAGAGTGCTCTCTTTCCGCACTGTCACAAAGTATAAAGAAAATTATTGTGATATCTCGTATAAAGCGAAATTGCAATAAAGAAAACTGTTAGTAAAATTAGATATTTACGTTAATTTTTGTGCCACTAAACTAATCAATGCCAAAAGTTTACTAAAGGGATTTCCAAAACATTAAATGTAATTTCAAGAACAAACCCTTAAAATCGAGTTTATGCCAGTGCTCGTTTCTTTTGTCAACCCCAAATTTGTACTACTGAGTACTAAGTCTCCTTAACAACCAAAGAGCTGTTGTTGGAGAGTATCTGTCAACTACCCCAGAGTACTGAACCAACCGCGTTAGATCTAAACTGTAGGTTTCCACATCCAGGAAAAATCGCCCCCAGAAAAAGTTCGTTTTAAAATTTGTTGTATGATTTTTGTAAATTTAAATCGACAGAGTTAAAAGAAATGTCTGACCGAGTGTCTGACCTATTACCATTACCATTAAACTGTAAATGAGAGTGTCCATTTAGAACAGGTTTCAGGCATTAAGCACATTGTTGGCAAGGTTGTCACACTCAGAATTTCCTGCATACTAACATAGTTAAGAAGTAAGTTTGGGTGCTCGTTAAGATTAGAAGAAATTCACTTTTAAGGAAAGATGCGTCCAAATCGCAAAAAGTAGGGGACCAAGTATGGAACCATGCGGGACTCCCGACTGCACTGCATCAGCATTTGATTGATTATTTCCCAAGCATTTCTATTAACACAAACAGCAAAAAAAGGTGGAATCGCTTCAGCATTAAGATCTCATAAAATTGACACACGTAGAGAATGATTGCCAGTCTCAAATGCTATAAATAATCAAGAAGCGTCAGTCGAAGCATATCAACAATAAATTGGAGCGAAAGTAAAATGCAAAATGTTCTAAATTGTAGCAAATTATTTATTAGCAAAAAAAACACGTTTTGATCATGGCAATGAAGTTGTAAATTTCGCAGCGATTTCAATGAATCATATTTTGCAATTATAGGGTAAAAACGATATATTTTTAGCATATTTTATCGTGTTATGAATACCTAAGCGATTAACTTGTTTTGCAATTGAAAGTGACGTAGGTTAGAGGGCAGGCGATATCTCGTCACTGTGTGAACCAAAGTCGCTTTCACAATTGTTGAGATAAAATCTGAAAATCCCCAGAAATTGAAAAGTTTCGGAAGTATCGTTGAATAATCTTTGTATTCCTCCCCTCCCAAAAGTAAGTATCTCGAAGAACTTCTGAAGTACTCCAGAACATTTGGTAAAACATCTCCTGGGTTCTCTGGGAAGATAATTGCATTTAAAAATCAGTTTTCCCTAACAAGGAACGGCCAAGAGGCGAGAGAGAGATCTTTGAGTAAATTTTATTATCCGCACTAACAAAAAATAAATGGCACGTTTTCAAACTCATAAATAACAGTATTAAATAGTTTATTCTTAAATCAGATAATTAAAAACAGGGCTATCCCTCTTGAAAATCACTATCACTTCTTTCAAGACACTGGTTTAGTTTTTCAGAAATAAACACACGACACGGGACTGTTTAGATTTCCATTGTGGAACACTGATCTTTATCGACGAGCTCCATTCCATCTCTACCCAAGCCTAGTTCCCTAATAGCTGACAGGTTGATAAAGGCACCTCGCAGGCGATTCTGCCCGAGAAAGCTGGAGTTTCATAAAACCAAGATTGGTCAAAGTTTTCCAACTTATTTCCGTAAAAAAACACTGCAGCTAAGACTGGATCCAGTTTTAGCTGCAGGGTCTTTTTACGGAAATAAATTGGAAAATTTTGACCAATCTTGGTTTTATAAAACTCTTGCACGTGGTCACGCATCGGCGATCTTACTAACTTCCAGTTAGCGACGGCAATTCTTGAAATGCATTTTCAGAAAAGCCTAAATATATCCAATGAAGTTTGGGAATATCCAAAAAGGCCCTTTCTCTTATAATCTCCATGCTGGAATTGATAAAGTCGATACGAAATCTGCTTGAAACTCCCCGAACTGCACCATAATTGAAGTGAATGTCTTGATTTTCGGCATTATTGTTTAACTCTCACCATTTCCATTAATTATGTTGTTTTTGAGAGTATAGGCACATCGACATTTTTAACAGCACTAATTTAGGTAATTGAAACCGAGATTGAAACGTACGTGTGATTATGGGATAAATGATATATTTTTGGTATATTTTATCGTGTTAGGCATAGTTAAACGATTAACTTGTTTTGCAATTGAATTTGATGTAGGTTAGAGGGCAGGCGATATATTGTAATTGGGTGGAACAAAGTTTGGACAGTTGAGCAAACAATTTGTTGCTAGGTCACGGAACAAGAGCAAATCCACAAAGGGAAGCAAATATTCAACCGAAGAGCTTCAGGGCATATGAGCCTCTTTGTAGTTCCCATACCAGCGCATTCTTTGTGCCTTTATCGTTTTTACTGTCTTCTCTACTCAGTATTATTCTCATCTTCGAATTCATCAATCTTATAAATATTTTCTTCCCTAAAATGTTTCCTGATCCGCCGCTGTTAACGTCATCGCCTCCATTCCGAACGTCACGCCTGGTCTGATTGGTACTTTACGAGGTACTCTCATTTTGGTGGGCCTGCTAATGCTTTTGTCTCTCATTATGCTCTTCCTTTCCCACTTGGGCATTGAAATCTCCGAGGATTATAAGCGTGTCGTGCCTCGATTTTCCGTTTCCTCTAACGCTTCTTCGTTTTTGTCCTGCGCCCCTTGAATTACGAGATTATTTCCTCTTACCTCTCTTTCTAAAGCATCGATTCTTCCTTCTTGTTCTTACTTCCTTCACTTCCTGTATTACCTTTGCGTTACTATCTAGTTTAGCGTAATTTGATGTTAATTTCGCATTTGCTTGACTTCTTCCATTTTCTCCCGTTTATACTGTCTCTTCTGCTATCCCAAATTTACGCTTACTCATCTACCAGCTGGAACCAAGGGGCAGCTCCGGTTCAACCCCTCGGAGAGGCTATCCTGACCCGTTGCAATCGCCACTCAGGACCCTACTCCAAATCTTGAGTAGGAATAGAAAAATCTATCACGAACGATCTATCCGTGTCGCACAATAGGTTCGAATAAACACACAATTAATTGATTGAGAATAACAAAAATTTATTCCGCATTAATTGAAAATTTCCTGAAAGGGAAAGAAGCTCGGAAAGAAGCCTACAAAGCTTATTTGGACATAGTACTCCACACGAAGACGGTCGATAATTAAAAATAAGAAAATCTTAAAATTACCTAGTTTTTATTTCTCTTTTAATAATCCTAATAATCTAGTTGTGAATGGCACACTTACCAGAGACACACAAAAGACAGCTTCAGGAAACTTCACTTTATCTGGACTGGACTCAATAACTCGAACTATCTTCATAAACAAGATGAAAAAGATTTTCGGTGGCTGTTCTGACGGCAGAAACTTTTAACTTTCACTAAGTATACAATTCCTCAAGCCATTTTGACATGTTTAGGAGATTATTTTATGGCGAGGGGTTAGTCGGTGTGGTCATCTTTCGTACACATGACTGGTAGTCACTGGTATTCCCGTGGTAGTCTCTGGTATTCCTGCGGTAGTCTATGGTAGTCACTGGTATTCCGAAGGTAATCAGTGGTATTCCCGTGGTAGTCAATGGTAATCTCTGGTATTCCTATGGTAGTCAGTGGTAATCGCTGGTTTTATGGTGGTAGTCTTTGGTATTCCTATGAGCATTTACTAACTTTTTTATTATTTTCCATTTTGCTTGTATGTAGGTATTTCCGGCATAAACTATGGTTTTTGATGATCAAATCGCATACTTTTTAAATTAATTCGATTGATTGTTGCAGTGCTGGTTATTGAAGGTGACGATTCAGTTTTAAAGATGGTAGCGATTCAATCAGTAATAATGTATTTGTGTTGTGTGTTTAAAAACATGCCTAGGTCGAGGCCAAGGTTTCCATGATAATCACATATATCTTAGATCTGGATCTAGACCCTTTTTAGAAGATGATCTTGTATCTAGATCTAGATTATATTATAATAGATCTTCCACTAGTAGATCCAAAGATCAATTTTAATTATTTACATTATAAATGTTTTTAACATTGGAGGAGTAAATCGTTGTCTATATTTAAAGAATAAAATACTGTGTTCCATTCAAGTTTTTGGGATTTAGTGGGAATAGTCATTAGCACAACGGGTAGTTTTGCTTAGGGGGTAGTATCGGTAATTGTTTACAGTACAGGGTGAGTCAAAGATTGCGCGGAGTAACTTAATGCCTTGAAGATAAGATTTTTCGATAGAGTGCTTTTGTATTATGATGCGGTTGAATATTCTCCACATTTTAAAAATATTTGGAATTATACAGGGTGCGCCCACAAAGTAGGGCGCCAAAATGGTACATTTTTTAAATAGAAGCCTCTGTATTTGAATACATTTTTGAATTCTACGTGTAATTGTATGTCTTTTTTATTATATGGTTAATATCCGAAAAGCTAGTAGTTTTAAAGATAATTCGATTTTTAAGAAAAATTGGGTATTTGCAAGCGTCAGTATATTGTCAAAATTATTACTGAAATTTTGATTCCAGGTTTTATATCTTTTATCCCGGGTTAAGTAAAAGTCAAATAAATACATCTACTATGAAACAAAAAATATAGCTTACAGGGTGTTTTTTTGGTAGGTCCAAAGTTGCAAAACTTCATATTAAAAAATCTCACCTTTTTAACTGGAACGCCCTGTATATTTTTCTGTCATTATTTAGATCCTCCAAAAACCTTCAATTTTTGATAATAATGTCCTATATCTATCTCTGATAGTTTTCGAAATAGGTATCTTGGTTTTCCTGGGTTTTATATTCTAATCTTGAATATGTTATATGTAATTTACATAATAGTGAGGTGGACATGCAAAAAAGGGCAATTTTTATCTATCTCGTCCAAAACGAAAATCATATCGATTAATTTATTTTTCAAACTATTTTAAGTCCAAAAACTGGAGAATAAGTAAAAACATTTGACTATAAAGCAAATTTAATTTAACTCCTAATGTCATCCAGCCAGTGATATTAGTTTCATTTTTTTTCATATTCACCTCGTTATTATGTAAATTAGAACTTATTTCAGATTAAAATATAAAAAGTCGAGTAAAAAGTAGAAAAACCAAGATATTTGTTTATGTTTTTACTACCTATCAAATTTATTGTCTAGTTTTTATACACTTAAACGAATTATTATAAAAATGAATTAATAAATATGATTTTAGCTTTGAACGAGGCAGATAAAAATTGCCTTTTTTTGCATGGTCACCTCACTATTATGTAAATTACATATAACATATTTAACATTAGAATATAAAACCCAGGAAAACCAAGATATTTCGAAAACTATCGTTAAAGGTTTTTGGAGGAGCGAAATGATGACAGAAAAATATACAGGGTGTTCCATTTAAAAAAAGTGAGATTTTTTAATATGAAGTTTTGTAACTTTGGATCTAGAAAAAAACACCCTGTAAGCTATTTTTTTAATGTTTTATAGTAGATGTATTTATTTGACTTTTACTTAACCCAGGATAAAAGATAAAACCTGGAATCAAAATTTAAGTAATAATTTTGACAATATACTGACGCTTGCAAATGCCCAATTTTTCTTACAAATCTAATTATCTTTAAAACTACTAGTTTTTCGGATATTAACCATATAATAAAAAAGACATACAATTACAGGTAGAATTCAAAAATGCATTCAAATACAGAGGATTCTATTTAAAAAAATGTACCATTTGGGTGCCCTACTTTGTGGGCGCACCCTGTATAATTCCAAATATTTTTAAAATGTGAAGAATATTCAACCACATCATAATACAAAAGCACTCTATCGAAAAGTCTTATCTTCAAGGCATTAAGTTACTCCGCGCAATCGTTGACTCACCCTGTACAACTGATTCATGGGCATGCCGCCGCCAGGTCTACCCGAATTATCCGAAAAACACGTTATTGTTATGTAGGTAAGCACACCACTTTGCCTTAAGTAGTAATTCAGATGTAGGCGGTTATTATAATTATTATCAAAGAAGGACTTTTTCGCATCATTTTTCTTGCTGTTTTGCGAATTTTGCATAGATAAAAGTAAAACCTGAAGGGGTTACACAGAATGAGATAAGTACCTAAGCATTTTCCGAATAATGAATCAAATCCACCCATGTAAATCAGATTTACCTATGGAGGATCTATAAAGGATCTAAATCATTTTAGGACGATCTTGATTTAGGTACGGATCTTTGATCTAGATCTAGATCTAGAATTAAAGGATCTTGCCCAACATCGGTCGCAGTCCAGATACAACTCCTTATCTCGCTGCCACCTGTGTGGTAGTCTGTGGTAGTCTTTGGCAACTGGTAGTCTTTCGTACAACATTTTGCTCATGTATTACCTACCCCCTCGGCGTGTCGTGCCTCGGTTTTCAGTTTCCTCTGGCGCTTTTTCGTTTTTGTCCTGCGCCCCTTGAATTACGAGATTATTTCCTCTTACCTATCTTTCTAACGCATCGATTCTTCATCCTTCTTCTTACTTCCATCAGTTCCTTTATTACCTTTGGGTTACTATCTAGTTTAGCCTCCTTTGATGTTAATTTCGCATTTGCTTGACTTCTTCCATTTTCCTCCGTTTACACTGTCTCCCCTGCTATCCCGAATTTACGCTTACTCGTCTGCCAGCTGGAACGAAGGGGCAGCTTCGGTTCAACCCGAGGTTCAATCCCTCGGAGAGGCTATCCTGATTCGCCACTCAGGACCGTACTCAAAGTCTCCAAATCTTGAGTACGAATAGAAAAATCTGACATGAACGATCTATCCGTGTCGCACAATAGGTTCGAATAAACACACAATTAATTGATTGACAATAACAAAAATTTATTCCGTATTAAATGAAAATTCAAACAAAATTCCTGACAGAAAAAGAAGCTTACAAAGCTTATTTGGACATAAGTAGTGCTCCGCACGCAGACGGTCGATAATTAAAAATAAGAAAATCTTAAAATTACCTAGTTTTTTCCTCTTTTAATAATCCTAATAATCTGGTCGTGAAATCGAGTCTTCTCTGGAACTAGTAATCGGATTTGAAAACTAAAAAGTGCTGAAAATAATATGAACATATCTTTCGAACTATCTAACGTTTACCACCCCTTCCCTGGGGTGCAATTCATCCACTTCTCAGACTTGAAGTTACGTAAACAATATAAAATTGACGGACTCGGCATTGACTGTTTTGACCACCCTGTATAGTAAAGCTACCGTGACTTTTTAGTTGTCTCAATTCACCTTTGCACAATCGCGAGATATTGGATACCCCTCGAGATACCCTTTAACCTTTCAATCTCCCCAATACGATAAACTCTGTAATAGCCTAGTGCTAGGCTTCCAACCGCTTCGTGATGATTAAAACATGCTTGGTGCCGCTGTTACTAAAAATGACGATGCAATGTAAGTTGCCTTCCTTCAAAAACAACATAATAGAGGTAAATGATGAAAATCAAACAATAAGTAGAGCATTTCACATGACACCATTCTATTAAAAGGTAAGATTTCCAGAATAACTGCAGAATATCAAGCTATTCAAGATTTAAGTAAATTACCTCGTAAATTACGGTACAGTTCAGGGAATTTCAAGCAGATTTCGTATGTCCTTTCGCAATACCAGCATCGAGATTGTAAGAGAGGTGCCTTTATCAACCTGCCAGCTATTACGCACCTAAGGTTCGTTAGAAATGAAATAGAGTTCGTCGACAGAGACACCTTTTTAGAATTAAGAAATTTGCAACTGTTGAATGTGGCTGAGAACAAATTAAAAAGTTTTGACTTTAATTTCTACACCCCTTCGAAATTGTTTAGTGTTGGTATTGACAAAAATAACATAACGAACATATCTGATGAAGTGCTGGACGTAATAGGTCCCACATTATCGTATCTTGTCATAACCGATAATCCTATACAAACAGATGATTGTCCATTCTAATGACATCCGTCATTCTTATTTCAAATGCATGATAACCGAGATGATAACAAATGGCGTTCAGAACATATGACAATTCTGTTTCTATGGAAATATTCTAGAGACCTCTTCCTGATTTTCGTTGCAATGGTGCCTTCTCAGCGGTTGCTATCATGTTGCAACATAGCGATAGCTAGGAATGAGTACCTATACAGTGCTATTTATTAAAAAGTAGACATGGGGATTTACGTGTATTGTTTTCTCCTATGATAAATGACAAAATGCAGATGTTTATTTGTTTTAAAAAGTTATTTTAGTTGCATAAAATTAGGCGCCCTTCAGAAGGATTTTGTCATTTAAAAGTAGACTTAGGGAAAAACCGAGGGAAAAACAATATATGTAAATCCCTCGGTAAATTCCGAGGTAAATTCCTATGTGTACTTCTTAATAAGTAGCACTGTATATCATGGACATACTCGAATTGGACTAGATTAGAGTAACGGAGTGGGTAAACAGATTTATTAGAGAGATTTCATACAATTGGTCCACTTTTTACAGTACCTAGGGAATTTGCCCGGTAATTTGTTTGCAGTGATGAGCAGAAAATTTTGATCAAGGCAGGCTGTGTCCACCATGAAGTTTGAATAAATTTGGAAATCACCCCCGAATTTGTTTGGGAAAATTCTTTCTTTCCGCAACAAAGAGCGACGTGGACCTATACTTTATCCAACAAAAAAGTTGACTTTGGGTTTGTGTCCCCTCTGGCCTGATAAAACTTGTTGGTTTAAACATCATTAACATTCCCACCCACGCTAAAAGTTATGCAAACAAAATCCTTAAAGGCTGGTAGGTAGACTACTTTAGTCTCATTGATTTTCCTTCCTACCTGGCCATGAATACAATTAAGACAAAGATGTATCGTATACGTCAGTAGGAGAGAATTTTCGAGTATTTCAAATGGCAGCCGCCAACAGGTACGGCATTTATAATGAGTCATTTTCGGGAAAAAATGGATCGACTTTTACCTATCGAAAGGCAAAAAGGTTTTGTCTGCAACGGGGATGATCTCTCCCTCATTTACAAACGGTTCAATAGTTCAACCTGTTTCACTTGTAATAACCTAATGCTGCCAGCGAGGCTGCCAGTATCGTCACAGTAGGCATATCTGGGAAAGGTAAACAACCCTGGTACGTCTTTTGTCACCCATTAACCAATCAAATCATCGCGTTTCTTCGCGCCACTAAATTAGTAGCCTTTAACAACAAATTAATAGGAACTTGCATTTCCTAACATAACAAAGATAAAGTAAATATAATCTTGCCGCTAAAATAAACAATAGAAACTGACGTAAGGTCATTGTTTGCTTTTTATCACAACGAATTCCTGATAAGAAATTCCCAGTAAGTAAATTTCCGAAAACATTATCTATCTACCGTCCGCCTTATAAAAGTTAAATAAAACTGAAACCAACCTTTTACTGCAACAAAAAACTTCCTCAGTAAATCCCGAAAAGCTTCATCTTCCTTGCACGTTTAATTATTTACGAAAACAAACAGGAATTCCTCCAATAAAAACGGGGGTTCATTCCATTCACACAATTTTTACACACCCTACGAACAACCCTTTAATATTTAAACGATTTATAACACAGAGTCAACGTAAAACGGCACAGTGCATTAATTTACGTTAATTTTATCGCGTTTAACATCGAAATACACGACGGTTTTTATCATTTTCTTTAAAGGCATCGGAAGACAAAGAGAAAAACGCAAGAACCACACTACAATGTCGTTTCACTACTGCTAAGGAAAGGAAAACAAAATTCGTATAAAGGTAAACGATTCGGTACGTCATCTATCGACGAACGCGACTAATAGGTCCGGTTTTATAGGTTTCCTATCTATTTTTAAACTGTTTACGTCGGAAGTTGAATATTTGCCTTTCAAATCCGTCTCGTTTTGAAGGTTTTAGTTGGGATTTAATTAGTAGGTTGTGTGCAAGCTGTTAATTTTTAAAGTTTGGCGATGACGATTTACCTCGCTGTTAGGCAACACACAATACAATTCCCATGCATATAAAATAATAATATGCGTTTGTCTTCCCATGGTATCTCGTTTTGAGTTTGACTTTAGGTCAGCTTCATCACAACTAAGCCCCATTGTACAAATCCCTCTCTTTGGCAACTAGGTTCAGAGCTCGGGACCCTGTTGCTTCACCCCTCCATGGTTCCAGATATGTGTACCGGGCTGGGGGGGGGGGGGGTTATTCAATATCCCCCAGTAGACGACAGCTTCATTGCCATTTCCAGAATACCACCATAAGGGAATTCTGAGGTTTATAGGGAAAGGATTATCGAGTACTACCTCTTTGATGGGCGATGTTCGACCCCCGCCGTTTTAACATAATTTTCCCGAAATGGTCATCGCCATTTTCGTCTGATGGACACCCCTCAGACCCCCCCCCCCCCGGTGTAATTTCATCCGTCTCGTCAAAGAACCTAGAACACAGCCCAATATTGTGCAGTAGGTGATAGTAGACCATCCAGTGCCTTTATTGTTAGGACCAGGATAATCTTCCTAATGTAGCCTCTATATTCAGTTTTAGAAACTTAAAGGCCTCCGATTTGTCCAGTGGCCCAGATAAGAAGGCCCTAAACTGTCCGAGTCCAGTTGCTCGTTGGCACTGAGCCTGAAATTTACTGATCACCTTAGCCCTGACAACAGAGGGGCAATTTTTAGGACGAAATCGGGCCCAAGGAAGACCCTCGTACTGCCTTCGCGAGTCAACTGCCCCCCCCCCCCTATTCCACAGTGCGCAGGTACCTAGATCAAACTTACCTTATTTCATTACTAATACGAAAGTTAATTTTATTTTAATTACACACCCAGCGTGTAATACTTTCATTTATTGGTTCTTGTTATCTTAAAAACATTATTATTATTGGCTTAAGTTGTCCCCTTTAATTTTGTGCAGGTTAAAGGTTTGCAATAGGAAACAGATCTCTGGACAGTGGCGGATTAAACCCTTTAGAGGCCCTAAGCACAACGTCCTTTTGAGGCCCCTCTCCTAATAAAAATTCAAAATTTTTAAACATTTTTTAATCAATGTGAAATTTAATTTTGATTATGGTATAATTACATATATTGACCGTTTTATAATGATCAGGTCTGAAAAACTGAACTGTTTACTCACATCACCATTCAATCATAACCGAGGTCTTACTTTCCCTTCTACTTTAATATTAATTGATGTAAAGTAGGGTTCTAATTCAAACATTGACTAAAATTTAACGTTTTATTGCAATATTAAGGCCCCTATAAACTATTAAAACTTATAAGGGAACTTTTCCGGATTTAAGGCAAGAAAACTGGCCAATGAGCAATTTATAGTCCAATAATTGTACAATATCAGCCTCAATAAACATGACGGACAGATTATTTAAGTTACTTTGGCCAAGAGAATTTCGTAAATGATTTTTTACTCGTTTAAGACAGGAAAAGGATCGTTCGCCACTAGCGTTACAAATAGACATGGTTAAAAATATTTTCAAAACAGTTTCCACATTAGGGAATGTAGATTGCAGCCCGTCAAGTAATACTTTATACATCTGGACACAATGGCTTTGCAATCCCACAATAGTCTAGTGGTTTTAGAGATTGTCGGTGTCGTTTACAAATTCCAGGACATACAATAAACAAAAATCAATTTTTCCCAGAGATTTTTTCTTGCTAGTTATTAGTTTTGGAGGGCCCCAGACAAGATGAGGCCCCAAGCACGAGCTTATTGTGCCTGTGCGGTGATCCGCCTCTGTCTCTGGATCTTGCAAAGTCCCATGAAAGAATATACGTTAAAATAAAGCATTTTTGTACTTTTTTTGCGATTAGATGCTCTAATTTTTCAACTATTAACTTTACATTCAGCATTTCAGCGAATTTAAGATCATTTAAAAACCAAGTTAGTGAAAGAATAACGGCATTATGGGATAAGTATGAATATTTTAACAACCTCCTATTTGAGATCACAAAAAATGATTCTTTATACATACCTTCTCATTTAAAATTGTGCCTAAATGTAACAAAATTAAACAAATTTAGGTATGAACAGTCCGTTCTTTTACGATAAGCCCGAAAAATTTGAAAAAATAACCACTTATGACATCTAACGTGAGAGTAATCAATTGAATGTTTACTATCCCCAAAAAAATGCAAGAAATTATATTATTGTTGATGACCATTCCCCAATGAATAGGTATTGTTTATTCATTGCCATTCCCTTTGGTTCGTTTTATTTGCGATAAATATTCGAACAATAGAATTTTAGTCCAGTTTAGAAGAATAACGTTAGATGTCGCAAGTATTTATTTTACGAATTTTACGAAATATTTGGCGCGTTTCTAAAAAAATCAGATAAAATACCCCATTCTGTGATTACCTTTACATTATTTAGTGCATAGTAATAGCTTTGTTCACTTATAAACAAAAGGTAATAACTAGATTACACATAATTTGTCACGAATATAATTACAGTGGTTTCGTCCTCATAATTGCGTTCTTATTTCACTTACTTACTTTTTTGTAAATAAATAACAGAAATCCTGTTGTTTCTTAGGTTTAAATTGTGGAAATATCTTTGCACTTAAAAGTTTTACTGACGGCATGGTCCCACTATTGCAGCCATAGTGTCAAATGAGACTTCATCGTCTTGGGCTGTGCGATCAGAAGGCTGGTAGATCTCGACCAATGTGAAAGTGTACAAAAGAAACTCAAATCCACTCCTACAATAATAGTAGAATATATCATTGAAATTCTATTAAAGACTATTTCATATTTTATATACAATCAGTAATTATAACAAAATTTCAGCTTGCAGGTGTCCATTTATCTTCGTAATTTTCTATTAGGAGACTTTTGCAACGTCTAGCGCGTAGGCTGAAACTCTGGCTTTTGGGAGCGATCTGTAACACCTCGACTCGCGCAACGTTCAAGAAATTGGGATTATTGGTGTCGATTTCGCGTACTATGTCGATCTCGTCGCCTTCCTGTACTGGATCGCTTTTCTTCAGCAACTTCTTACCGTTTATTCTAATTTTACTTTCGTAAAACGCCTCGTCCACTTTGCTCCTTGATATGTGCAGGCAACTTTTTAGCACGACATCGGCTCGCAGTGAAGAAACCCTTAAAGTTGTGACCTTTGTTTGTTTGTCAACGATGAGATTGTCGAAGTCCTCGATTTCCTCCTCGGTCTCCTCTTCATCCTCCGATTCTTTTTGCTTTTGCTTGCTACCTTTGCTTTTGAATCTGCTAATTGCTGAAGACACTAAAGGCGTTGTCGAGGTTAGGACTGGTGTCGGGAATTTGGTGGTTGCCAACGAGTATAATCGTACCCCCAATTGTCGACGAGGGATTAACTTTAGTAGGGTTCTGCAGTTCACTGGTAATGACATTATTTTAATTAATTAAAAGCTGCTCTTATTTATTAACAAGGCCATGATTTGGATATATGAACTACATAAGCTATTGGAACTACAGCAGGCAATTGATTGAAACTATTACCAGTAATTGGTTAGAACTACTACGAACAATTCGGACTACTCGCAATACACCTAGAATATCTACAAATTATTAGCGCTTTTTTCAATAGAAAGGTCTTTATTATCCGAGCTTTACATGTTTAATCCTTCAGTTCAAATTCATTAAAGGAATTTAAATTCCTTGCACTTCATAACTATATAATATCAAGCACTTTATTCCGGTGTGTTGGGAGAATTTTTTGGTTCTCCTAAATTTTATAGATTTCCTGGCCAAACGTCATCTACAGCTACACGATATGCTAGAAATTCACAAAGTGCATAAAGTCTTAATAAACATCCTCTGTAGACTGTAAATAATTCTTTTAATTAAATTTATTGATTTCTTCTCATTGTTGAAGAGAAAGCCGGCAGATAGCGCTGACAGTATTAAATTAAATAAAAAAGTACGAATTGATTAGGATTCTACGCACCAAAATTAATAAGAAAAAGTGTTTTCCCGAGAAATTTTGGTGCAGTCGATTTTTGGTAAAAAAGGAAGGTTGTACACTGCCTTTTTTTGAGGCCCGAAGAAAAAATTGTATCCGATCGACCCGGAAAAGAATTTTTCTTATAGAATGTGGCCTGTAGAATCCATAATTTCAAACAGTTCCAAGATTGGGCTACTAGTTCAAAAGTTACAGCCCTTTGAATTTTTTTTCGACATTGGTTTCTAGTCTATAACTTTTGATTGAGAAGTCTAATCGAAAAAGTACGAATTGTTTTGGATTCTACGCACCAAAATTAATAAGAAAAAGTGTTATCCCGAGAAATTTTGGTGTAGTCGATTATATTGAAGTACAATTGCTCTACAAATTAAATGAAATTGCACATTTTCAACTGCCCTTTAAGGCAAATTGAGTCGGACGTGGCTATTAAGTGCATAAATTAAAATGTTCTTGTGAAGGAAATGTTGTTCGTGGCGACATCTCATTGTAACTAGTTCAACTATTACAAGAATTAAATTTGGAAAAGTATAGGGATTACCGAAGAGATGGCGCAAATGTACCAAATGCGTACACAAATTAAAGACAATTCCAGATACTTGAGATACTGGATCATTGAAGTACATTTGCTCTACAAATCCTACATGAAATTGCACATTATCAACTGCCCTTTAAGGAAATGGCCTGTAGAATCCATAATTTCAAACAGTTCCAAGATTGGGCTACTAGTTCAAAAGTTACAGCCCTTTGAATTTTCTTTCGAAATTGGTTTCTAGTTTATAACTTTTGATTGAGAAGTCTGATCGAAAAAGTACGAATTGTTTTGGATTCTACGCACCAAAATTAATAAGAAAAAGTATTTTCCCGAGAAATTGCAGTTATTGATTGGAGAAGAACAAATTATATCGTACCTACCAATTGAAAAATTCATCGTTCGGTATAGTTTGAACTACAAAAAGAGAGTATTTTGTCCGCAAAAGATAATGGTAATAAAACAACAGGCCAGGCAAAGTGCAGTGTCACACTTTTGTTTACCGGATTATTCGATTTTCCCTGGAAATTGAATTTTCGTGTTTCCAAATCGAACGTGTTTGGAAAAACAATGCTATATTTACACATACGACGAAGCCTTTTTTATATTTTAATACTTGTTACCATTTCACGTTAATTTCCCTATTTAAGAGACACATTTTCTCGTTGATGTTCAACCGACATTAAATATCGAACTTATTTGCTCGGAGCTTTCTGTTACTTTAAAATATGTTTCTTTTTCCCCGGCTTGTACTACCCTAGTAATGACCTCATTATTTTAATACAGACATTACGTCGTATTCAAATAAAAAGTGCTTTAAATATTTACGTTTTCAGCTTTTGGGGAATGTAATTAAAATTTTACGGCATTTTAAACTTCCATCCAGCATTTATTCAACATGTACAAAATTTATTTGTGTATAGATTATTGGTTCAAGTTGAAATGGAAAAGGAAAAGGCACTTCATCTACCTACTTCAGGTCGCAAACTTATTTTCATTCATTGAGCAGAATGATCATTAACACTATTTACCTTTCCTAAGAACACGAAGGCACTAAATGCCTAAGATCGAAATTGACTAGAGTCGTTCGAGCCCTCATGGTAACCCGAGGTTCTTTCTTGAACCCTGTGCAAAAACGTGCCAAGCTACGAGATGGTCCTTTGCGGGCTTCTCTCGTATGGCGACAATCTATGTTCCATCTAGCCCCGTGTTGGGTTTAAGTGCATTGAGTTATTAAGTTGCTTACAGTAGCAACTGTAAGTGGAAGAGCTGACTTCAAGTGCCTTTTTAGGATGGACATGAAAACTTTTAAAAGCTGCTTTTCAATCAAGGAAATAGCAATACTTCACGAATAGAAGAAGTTACAACCCTCCAAACCCCACGACAGTACAAAATGTCCATAAAAAATTACATAATACAAAAACGGCAAGGGTGCATGACTTCGTGTGCCTTTTTAGGGTTGATATTTAAACCCTTTAAATATAAAAAATCAAGGAAACAAAGATATTTGACCCACCGCAGAAGTTACACCCTTCCAAAAGCCACAGCAATACTAAATAAGACTCAATTTTTATGAAAAATAGCGGAACATACAAACGGCGAGGGTGCATGTCTTCGTGTGCCTTTTTAGGGTTGATATTTAAACCCTTTAAATATAAAAAATCAAGGAAACAAAGATATTTGACCCACCGCAGAAGTTACACCCTTCCAAAAGCCACAGCAATACTAAATAAGACTCAATTTTTATGAAAAATAGCGGAACATACAAACGGCGAGGGTGCATGTCTTCGTGTGCCTTTTTAGGGTTGATATTTAAACCCTTTAAATATAAAAAATCAAGGAAACAAAGATATTTGACCCACCGCAGAAGTTACACCCTTCCAAAAGCCACAGCAATACTAAATAAGACTCAATTTTTATGAAAAATAGCGGAACATACAAACGGCGAGGGTGCATGTCTTCGTGTGCCTTTTTAGGGTTGATATTTAAACCCTTTAAATATAAAAAATCAAGGAAACAAAGATATTTGACCCACCGCAGAAGTTACACCCCTCCAAAGGCGACAGCGGCACTAAAGAAGATTCAATTTTCATGAAAAATTACGGAATATACGAACGACGAGTGTGCATGTTTTCGTGTGCCTTTTTAGGGTTCATATTAAACCCTTTAAATATACAAAATCAAGGGAGCAAAGATATTTGACCCACCACAGAAGTTACACCCCTCCAAAGGCCACAGCAGCACTAAAGAAGATTCAATTTTCATGAAAAATTACGGAATATACAAACGACGAGGGTGTATGTCTTCGTGTCGCCTTTTTAGGGTTGATATTAAACCCTTTAAATATCATCAATCAAGGGAACAATGATATTTGACCCACCGCAGAAGTTACACCCCTCCAATGGCCACAGCAGCACTAAAGAAGATTCAATTTTCATGAAAAATTACGGAATATACAAACCACGAGGGTGCATGTCTTCGTGTGCCTTTTTAGGGTTGATATTAAACCCTTTAAATATAAAAAATCAAGGGATCAAAGATATTTGACCCACCACAGAAGTTACACCCTCCCAAAGGTCACAGCAGCACTAAAGAAGATTTAATTTTCATGAAAAATTACGGAATATACAAACGGCGAGGGTGCATATCTTCCTGTGCCTCTTTAGGATCGATATTAAACCCTTTAAACATAATCAATCAAGGACATACAAATATTTGACGCACCGTAGAGGTTACACTCCTCCAAGGACACGACAGATCGAATTTTTTTAAAAAATTACGGAATATAATAACGGCGAGGGCACATTTCTCTTAAGTGCCCTTTTAGGGTGGATATTAATCCCTTTAAATTAAATCAATCAAGGAAGCAAGAACATTTGATGCACCGCCCAAGTTACACCCCGCCAGAGGACAGGACAATACTAAATAAAATTTAATTTTGATACGCAATATAAAAAAGAGGGGGATGTCTATTTTACTGTATATTTATTTTTTTGGTACATATACTGTTTCAAACCCATATAGAGATCTCAAGAAAAAAATGGGAAATGGGAATTTAGCGCAATAATTTAGCGCAATCGGCTAATCAGCCTCATTTGTTTTTTATTCTTCATACCTAAAGGTCAAGCCACCTCCTTAAATCCGTTCCATCTCGTTTATCCCCGGCGATTCTTGAAACACGGCTACGTTATATCGCACATGGCGTAGTTAATAAATAAAGTCAATTAATTTGTCCGATATCGCCTTTACAAAGCATCTGGCCAGATAAGACTTATCTTAAGCCGAAATTATGCCCTTATTTAACGAATAAACTTACATGACTTAAACAATTACTAAATTTACAATTAAAAAACAAAGATTTTCAATGACAATTTATTAAATTTTCAAATTCTGTGTCTTCTTGAACAAAATTCCCCCAGGTCCTGTTAAATAAATTGAGACATTTTACATACAGGATGTCCTGACTGCTATTTCCAATGCGTAAACCGGAAATTACGTTGACAACACGTAAATTTTTCACTACAGGGTGGCTCGCTTTGCTCTTCGGCATTAATTCCGCGCACTCGGTAATACCATTGAATAAAAATAGTGTTTTTATTCAATGGTAATACCAAGAGACCACGATTGATATTGAAATTTTAACTTCAGATGCTTCTAACAAGAGGAAATATAGCGCCCATGTTTAAACTTTATGAAGATATTCCTTTGAGATATTAACTACGCTTTAATCATAAAGATGCTCGGTTTGCTTGTGACATTATAGTCTTTCTGGAAGTACGAACGATCTGTGCATGGAAAATGCGCTAAACAATTACTCTTCTTAGGGCTTATGTTTAACGGCCACAGAAAAGTGTTTCCTATACCTGCACTCGGATTACTCAAATAGCGCATAATTTAAAAAGTTCTTCAATTTATGGAGCGGGTTTGGCCTTTAATCAAGTAAGTTATACCTAGACCATTCACGCTTTTAGAATAATTATTTTTAATGAGACCATTATCTATTATGAATAATTAAAGTTTGAGTATTGTAATTAATGATGAGAGAGCGATATCCCTAAACAATTACATTACCAGCGTCCGATTTGCTGCCACGGACAATATACATTTTGGTCAACCGCACTTGTGCGTCAGCGGGATGAGAATTACGGAAGCACGATTTATTCCTAATATAGATTCCTGGACGGTACAGTAACCGCTAATGTATAAAGGTGACCATTTCTCCATGCTCCAATTTTCGATTTTTGGTTTATTCGTTAGAAACGCACTTCATAGTACCTAAAGGATTCGCACGGTTCGTAAAAGGCTAACTCGCCACCCCCAATCAACTCAAAAATTGTTTTTTTTAAGGAGAGCCTTAATACCTCAAAAACTAAAATTGTGGGGCAGGATTCCTAGACAAAAGGGAAAAGGAATACAAGCTTTAGATTTTTTTAAAATTTGCTTACTTTCAACAATTGGAAAACGAGGCGTTTTTTGAAAAAATGTATAGAAACAAATTTTGTGAGGCTCCGATTTTGAAGATGATAAAACTACATCATCAACCAAACACTTTTACTTTTTGAATACAGTGTGCTTATGCGTTGAAAAGTGCACGGATGATCTCTTGATATATTTCAATACCTTTCAAAAATACGTTCACGTTTAAGAACTCGTCATTTGAGTGCGCCATAATCGGACTGTCTTGATTTGGAGAAAATCCGAAGGTCGGAATCAAGGCTTCCCGGAAAAATCTTGCATCAGAATTAGCTGGTGAAAGTATCGGGTTAACTCCATAACCCCTACAATTAACAATCTGGGCAAAAAAGGTTTTGATGTGATACTTACATTGCATGCACGGCCTCTTTGAAAGCAACCCAAAATATATTTGAATTATCGATTGGGGTGTTTGGATGTTTTCCACCTTTATGCACGTCTTCGAGCCAAACACCAGCACCCGCGTTTTTACACCATTGATGGACCTTCCTTTCAAACCCTTCAGAGTCGTCCATTGGCACCCGCGTGTCAAACACCAGCGCCAATTCGTTGGGGATTACATTATTTTTTATGCCTCCCTAAAATCGGTTTTGAGTTATGCCTGCAGTACAACCCTGGTTACAGCCCTTTGAATTTTCTTTCGAAATTGGTTTTTAGTCCATAACTTTTGATTTGGATTCTACGCACCAAAATTAATAAGAAAAAGTGTTTTCCCGAGAAATTTTGGTGTAGTCCATTTTTGGTAAAAAAGGAACTTTATTACTGCCTTTTTTTGAGGCCCCAAAGAAAAATTGTCTCAGATCGACCGGAAAAAAAACATTTTCTTATAGAATATGGCCTGTAGATTCCATAATTTCAAACAGTTCCAAGATTGGGCTTACTAGATCAAAAGTTACAGCCCTTTGAATTTTTTTTCGAAATTGGTTTTTAGTCCATAACTTCTGATTGCGAAGTCTAATAGAAAAAGTACGATTCGATTTGGATTCTACGCACCAAAATTAATAAGAACAAGTGTTTTCCCGAGAAATTTTGGTGTAGTCGATTTTTGGTAAAAAAGGAAGGTTATTACTGCCTTTTTTTGAGGCCCCAAAAAAAAATTGTCTCAGATCGACCGGAAAAAAACATTTTCTTATAGAATATGGCCTGTAGATTCCATAATTTCAAACAGTTCCAAGATTGGGCTACTAGATCAAAAGTTACAGTCAGGAGTACAACTGACAAGGATGGATTCATGAAATTTCACTTGATAAGCTTTGGTGGAAGCGGAGGAGAATACTAAAATGACGTTGAACTTTATCCCTTCGCCCCCTAGAAAGGCCTATGAGGAGAAAGCCCAACCTCTGGGGTGAGTGTACCTCTATAATTGTTAAATTAATCGATGTAATACGGTCAGTACGTTTGTCTTGAGCTTCCTTAACCTTTTGTTCGGCACGAAAATCGTAGACATTACTTAAAACAGCCCGTACTTTTTCGCCGGGTGTATTTTCCAGTAAAAGAGAACCATGGCCGGACTGGCCCGGGCAGTGAATGCGAAAACCTATGAAATGAAATGCATCGTTCGCATTTACAAATGTGAAACTTACTCCATCTCCTTTTCTCCCCATAGAAAACAATTAGCGTCTTATTTTCACCACCAGCAGCTTCGTCCAAAGCACAGCCGGCATTTAAATTTTTGAAGTTTTGAGTTTTGACGTACTGTTCCGCCCCGTTGACTCCACCGAGTTCCTCATCTACGGCAGATTGTGTCAGCTAGCCGTGGACAAAGAAGTGCGCGTACCTGGCATAAAGGTAACGTGAACAGTTCTTCGGGGTTCAACTCCGTTCAATTTCAGTCTCCTGATCGCCTCCAAGTACTGTATTCCGGTACACTTGCAATCTTGAGCGCCTCGCGCGTAGATATTCCCTTCGCTGTCAATTTCCGCACCAAACGGCTTATGCGCCCACTGTTCCTAAATTGAAACGTTACACGTTGCGTGTCAGTCAAAATCTCACCTCAAAAACCGGCACGACGTCCATGTGACTGTTAAGTACGATCGATGGAAGATCGCTCTCCTTGCCCATCCACGTCAGGACCACCATTGGATTTTTGGGCACGTCTCGAAAGACGGACACCTTCAAACCGATCTCCTTCGCTTGCTTCTCCAAAAATGTAACGCACGGCTCTGCTCAACGGTTATCAGGGGCCAAAGCAATCTCCAACTTACCATAGTCAATGTCGGGATGGACGGACGGTATCCGCAGGTACTCTCGAAAGTTCTCCACGGCAATGGCGTCTAATTTCTTTGAAGATGTCGTCATTTTTTTCTTCGAAGCAATGACCATTATCTGGTTTGCGTTTTTAATTTATGCGCGATGCTTGTTATCGCCTAGACAAGGTTGTAGACGTGGTCTGCGGTTAGTTGAAGTAAACCAAATGCAACTGACAAAATGATAATTTCGATAACAGCGATGGACAAATATGAGAATAGAATTTTAGCTCTACTTTGAATATCCAGCTTCTAGTAGACAGATCTTGGGGGTTATATATTTGTTAGGACAAAATCTACTAGAATTCGTCTTTCTGAGATCGAGATGCAATCGATTTTGAGGGTGTATGCTGCTTATAAGGTACATATGTCTGATTTTGACAGTGTCTAAGTTGAAATTGCGTAGTGACGTTAAAAAATTTAAAATTTCTAAGAGTAGAACAATATTAGGCATTGTAAATGATAGAAATTCTATAGGGCGTCTAAATTTAGAGGGCCGATTCCCAAATAAATGATTTGATTAGTAGAATGGTATTCGTAAGCCGTGGTGGAATTTATGCCCGTCTTGTCTGCGTCGTTTGATTTCTGTAGAGCATCGTTTTATTAATAGACTTCAGAAATCTGGGCGACTAGACGTCGAGAATTTAGATCATGTTCAGTCCTCTTAATTAGGGTTACAACTTCTAATTCGGCAACGTGGAAAAATCTAGCATATTAGAAAAAAATGGGATTTGATCTATTACTCTAGCTCTTGTTTGATTCATAGGGAGGGAATTAAGTAATTAATAATTAAAGATGGCCGTTGAAATTAACAATTCGACTTTTGACTATTTTTTTTGGATCGTCGAGTTTCAGCGTAGACATTTCTAAGTATTTCTAATCGTACGCTTTTTGAAAATTCACATAAAAAAAATTATCGTGCATTTGGAAGAAAACAAAAACTTGAATTTCGAACCTTAACTTAACTATTTTCTCTGTGGAGATTTCTTTCAATGCGTCCAAAAATTCGCACTTAGATCACGTGAAAAGGGTTTTCATGCTAGAACGATCAATGACAACCGGAAAACATCCCCATCCCCCTTCTTTGCGCAACGCCGTCCTCGACGGAGAGGAAAATCTTCAGGGGTATACAATTTTTGGAACAAGTTTTTAACTTTAAAATTTAACTGGTCGCGAAAAACAGATTTAGGATGATTTTCTTTCTTCTTTACACCCAAAGAATGGGACAAAATCGTGTAGATAATGTAATTGACTAGTACCTACACTGAGGCGCAAATTAATGTCAGCAAATTACTTTGTCAGCAAGATAAAGTAACAACGACATGAGTATTTAAACAGGGCGGAACTATTTTAAACAGAATAATCCTCGCGAATATCACGTTGATACAGCTCCCCAAATACGTGGATTAGTTACCGGCTAAATTCCATATATGTGCGAGACGTAAAAGAGAGAATAACTTAAACTACCCTCTTATGGGGCGTTGAAACTTAATCAAAGTTGTTTTATGAACCCAATTTGTAAACGTTGATTTTAAGACAAGGCAGTAGGTTGATAAACTTTCATTCTTCATGTCCGATCCACCTCATTTCTGCTGCGCGCCCCCATTTCGTGGATGCTCCTCTACATTTATGGCTGTGCTTTAAATTTGAATGAGCTTTTCGACTCGCGGGCACAATTTATGACGACAATTTGATAATTAAGTATCGAACGTAATCTAGATTGGCGCTTTGATAAACCCGCAATTATTATCAATTAAATGCACATTCACAATTTAATCAGTAGGTATAATTAACGTCCATTCAATTTTCATAGTTACGGAAAAGTTCGTTTAATTCGATACTCTATGCCTATAGGGGCCCTGGGGCAAACAAACATTGTCTCCGCACAGCAGTGTTACACTGTTTTTAATATTCCACAGCTTCAATCGGAATTAAATAAGTCACTCGGAAGGGTAAACGACTCGATGGATTGCACAAACTGAAATGGATTCTACCATTGAATAAATAGTGTTTTTATTCAATGATTCTACTTTGTTGCACTTTATGTATGCAGACGGGAGGAATTTTCAAACTTCGGCGTCTTTCTCTTATTTTCTGTATCATTAAAATTTAAATTGTGCGAGTGATTATATCCCTCTCTCTTTATGTGTTTTAGTACTAGTGCTAAATCGCTATCAATATTATTCACAATTTCTAGTCAGAGAAGCCATTTCAGGAACAGAGGCAAATTTTCACGTGGTCTAAAACACGAGCCTTGAAGCCCAGAGGTCAAAATGCTGAGATTATTCTGAGTGCTTGAAAGTACTTGACGCATCGTTTAACTCTCCACCAGAGTGTTCAACAAAAGTCGTCCGAATAAGCATTACATTTTCATACAGGTCATTTTCCAACTCATAAATTACTAATTGTCCCTTTGAAACTGGAATTTCCATTTTCACCTAGATCCTTTTACATAAACGAGTATAACGTTTACAAAGCCCCACAAAAAACTTTAAAATTAAATTCGGAACTACAACTACTCACCAAACAATAGCGAAAGTTAATAGCTGTTCTCTAAAGGGTTTCCAGATAATAGAAAAGCCACACGGCGACCAATTTCACGGTGGCAGAATCTAATGTGGCTCCAATTTTTTTTACAATAGAAAATCCCCCCTCGTTACAGCGGTTTAAGTGTACTCGATTAAACAAAATAGTCGCAGAGAGTTCCCGTGTAATCTCGAAATGCTTTCCGGAAATTGCGTGTGTTGTCTCAAGATGACGTCGTAAATTTGAAATGTATCGAACGTCGCGTCTTCGACAGGAGAAATTTGAATTTTTACGTGCGGTGCGTTGGTAGCAATAAATCGTGGCATGAGTCGATATTTGATGCCGAAGTGAGGTTATCAGGGCTAACCCGTTGTTTTCATTGCAGAGTATCTACCATAAAACAATTTACTGAAATAACCTATACTCGATTTACACCATTTTGAACTTAATATAGCTCTCTGTACTCCCCACTTTGATCGCTTATAATCTACAAGTACCTCCACTACTAGAACTGTCTAGAAGAAGTCTAAAGCTTTTTGGTGTATGTTGTTAAATTAAAAATAAGTTTTATACATTTTTCACTTCTAGAAATTTAATTTTATATTTATGTATATCAATTTACGACTTTTTTATATTTTGTTTTGGGCGAAAGTAACAAAATTCCCTGTGGATAAGCCCACGGTAAGCTCAGGAAAAGTAAGTAAGTAAACCGGATAGACGCCACTTAGTCTTTACTAAATTTCAAAAAGAGAAAGTATTATTACCACAAGGCAGACTAAGGGAGTGTATCTAAAAACGGTATGCAATCAAACGTTATATCATGGAGTCCCCTTATACCTCAAGAACGGATTATCAGAAAAGGGTACTCACAAAGGGCGATTGAGACGTCTTCAAGAAATATATCCATTAGTGATGTCAAAACAAAAGCTATTTAGGTTAAAAAAAATACGCTTTATCTGCACAAGAGTTGTGCACAATTTATACTTGTCTTAATTTAACGTAAGAAATCCTTTTGAACAGGGGCGGACTGGGTACTTCTGGGTACTTACGGGCCAGGTGGAATTGCATAGGTTACGGGCCATTAAAGTATTAGTGTAGTAAAGAAGGTGGCGGGGGGGGGGGGGGGTTTAACAGCTTTTTTTTTAAATTGCAGCTGATAATTAAAAGTAACAAAATATACAATCCACACGAGGTGCGTCGCCTATTATTGTATTTCAGCACTTTCATGCTACGACAGAAAATGATAAATTCATTGTAAAACACTTTAATTAAAACAGCATTTTTTAACAACCTAACATCAACCCCAATTAGAGAAACGTGTTCATAATGTATTAATAGTGCAAGAAACTAAATACAGCACATACTTATAAATTTCCACGGGCCATTATGATCTACAGGCCAGGTGGCAATCGCCACCCGCCCCCCGGGCCAGTCCGCCCCTGCTTTTGAAATCACATATTTAAAAAGAAAGTTCAACAAAAGAGCTTCGGATGAATTTGGCTCACTCAGAAGTACTTTTTTGCTTACTTGTGGATATTAAATTAAACAACTAATAGCTTCTTGCATCATGGCTTGAAATAGCGGCGAAATGGTTGACCAGCTGTAACGTCAAATAATTTTCGAACCGTTTTCGAAACCCACTTTCGTATCCAAATACTAAATATTCATTTTGTCAATTAATTACACAGTCATCCCAATTAGTCGAGCTTTACTTACTATCGTCGCAAAGAGAATAATTTTCATTTGCGCGTTTTTCAATGTTTAGTTTGGAGAGGGCATGCTTTTTATCGGTTTTTATATTGGGCGCCCTTCCTCTGAATAATGGTGCAGATGCCGGTTTTCTATGTAAGGTACTACTCCAATTTTACATATTTTAGGCGCTCTAATACATATATTCATGCAGGAGTACGAATTTTAAGTGTTATAAAAGATTTTACAATCAGATTTATGGCCGGCGCATTATTCCCAGGACTTGACGTTATAACAAAAGTGTTTTTACTTCGCCTTTCTCCATTTGCTTAAGCTAGGATTATTCGCGACTATTATTGTATTTCGGTACACGTGCTGCCCGATTTTATGCGTTGTTCACAAGTCCTTGTTACGAATGTAGCATTAGGGGCTGCGATCGGGCTTTTAGTGATATTGCACAGAGGGGTTTTCTTTCACCTTTCGCAAGCTAATCGAATATTATCATTTATGTGTAACGAACACATTGAAAGAATTTATAGTTGCCAATGAAAATGATCGTCGAACTCCCAGGATTTGTGATGCACTCAAGTTTACAACACAAATACAAAAATTAATTAATTCAATGCAATTATTCAGCAGTCTTGATCTACAAACTTAAAGGAATGACCAAATATATAAATTTAACTTTGGGCCAAGATCATGTAATCAAAGCATAAATTGAGCAAACATTTACACAAAAAATAAACACGATTTAAAACCATATAAAATTAACCTTGTATTCATGTTAAATCCATGTAATAAAATAAAAAAATAAAGCCATCTTCGAACTGTCGATAATCTCCGACCGACTTTTATCTCGTATAAGATTTGCTTGAGTGAGCATTAGGATTTACAACCTTAACGCCACAAATTGGTTTTATAACGTAACTAGCCATTCCAAATATAGCGCAACGAAATATTTTGCACCTTGAACCCCAACGCTTTTGTGGTAATAATTTATTTAAATGCGAGTACATTAATCCGATCGTGCAATAACCTGAAAATATTCACGTACGAATTAAGACCGCCTTGAGACATTATCACAATGACAAATTGATCAAGTACTAAAGCTTTACGATGTTTTAAACTTAATTCGCTACCGATTAATACTGTTATAGTTATTTACGTTATAAGTCCGGTAGGTTACTTGTAACAGTACGAGTTAGACATTATGGACGAGGCGACGTTAGGAGCCGAGTCAAGAATGTCTTAAACGAGTACTGTTACAAGTACTACCGGACGTATATCGTAACGTATTTTATTTCATACTGTAAGTGTGTTTTGTATCATTATTTCATTTCAAAGATTACAAAATTTTATTATATTGTAAAAATCGCATTACCTTGTTTCTGTGGCAACGGCCGTTGCTATAGTTCGTAGTTTGTTGACATTGAATTTTTTTCACTTATAATTGCACAAGAGGTTTGTATTTTACCGAGTAAATTTGGGTTGTTTAGGTAATGAAAATTTGTTGCCTAGCAATTAGACGAGAAAAACTGTCAACTAATAAAAATGCGACACCGCAGGTGGAGCATTTTTAGGTTGACAGTTTTTCGAGTCCAATTGCTAAAAGGAAACAGATTTGAATTGCAACAACCCAAATTTACTCGGTTTAAATACAAACCTCGAGTGTAATTCGGCAGGACAATTTAACGAACAAGAAATTCACCAAACTAGTCAATTATTGACAGACGTCAAGCTAATCATATGGGAAAGGATAATGCGATAATTGTTCCAAAATGAATAAGTGAAAAAACCACTAGTGCATTTGTCGCTGGAAAAGTTGCAGGTAACTTTTGCCGCTGTCAAAGTGACAATTACACTGCGGCTTATGCGATTTTTTATACATGAGTTGAATTGTCACTAAAAAATGGAAGGTATAAACGTGGTGGGATGTTCCACTGTTCCCGATACAATCCTGTCGAAATCTCATGAAGCAACCGAAAAGTTGGTTCCTAAGAAGTCGGCCGCAAGGTATGAAAAAGAGTACTAAGTGTTTTGCCAATGGAGGAACGAACATGGGGCGAAACAAGTAGAGGAAAACGTCATGTTGGCATACTGTTTGGATGCAGTAAGTTTTTGAATTGAGATTTTTTTTGCCTGGGTTTCGGTGTTAAAGCGTCATGGGGCATGGAAAAGCTCATCGGCGGCAGAAAAATACATCGAAGGCTCGGTAGAAGGAAAAGTTAAGATTGCCCGTATGATACAACTGATACAAGGCGGCGAAAATTTCATTGAAGTTCTACAGCAGAAGGAATCAAACATTACTAACTCGACATCCAGTAATAACCCAGGCGTTAGTGTTGAGGACAATACAAATTGTTTCATTACAATCAATGTTAATGTTTGAAATAAAGAATTACAGCCAAATTTATGTTGGGGTTTTTAATTAATTGTGTGAAGATGTCAAATTTGATGTAAACAAATAACAGTCCGGTAAGTGTTGCTTAGCGACACTTACCGGCTCTGATGCTGTAATAACTCACCTACCGGACTCAAAATGATAGTGTAATCGAACATCTACCGGACAGTATGAAATAAATGTTTTTTTCTACAACTGTCAAAAAAACCTGTCATTTTCTGACGAATTTCGAAGCGCGAAGTACTGGATTTTTAAACGGTTAATTAATAAGTAAGGTTGCCCTTGACAACGTGCGCGAAATCGTCAACAGTGAAAAAAAGTATTTCGCGCACGTGACAAAGTTGAACTTAAACAGCAAATTTAATTAACAATCGGTTCAGTTGTAGAAAAAATATTGTATATAACGCTAGCGCGAAGTCATTTCGCGCATTTGACTGATATTTTAACTCGGCTTCGCCTCGTCAAAATACCTTCAGTCTCAATGCGCGAAATTGAACTTCGCGCTCTTGTTATATAAATAACTATTTTATTATACTTGAATCACAATCTCCGTTTTAAACACTCAAATGCGTGCGAAAAAAGGCCTTTAAAACACACGTGCTTTAAAGTTGCTAAGTAACGATACTTCAAGTATGACTTTTGAAACTGTCATCTGGATGAAATAAAAATTCCTCTTAGGTCGCTTTCTGTAAATGCAGAACATTTCTTTGGCTTTTGTACCTATCCTTTGGTTGAAGCTTTCACAAATGCACGTAATTTAGGGTATGCTTCCAAATCTGTTCCACTTTTTAATCGCAGCATTGTTTTAAAGTTTTGAATGAATGCAACAAAATATAGAAGATTTAAATACCTTTGACATTTCCTTCATATATGCCAGCATTATGGATGCATTTAAGACTGTATTCGTAAGTAACTTCCTATTCATCCATGGAAATAACTTTTCATATTCTTTATAATAGGCTTTACTGGAGTTGGATTTTACACCTACCAACGTTTGTTTAGATTTTACAACAATCGATTTAATGGACGGTGTATTATCCTTTTCAACGGAAATCGTTTTATTCACAAAGACGACGATTTTTATAAGCAAACGTCAAGTGACATTTCCATGGCAATCGTGAAATTTCGAACACCCAGCCCACTTAATTAAACATGTATTCGAGTATAACGTCAATATGACTGCATTGTATTCCCTATTTTAAATTATACTGCAGGTATAATAAAAAATACTATAAGATACACGTGTATAATTGGTCTTTAAAGCACTTGCAACGTTAAAGGCACTCCGCTATGCGTCGTGCCCTTAAACTCGTTGCGCGTGCTTTAAAGACTTGATTATACACTTGTATCTTAATATACTATTACGTCATCCCATTTCAATTTAACTCAACTCATTTGACAAGTGAAATGTCATTCGTTCCGTTAAAAAATAACGGACGCATATGCGGCCGTTAAGGAACAATGCTTTATTGAAATATAACTACTTATTATAATGGATATGAAAATTAAAGTGACAGTTATTGCTAGAAATCTGTAGACCATCGTAAGAAACTTGAGGACCATAGCACCTGTGAATATTACACTTTATGAAGAATCTGTGGCTATGGATGTTGTAATTTCAGCGTTTTCATCGGAACTTTGAAATAGTTGTTTGGTGATTTTTAATCGCTTCGAAACTTTTGTCCATTATGAATTGGGCGAGTACATTTCCGATTTTCCCTTTACGTACGCTAATAACATGTCTTCATTTACTAAATGGATCCTCTTAATCTTAAGCCATTACTTGAAATCTTCATATTCTTTATGATATCGCTCCCTCTTTTTTCTGGCAGCAAATCGACACTTGCAGCCAGGAATCTGCTAATACGTCTGGAGGAATATTGATATTTCCTTCAATTTCGTGCATATTTTTGGAAAAACGTCATACAGCTTCTCAGCACGCGTTTTTAATGAATTGTTTACTTTTAAGTAGTTGCGTCCATGACAACCGCTAACATGTGACCATAAGCATACCATGATCAAGATAATTATTATATTTAACTATTACGAAAAGATGGATCTTTATGGAAGTCAAAATATATAATTTCCAGATGATGGGATGACGAAAAATCTTGAACCACACACGGCCGATACGCAAATAACGGACTGGGTTGAATATAAACCTCGGCTAACGCCTCGGTTTACAAACTTCAACCACGTCCGTTATTTGCTACATATCGGCCTTATGACGTTAATAACTATCTCGGGAACGATTGTTGCGATGGCATACATGCCAACTGCAGTGTACAACTTTTATCGTTTCTTCGGCTGTAGCCGGAATTGGAACTAGTAACTGTTTATCAGTTTCGGTGTCTTATGTATTAGATTACAAATAACGGTTGAGTTTTCTTTCAATAACCAGGACATACATCTCATTCGTTCGTTTACATACAATTATATACTAATTAAGTATGTAAGTGATTTAACAAAGCTACCTAATAGAACAAAAAGGACAAATATAGCATGAAGGGCAGCTTGAAGGGAAGTAACCAGAAATAAGTTTCTCACTAAAGGTGTAGGTATGCGAGCGCTCTAGATTTTACGTTTAGTATGCATAATATATCACAGCCTGCCTTCTCGCGAATCAAACACGTGCTTTAGATGCTCACATTTATATTAAAGTGCCGGGATGTTGGGAGAATTACAACATGTGATCGGCAGGTAAATCGGTAGTGTGGAACGACGAATACGATCGGAAATTAAGAAACTCCCGTCAGAATTTCCACTACGAATACCAAACAAGGAGGCGCCATCCACTCTTCTGGGATCATATCAATTTTAAACTAACTTGAAGCGTTCCCGTAGCTTGATAGTTCTCGAGAGCCTGCAGGTATTCGATAACGGATGCGTACTGACGCGACGTGTGCTTCAGCTTGAACAATTTGTCAGGCTGCCGCCTTTTTAGTAGGTATCGAGTGTAAAACCGCATTATTTTC
The DNA here is from genome assembly GCF_008802855.1 of Photinus pyralis. Lineage (NCBI taxonomy): Eukaryota > Metazoa > Arthropoda > Insecta > Coleoptera > Lampyridae > Photinus > Photinus pyralis. Next base: position 40,293,081 of record NW_022170738.1, on the reverse strand, counting down.
GACTTACTGTAACTAACGCGTCCCCATTTTACGCACAACATCCGAGGTGGGATAAATTTGTCGCTACCGAAAGGCCTCTGTAATTATGAGCGCTCGAAGCCAAGATAATTAAGTGCGTGTATTAATTTTAGCTTATGGGGTTCGAGTCGATGGTAGTGGGTGGAGAAACGTCTTTGTAGCAAATGCGAATTGGGTTGTAAATTGCGCTTGCAATCTGCTCGAGTCATTCCCCGGCAGTCCCTCACATGGGCGGGTTGCTATGAGTAGCGGCGGTTAAATCCACCAAATTCCACATGAAAAGGATCATCGGAGGTAGTACGTTGACCGTTGAGGAATTATCGAAAGTATTGTGCCAAATTGAGGCAATCAGGCTCCCACTTCCACATCGTGGAATTGGCATTCGCATTAGGAATAACCAGTTTGCCGCTCCGGCAGTAAACAGTGGCCTCCTCTGTACACTAACGTAATTGACCCTAACGCTACAAAGCACTTCGATCACAAACATTAACATACCTCCAATTAATAAGAGCTTTAGTTAGAAACTAATAATATTACAGTAACGATTAATTTAAATCGGTCTTCTTTTCATATAAAGCGAAAAGAATTCCTAAAAAAAATGGCGGCCACTTACGTATTCAATAAATCCAATTTCATAGCCTCCAAAAATGAGTAAAAGTAGAAACTTGGTTCCACATTCGGGAATTCGCAGGAGATGCTTTCGGCTATGATTGAAAAACAAGCTAAGGAGGATTTCTTTTCTTATTATCTAAGTCATTAAACCAAATCGAACCTTCATTTGTCTATACAGGATTTTACGTAGCCATGTCGTGTTTTATTGTGGTCTAAAGCGACCAGTTTTCGTCCTTGCCATTACCTTACGTTTAACCAGTCCATCGTTGAACTGCAATTGAAATGACCCGTAACAAGCCCTTTACCATCATAGTACATTATGAGATGGGTGGAAAGAGAGTGAATCCTGCAATATCCTAAAACAGCGATCGACCAAGAATTTTGAAAAGTTGTAGCAGTAATTGTTTTAAATCAAACGAAAAGGTAGACGCTAACCGTAAATTATTAATAAAGCATCTTGAATTATTACGCGTGTAATGCGTAACGTGATTTGAGTATGTAAAGCAGGTAGGCAACGTAAAAAAAAAACATCGCTAAAAACGCAGGCCGGAGAGAAATTTCATCCATTATGTGTAAAGCTGGAAAGAGCAGACGTTTTACTTTATGAATATAAAATTCAAATTGTAGCGAACAAAGTAGAGCCTTAGGGATTTACAACGGTCAGTAACAGATAGACTTTGATCAATTCGAGGATTCAATACCGTTTGTACTGTGCCATAAAGGAAAAGTACAATGGACGCTAGACAAAGCCATTTCTGCTTTGCCTACAACAAAATAACGGGCAAAAGTTTTCACTCTAGGATATTGAAATGTGCGGTATCTTTGGAAAGTATCAGAGCTAATTTTATTGGACAAAAAGAGGTATGTCCGGTGTGAAATGTGAACGATACCTATCGGATATTCGCTAATGAATCTACGGAAACTAACATTTCTACACAATTGACCGGAAATGACTTTTTTTGTAGATTTGGACCTGTATGAACGAATTCTACGAAATTGATCAAAAAACAACCCTTTTTTTTACATCGTGTGGGCTGTAAAATCCAAAAAGATTGATGAGCCAAAATTAAACGGCTACGGTGGAACTAGAAAGTCATCTGACTACCACTATCTATCCAGTGATTGGTGGCGAAACTGTCAGAGCGGCTGGAAGGATCATCTTTGCTCTGGAAAAGCAGGGCAGGTGGAAGAGGCGGTCGCCCGTCGCATTAGTAATTGAGCGACGCCACAACATCCGATCTTCCGAAGAACAAAGAGAACACCTGGGTGGAACTCACACCTTGAAAAGGTTCGTAAGGAGCTGTTCGCAGATGTGCTTCTTACGGACTGGGAAGATCTTAAGATCCGTCAGCGCAGGTATAAGGACCATATTCGAAGGTCTAAACGAGAATCATGGAGGATCTTCTGTGGTAACATGGAGGGCCTTCCTGATCTTCGTGAGAGATTGAGATTTCCATGGGGCAGATATACGTCTACACCGCGGGTGATGTTCAAAAGATACTTTCCAGGCTCTGGGGACTACGTAACTTCGAACCCACCAAAAGGAGCTACCTACCCGAGTCGGTGTAAGGCCGATCTTACATTCGTTGCACCACTTAGAGCCTCCCCGAAAACTGAAGGGATCCTTTACATTCTTCAATTTCTCCAATAAATTGTCAATTCTCTTACCAAAATGTGTTGTCCTCTAGCATGCCTACTAAATCTTTTTACCATGCTCAAAAGCAGAGTCATTACATCCGCAGGGTGGAGTGTTGTCTCCACTGCCTCCGCATTTTAAACAAGGACGAAGGGATCGAAAGTTACCGAACGCCTTGAAAAAGCTCATACGGGGCTCTTAAACAGATGGATAGGTGGTGCAGTAGCCATTACCTCTCCGTTAACCCGGAAAAGAATGAAGTTACGACTAGAACCAGAGAGGACGATGATGTGCTGACTCTTCGAGGACGTCAGGTGGGTCAATGAAATATTTGGTACTCATCATACACTCCTGGCTGACCTGGAAAGGGCACATAGAGCGAATAAGCAAAAAGCTCACTGCAAATCAAAGGGCTTACGGCTGCACATGGGGCTTGAACTTTTGGCTGGTGTATTGGGGGTAGGCAGAATGAGTGTTTGGTGGGCCTAAGTGCTGCCTGACTCCCCGGTGTTTAGATAGAGCCTAGTTTGTACATAGTCATCTATTCAAGAAAATGTTCGTACCGTCTTTTTGTCTATTTAAAAAATTAAAGGTTGCTTACCTTTAAGGAAGATCATCGTGTTTTACGCTTGGTAAAAAAATAAATAAAATAAACCGAAAATACAGAAAATAATATGCTTCTTTATAGTTGATTTTTTAAATGGAACAGTATTTTTTCAAATACATTTTTGAATTCTGTGTCAAATTCTACGCATAATTCATGTAATATATCCTATACGTATCTCTAACTCTTTCGGAGCAAAAGTAAAAAAAACACAATTCAATTTTAGGTACATTCTAAATTTTATGACGCAGTATCCTGTATATTTTTTCTTTACTGCTAAAAATGCCCCGGTACAACTTTTGGCAGCCAAAAAACCTCTAAATATTCGGACTTTTTTCAGTTTTTCGCTTAAAACCCGAAAACGGTCCATATTTTATGAATAACACTTCTTTAGTAAATTAAAGAAACAGAAAAATTTTTACAAGCGATCAAAGAACGCCCATTTTTTCCAACTTTTCTAAAAAACTGAGTTAACCTTTTTTTTAATGCGTTGTGGTTCCTAAAGGAACGATAAAATCCACTACCCCCCCCCCCTCCCTAAAGATTGTAGAACATAAATCAAAGAGTTCAAAAAGTACCAACAATTTAAAATTGGACCAATTTTTGAAATTCGTTGGAAAAAATGGGCGTTTTTTGATCGCTTGTAAAAAAATTTTTATTGCACCGATTTTGTTTGTTTTTGTTTATCGACGCAGGATTTTGTTTTCTTTAATTTACTAATTCACAAAATATGGAATTTTGAGTTTTAAGCGAAAAACTGAAAAAATGCCAAACATTTTGAGGATGTTTGGCTGCCAAAAGTTGTGACGGGAAAAAATTTGTGTGCACTCTTCAAATACATGTTATTTGGACCCAAATGGACCATTTAAAACAATAAAATCTTTTACACCACCTTTTGCAGGTCAAAATTATCTGCATACTGGACTATATTCGAAAAAAGTAAGTCACTAGTGGCTGCTCTGATTCTGCTGGGTAGATCCCAGATATTCGGGGTTGGATTTCGCTTATTACTGCCATCCTTAATGACGATGAAACGTGCAATCTGTTTCGATAGTTAGTTTTTATATTTGTCATCGTGGAAAATCAAGCTCCACATAAATATGTTGTTGAAATGCCCTTTCAGACACTGACTTATATTCCTCTGAAACAGAAACCAATTCGGCTTCTTCGGTAAATGAATACTATCGAAGCAGTAAGGAGTCTGCCAGATCACGACACTTGTGCTTTATTATCAAAAAAGCTATGGATAACTTCCGACCTCTAACTTTCAGGCTTTATATCACCTGAACCGTAGGTGTGGCCGGTTTCTGGTGAGAAGCACAATGAAGCACTAACGAAGCACTAAGCACTTTGCATAGTGCATCGTGCTTCATATTAGTGGCTAACTTCCTGGACCCCACAACATGCCGGATTAGTAAACAGCTCCGAAAATTGAAAGTGATTTTTCAGAAGCTTTTCGCAATTATTGCTTTTTTTTTCATTTCTGCACAGAAATAACAAAAATTGTTGCGTTTCAATAAAAAAATACGCGAAAGCAACTAACGCAGTTGACATGTAAAGAGTGTGGGTGACTTTTCCATTTTTACTAATGGCAGTAACTTTGCATTTGCGTATCACAGCAAAGAAAAGTTAAATTATGTTAACCCTTTCAAACATGAGAACTAAATGGGAATAGTTTATGATGAAGTGCTACTGTAGCATAAAGTTAAAGTTTAACATAAATCTTTGTCATTAACTCCCAAGATTAATCCACATAGTTTGCTGCGGTAAACAACTTGAATGTACCAGTGTCACTTCAACTTAAATTTAAATTATGTTTACAAATTAGAATTTGAGCAACCTGTCGGAACTATCTACGTCCCCTTCGTTCGTTTACCACTACTTTTCGTACGTATAAAATTGAACCGCACCAATTTATTCGAAAAAATTAATAATTCATTGTTCTCGAGATATATAAATATAACATAAAGATGGCTGAAAATTTCTCCCTGGGGAAACATTTAAAGGGAGTGAGCGCGTTATAAAGTGCTAGAATGATAAATTGCAAATAAATAAGGCGAGTTCTGCTGCTGAGTTTATGCAAGTTTGGCTTAATGAAGTTTTTCAAAATAGTTACTCGGTACTTATTACTGTACCTCCAATTAAAGTATGCAAGATGGAAGGATCGATAGATCCCAAGGAAGTTGCCTGCAAGTTTCAGCTCGTGTAGATAACTTGACTCGATTTCAGAGATATGGCGATTTGCTACATATTGTAAGTGTAGTTGTATGTTACAAGCGCTGTAGGAATTTAAAGTTTTTCAATTAAACTAAAGCTTTACTTTATCGTTATCGAAGGGAAGTTGTGAGCTGAAAAGCGCAAAAACCACGCGAGTACTCAAATAGCGCTTATCATTTATAGATTCTTCCAAACAACTCTCTAAAATTGAAATATTTAGCACAAAATCCCTGTAATCTAAAAAGATTGGCAAAGCGAATTTTCCTAAATTCTCCTACTACTGAAACTAACAAAGAAAGATACTATTGCGTTGGTATACTAGCATTAAGAAGGTCTAGTTGATTTTGGGAAAAGGCTTCCTCTCAACGATTTTAGAGCATCAACAAGTCTGACACTCTTCCTTATTCTCTAACATTTCCGAATCCACAATAAAATCCAAGTCCCCAGATTTTACGCGTAGAGTATAGGTACTCTTTCATCCATCTACTCCAAAAATTCATTTACCAATTTCTTTCCTCTTCTCCATCGTCTTCATGATATTAAATCGCTAATGGCGTTCCGTGGTTTTAGGTTCCCAATTCTGCTCAATAAGAAATGGCTCGGTGTCAGCCACTGCCCCGCAGAAATTCTTTGAGATATCTGAATGAAGAATCTTGGGACATTCTCTTCTTAAGTCTTTTGACCGCCATCAAACAACCTTCCGTGGATATTTCGTTTATTAGGTCTATATGCCCTCGCCGACAAACAAGTAAAAATTTTTCCATATCGCTTATCATACCGTCATCCCACCGTTAACCNTGTAAGACAATTCGCACCCGAATAATTCGCACCCGGACATTTCGCACCCGAATAATTCGCACCAGAATTTCGCTCCCCTGAGAGGGTATTTTGTGTATGGTTGACTTTTAACATAGAAAGTCGGCTGTGAAGTATTAAATTAACTCAGAGCTTGAAATCTCCAATATTACTCACCAATATCACGTTTTATTACTTTGGGCATGTAATAGACGTATACCTACATTTAAAATTTGGATACTTTCAATATTAAGGTATAATTTGGAATCGTGACGTCCATTTTGTGTTCAAACTCTAAATGGGATAATTTATTAATATTGAATAAAAGTTCTCTAAACCGTTCCCATATAATTTAATAAAACGAAGTGATACACTTCATGTTTCGACCAACGGTCATCTTCAGGTGATCTACAAGATGGTAGAGATCATTGAGGAGAGACTATAGCTATAAAACTTACAATAGATGGAAAACAATTAAAAACCCAAAAGGGCAGTAAAACTGGAAAGCCCAACGACCATATCCGTGGTTGGTTCCAGAGTAAAATTGAAATTTGAAGAGGTTGATAAATTAAATTTTTTGCAAGGGAGGGCCGAACCTAAAAACTAACATTAGACGACGGTATAAGCAACGATGAAACTTACGTATAAAAAAGTCAAAAGGTCAAAAGACGATATCCCAACTAATAAAATACCCAATTAAGGGCTTTGAAACTGGAAACCATCTGCACTTCCAAAATCAGTGCTCGGTTTAGCTAATCTTACCTGGTCATCGTTGACCCAGATCCTGGCATTGCATGTTAAACTAAGAGCCGATGGATCCTACTTTGCTCTTCTCGCTCGACACAGCCATGATGAGCAGTTTTGGAGTTTAAGGTTCTAAGCAAAGAGGTACATGTATCCTTCATAGACTATGTATCTCTTTCCCCTTTTCGTTGTACCGAACTCCACTGTTACGCGCCCGTATAGTTTGCACCGCCTAAATCTCATATTCATTATCAACTTTTTGTAACAAATCAAATTTCAACTTTTAGCCTCAGGGACAAGTCCATTTTTGATGATATTTTCCTTGATTTTGGCATTTTAATGTGGCACTTAAATATTTATGTTGGTTAAACAATAGCCATACAATTTGTAGAGGAATAATTTTTTTAATAGTATTTATGAGGCAAGAATTCATACGTACAATCCTATGTACCTTTCTAAATGGAATGGACCATTTCAAAGCAGTAGAGATTTTAGGTCACAGCATCCATATCACTCAAAATCTGGAATTTAGTACTTATTTTATTGTAATCTCCGTATTAAACATGAGAACACTTGCTAAAGGTACCATGAATGAAAATTTATTTAAAAAAAAAACAAGAAAAAAGGTAAAAAGACACTCATCCGTGATGTAAATTGTCCATCCATGCACTCATGTTCACAAGTAGACGGATGCTGCTAAACGCTGGTATCGGTCTATCAGCAAAACTGTCACCTGACATTTCTTAAACCTATTTACCCAGTTTTATTGTACCAATTCACAATCAAGGTTTTTTCATTTGGAAACCTTTTAGCACGTACAAATAATATTGCAATAGGAATATAAAAGTCTAAATAAAATTTTAACAATTATTATTTGTTAATAGCTGCAAGTTAACTTTCCTAGTTCTCTAACCTTCGATGTCGTCCATTTAAAGGACACATAACGAAACACGTATGTATTGTCTTAAAAGAATCTCAAGTAAATTATAATCATATTTGAACGTAAAACAAATAGATTCTTGAGAGTTTCCGTAAAATTAAAGAGATAAGAACTGTAAAGTAACGAAAAAAGCAAAAAATGTTGATAAATATCGTGAAAAAAATAAATAAATTATATGGCTATTATTTAAATAATATACTGAAATTGTGAAGATCCATGACTCTTAAGTGCTTAAGAAGCTTCGGAGAAATAACACCAAAATCTACCCATTTATTATTATAACAATTTTTATGGGGAGATTTTGGTGTTATTTCTCCGAAGCTAAATAATATACGGTGGTGCATTAGAAACGATACATAGATATTTCTGTAAATTAAAATAATTTTCAAAAAACGCTTAGGCACGTCAGATTGATCATGGAAGGAAACAGTGTCTAAAATAAAACTTGCTCACTAATGTCTTTGTCCCGCATCGCTGACAGTGGCAACCCTTAAAATCTTAAATGATGCATCGTTGGTAAGGTCGCCCATCTCTGAATTCGGATATGTAATTTTTTTGGTTTAGTTGTTTCATTTCCAGCGCATTCGACGTTGCAGGTACAAGTTTTCTCTTTTTTATACCACTTGCAACTGCATAATTTGACGCACGATCGCATTAGCTTCTATTACATAGTGATCGGCCCGACATCCTTCCAATGACATAAACAACAGCGCGCCCTCAACTTACTTTTAAAATATTTCGAAAATATCAAATCTAAAAAATTATAGCCTCACCAAATTCAGAGAAGGAAAGCCTTTCCAATGATGTCCTATCTTCTGTGTTGCGCAATTACCAATGCTAAGGGTTTTGCTTTAGTATTAGGTAATCCATACAAAAATTAAAAAGGAAGTATATAGGTACTTAATAATTACAAACATTTAAAAGAAAAAATCATCAATATCGATCTGTTTCTAAAACGTTTCAAGATTTTCAAAACCCTTACTGTTTTGATTATTAACAATCTCTTAGAAAAATGCCAGAATTTTTCCATGTATATCTTCAAACTATAAAATAAATAGAGTAAGAAAATCAAAAATAAACTTTTAATTCACTACCATAGTTGTAGCAAAGATAACGCAAAAAAGAAGCAGTTAGTGTAATTTTACTCAGTCACCAATAATCAACATATAGCCATATGTGGTCAAAGAAACGTAAAACTGGTTCTAAGAAAACTGGAAACTTACCTTTTCTGAACACTACCACCAGAAATAAATTTTTAAAAATTTAAAAAAAAAGTATACACAAAATCAAAACCCGTGCTCAGATAAATTTTAAAATACCACTCTGTCAAACGTTCAAGAATGAAGATACTATACAGGCGTTAAAGTTCTAATTAGTTGTGGTCATACGTACTTAAACCTCATTTTTCGGACCTAATTACTTTTACCTTGTAATAAACCCTATTCATCTTCCAGAAATAATAGAAAGGATGTCATTACGATATTTCTCTTATTGTTTCTTTATGAAGTGCAATTTGTGTTATCGGGGTCTTTTCAAATTTACCTTTAATTATAATATTATCTTAATTACTTATCCAAATTTAGTGCCATCTATGAAATGATTTGTTCTATTGTCATTTATACATACTCGTTTGGTCTAAAATAAATTTAATTCATTTCCTTTGTCACCCTCTTCAACTAAAGAAATGAAGAACAATTTTTTATGTGTCTTCATTAAGAAATCTTTATGTAAGGGAGCGTTAAAATTACTTCCTTTTTCTATTTTCATCTTGATCTTATAATGTAAATATTTTTAACTTTAGACTTATCACTTTGTTTGTGTACGGTATTATATGTTGATTCTGTTTTAATATTAAGAGCGTCTCAAAAGGTCTCTTAGGAAACTTATTACGTTCTTTGGCTTTGAGAAAGCGGTTTCTAAGTGGTTGCCGATGTTAAAGTTGTTGCGCTGCTTCCTGGTCCTAGGACAGTCACAGAGGATGTGTCTCACAGTTAGTTTGATGTTGCATTGTTGGCAAGTTGGTTCTTCTTCCTTTTTAAACGACTACCTGCTTAAAAAGGAAGAAGAACCAACTTGCTAACAATTTAACATCAAACTAACTGTGAGACAAATCCTCTGTGACTGTCCTAGGACCACGAAGCAGCGCAACAACTTTAACATCGGCAACCACTTAGAAACCGCTTTCTCAAAGCCAAAGAACGTAATAAGTTTCCTAACAGACATTTAACTAATTGATGCCATGTAAATGTAAATCGTATCTGCTGTATAAGCAAAAATGCCACAAGACCTTGCAGTTCAGGCATTATTCCTTTAAATAAATAAAAAAAAGTAGCGAATATTACACATAATATTGTAGATATACTATAACTAGGTATAACGATTTGGTATTTAATTACTCCACAAAAGACGTTTCAGTTACCTATTCTTATTTTTTCAAAACGAAAGCGCAGTAGATAAACATTATGTGTTCTTAAATTACAGGATTTAACTATATCAGAATCTTCATACAACTTAAAAAAAAACCAGCGTGATTATATTTAAGAAATGGAAATACCTCGGGAAATACTTAAAGAAACGCGATGTATTGAAAATGAAAGACCAAATAACTATTATTTGAAACATTTTTCCATGAAGTAGATGTTTACCAAGATGTGCACTACTACATACATTCTGTAAAGGCAATGGTCTAATAGCCTCTTAAAAATATTTAATTTTAATAAACCAAAGATTTACAGAATTATCCGGGTGTGAATTATTCGGGAGCGAATTTTTCGAGTGCGAATGGTCCGGGTGCGAATTATCCGGGAGCCAAATGTCCAGGGTGCGAAATATCCTGGGAGCGAAATGTCCGAGTGCGAATTGTCCGGGCGCGAATTGTCCGCACACGGTTTCTAACTGCAGCTCTATTAGTTAACCATCTTTACCGAACTTATAATTGTATTCTCAACATTAGCTGCACGTATTTATGCCAAATTAACTGTTTTATATCTTTAAGACAAATTTTCGTAATTTTGAAAGATTGTTAAGGACAATCTATTCTATAGGAAGTTTCTGAACCTAATTTTCAGAGAAAGCATAACGTTTCTTGTAGGTACGTAAACGTAAATTTATCGCAGGAGCTAGCCATCGGTTATTTAACAAAACTTCACAAAAATTTCAAGTCATATGAAGGTATCTAGAGTTTATTTCAAATAAGGGAAGCGTGAGGTTGAGGGATCCAAAAGAATCGCATTCGTTTTTATTACCGGCAGTATTAAACCGATGCTATAACATCCTACAGGGTATAATGAAACAAATTCGATCTACTGTTTCGTCGTTAGCGACGAGAAAATCGACTCGGCGAACTTTGGATGCCATTGCGATTACGATTGGAGTGGCTGTTTTCCTAATGAACTAATTATCCCTTTAAAGAGCGGCCGGTATAATAATGAAGTGGTCAGTTTCACGTTTCCGTCATAACGTCGCCAGCCCGGTGTGTTAAATTACATTCGGAATGGATACAATTTGTTACTGAGGGCTCAACGTGGAAACGTCACGTTGTTGGTATATCACAGATGGAACTATGTTAACAGATGTCGCGATATCGATCCGTTTGATAGGTCTATCAGTTGAGCAATCACGGGGCCCCAAAGGAAATTAGACGTTACAAAACTGGTGCAGCTTCCACTTCACGCTGCCAAAACGAATTATTGGGAAATTTTCTATTAGAATCTCGTGAATGTCGATCTTCACCAATAAACGTCATGTTGAAGTTAGTTAAATGCTAATATATGCACTTCGGAAACGCGCTCTCGTTAAGTTACATTTACTGAAAATATTCCGCCGAATAGAATTTAACTGCGATTATTATTAATATGCAAATGAATATCAAACTATAATTCCAGTTTCAGACCGTTCGTGTGTACTTAAAACATTGGCAGCGGATCTACTCAGTATGCATTCAGTTGCTTCGGTGTATTAACATTTTGCTTCCACTTTACACTAAATGATCATTAGTATTAGAGATATCAATCTGGTAACGATATTAGAATGTGTTATAACTACACACTCAAGTGAACGATTAGTTGCTGAATCGAGATTTAGAGATAAAACAGTTTAAATTTGCAATTACTTTTATTCGGTAACAGGAACGTCCGATACAGTTATAGCTTGTGTAATTATGAATAAACGTGGGGACATTTTTATGAAATCTTCGAAGTTCTGAATGAAAAAGAATGTAAAAGCTAACAAAAGTTTATTTTTCCACATCTATACACGTTTTCCACAGTTCCTCCAATAAACAGACTTCAAAAAAATTCTTTTGGCAGGTCTTCAAAATATCCTTTGCAGTCCACCATCACTCGAGCTGGTTTCTTGCATTAAAGGATAAAATTTCTTTCTTATGGCTATTCAGGCGGGAAACGCTTAAACTTCGGTTAATAAAATAACGTTCTAAACGGTTTCAGTACGCACTGCAACTGCTTTTCCAGGTAAACAGACTGCATCTGCACAGACTATTCTGATTGTGACGAAACTGCGTCTTCAAATAACCAAAAAGTTAATTACTTGACAAAGTTAGCGTACAGAAACGTACACGCTCTCTATCCGTCGCGAGACAGCTGCCTAAGGCTAACAAGCTCCGTTTTCTCCTCTTTTTTTTCTATTTAAACATTTTTTTTCTTCGTCATTATCTTCAATTCTTCCTATTGGTTTTCTCGCAGTCCTAACTTCTCATTTATCTTTTGATCTTGACTTGGGACCTCAACAGGTTTTCGCCAATTATAGAGTGACCCGCATAATGCTTTTTAAAGATGCCCCTGCAGAAGATCTCAAGTTTTCGCAGCTAATTCTAGCTTCTCTTGAATATCTATAATTTTCTCTTCTTTCATCTTCAATTCAAATTTGTCTCCTGTGCTTTGGTTAAATTTTCTTCTATTCCCAACACTTCGAGTATTCTACTAATTCTACTTCTTCTTGACTGTTCGTCTCATTTTCTTCTGTTAACTTGAGGTAATATTCTTTAATCTTTACTTCTTGTAACTTTTCGTTCATATCTGATAATGAAGGTGATCCTTTTGATTCTTCAAAATGTTCCTTCTTTAAATTAGTCATATTCTCTCTTCTTCTTTCATTCTTAGTTTCCTTGTGCTCTCTAGAGAATTCTTTTCGAACTTTGAACCTTTACTTTTTTTTTAGTTGGCTGTCCTACCCACTCCAAATTTTTTAAAACAATATATTGACTCTTCTTACAATTTCCTCAATTTCTCCTTTAAGTTTTCAATCAAATTACCTAAATTTTTATCTTTTCTGTTATAAATATCCCTGGTTTCTTCAATTTTCATTGTCTACTTTCTTTAAATTGTTGTCGTTTGTTGTTCGAATTTAATTTTTTGGAATAATTTCTTGTATAATTAATTAAAAAATAAAAAGTGGTTATCTTGTTGACCCATGACCGCCATATATTCAAAATTTTTTAGAAAAGTATTACACTATCTGGGAGTCTGGGGGGTTAGGAAATCTTTTATACATTTATACCAAAGTTAATCAATTAATTGCGTGTTTAATCGAATCCAAAGTGCGACCCAGATTAGTTTTCATGGCAGATTTTTCAATAGGTGTCCAAGATTTACTTCAGGTGTTAAAGTTGATCAAAATTTGTGGAATGTAGTTGATCGAGACCACCGAGTCTATCAAATTGAGAAGTTTAAGTCAATATTGGGATTTTTCTTCATGGCGAATGCCGTATAAGAAAAATTCCAAATGTAAAGCTTGATTTGTTTTGAGATAGCTGAACAAGTGTCACATGTAACAAAACAACAAAGTTGAAACGGGTCACAATGGCACTTCCACTTGTAGATGCCCAGCTACTTCTGATTCTTGACACAGTACCGTCTAAAATTTAAACTCCTCCACCAAATGAACGAAATGTCAGAATGCATTTGAAAGACTAAACTCAAATTGATATTTAAAAATGTGCTCCAGAAAATGTGTTTAATTAAAGTTGGATAAATTAAATGAAAGGATGAGCTGTAATTACAAAGTTTCAAGTTTAAATAGTAGCATCTAGTTAAAATTCAGTTTAAACGGGCTCCGTCATAAAACTGATTATTGTATCGACAACTTTTTCTCAAAACCCAACTTCTGACATAATTAAATTAGTTAACGCCATTTTATTCAGGTAGATTTTTGTTTCCGTAATGGAGGTGGGAATAGACTAGGCAGGGTTTTATTGCGCTTATAATAAACTAATCAAAGTGAGACCCTTTTCACTATTTGTTTCACTGTCAAAGCTGCTACTGACACGAAAACAATCAACTTAGACTCGATTCGAACACAATGACCTTTGACGCAATACAATAAAGTAACCCTAAAGTATTTGGAGAACGTAGAACAGAGAACTATCGGTAAGCGGTACTTACTCTTCAAATCAATTTCTTGTCGACGCTCGGCAAACAATTAAATTCGAGTTATTAAAAAATCAAGTGTTTAACTAAGGAAGTGCTTTCTTAATAGAAATGCCTCAAATTCTCAAAGGAACATTAAATTTCTTAAACCAATCCCGAAAATTGCTTAAAGAAGCGACGCCCCAACCAAAATTAATTCCTATCCTTGAAGTTACTACTTTTATATTTTCCCCAAGAACAATTTGCGGTTCTTTATACGGGGGAGAATGGGATTTAATACAATTTCGGTTATACATTAGTTTGAATGGAAATTGAAATCGTCAACAACGACGTGGAGAATATCGCCGGAAGGCACTTACAACTGTAGAACAATTGAATTAGCCGAAACGAACGAAATTCACTTGCATTTCCATACGAAAAATAAAACAATATCGTCGCACAAACATTTTGTAACGTGTTCATAAATATCTCACAATAACTTCGTATTACATCCATGTGGTGATATACAGCTTTCGCTGTCCGCATGGGATAACAAATAACTCGACTTGTGTTATTGGAAAACTTCAGACCACAATTTCGAGTTCCTGAAATTTCTATTTTATATGATTATTTACTGCCTTTTACATACTTAACCTACGGGAATTTATTTTTTTTACTTCACATGTATGCTGGAGGATACGGAAAAAAGTTTACTTATTAGATATGACAGTCCAAAAAGTCGAGCTCAAAGGATGCCATTAAGCAAAATTCTTTTTTTTTGCTTAAATTTTCTCGTATACGCTGAAAATATTACATTTCCAAGACTGGGTATGATTAACAATTGTGGAAGTTACTTTTGAACGAGGCTGTCGCAAATCCTTTATTAATAGAAACACGGCTCAGTTCCCTAACGACACACTCCTAGTGTATAAATGGAGAGAAATGTAATACTAATAATTGTTCTCATTTATTTTGTTCTTTTGGTGCAAATTACTCTTCTAAAAATGATTGTATTAGGAACACAGACACTTATTTTGTTGTCGTGGTGCAAATGGGTGAATCAGGATGATAGAGAGACAGAGTTGATACAAATTTCTTTGCAAAAAGTGACATCAGGATCACAGACAGGAAGATCCTTTCCATTTATTTTGCTCTCTTCGTGCAAATTGCTATTTTTAAAATAGTTGTATCGGGATTACTCAAAAGCAGGAGTAATATTTGTGCTCATTTATTTTATTCTCTTAGTGCAAATTGCTCTTTTATTAGCATCACAGACGGGAAGAAAAGTGTCATATTATTCTTTCTATAATTATCATCTTCTGATGTAAATTTGTCAGGATCTTAAAAAGAATCTATTCTTTTCTATTATTATGCAATAACATAAATTTCACTAAAGGTTGCTGTAGATATACTGATCATTATAAGTGGATCCATACAATGGTTATTTTTTTTCATTCGTTGGGAATTCATATTTCATGTACGTGAATTTGCGTGAATTCAAATTCTGTTTAGCTATAAGGTGTGTGAATGGTTAACTTGTGAGAACTGAAACGTTGGCATGAGAAAGGGGCTGTATTTTCTGTATTTATAGGAAACAGGGGGTGAAGATACAATTTAAAATATCTAAGGTGCTGTAATTGTCTAATTTAGTCCGTGATAAAATATTCTTCCATACGTCTCGCTACGTTTCCGAAACAAAATGAAGTGAAACACCGCTTTGTCGTTTTCAAACCGAATAAAACTGAAATGTTTACAACCTACCTTCCCTTAAAAAGAAAAATGCCCGACATACTTCCAAATATTTTAATAAAAAGCAGCAAGATGCATCCCACATTCTCTAATGTACTCGAGGAATTTGAATTATTTCCTTCCGTAAGTTAATACACATTCTTAAATGGAAGAAATTACATTTCTTATACATAATGCATGATAATTTTTTAATAATAAGGTGAGAAAAATGCCAGGCACGCGAAAATAAAGAAAAAGACTGACAGACAGGTAATCGACAATAATTGTCAAAATAAATTGTTAACGCCGTCACTTTCGACGTCTCATTCACTTTATGGAGGAATGAATATTTAATGCGCTTATTTTACTCGTACAAAATACCTCTTTATAGGGAGGGAAACATATTCCAGCGCGAAACTTTTAAGCCAAATTATTATTTGGTCGTATATAAGATATGCACTTCTGCAATTGCCTTATACTTTCCAGTTTTACGTCACAAATAAAATTTAATCAACTCTGACTTTATTTTTATTTTATCGTTGAAGAAAATACAAGCTGGGGAATATGAAAGGAATTGGAACAAACCTCGCGGTCGGTAGGTATACCTGTCTCCTAATAACTGTTTTGCAAATTTTTTTTTAGATGCGTGAAGTTAGAGACTATCGACACATTTGCTCGCATGGTTTTTGATACGATTTTGTCCTTTTCCTCGTGTGTGATTTTAATTTTGCCCACCAGAACAGTTAGGCGCTGGCTACGAGCAATTTTCCTTTGCCACAAGCAGATTTCATGAATTTCGTTTAATTCAGCGATCTACGCAATAAGGCGTGTAAACAGAATAAAAACAATAGTGGCTAAAAAGGTAAAAGGAATTGAACGTCTCCATGTCTGTATAAAACCCTCCTTAAAAGTATATTGCACGAATCGAATGGCGCAATATAGAGCTTTTTTTAAAGGTGGTCGGAGCTTATTGTAGTAATACTTGTTGAGTCTTTTCAATTTTATAGAAACACGCACTTTGATGTGGTTTTCCAACCCACTTACAAATTTCATAACAGTATCGGATGATGTTTATATTATGCTTTCCTACAGAGAATCGAACTTCTGAGCTAGCTCTCTGTTTTTTCTTTCTTATTATCGCAGAAAAATGACAAACTTATATATTTGGTATAGGTATTATTCGAATTGATACCCTCGTAATAGGGTGAATCGTGACTATGAGGGTAGGAAGCAATTTGGTCAATTGGCGAATTAATCTATTTAACCTCGTAGTATGAAAAGATTTTCCACAAGTGTATTCAAGTAATTGATACGGACAGTGGATTTCGAGTAGTCGAACCGATAAAATGTTTTCAATTAGTGAAGTTGATTATTAGATTTGGATTCCCTTGATTTTGACCTCGCCCATTAAACTCTTTAAGGCTTTCTAAATTTTTTTAAACATTCTAGGTCTAGATTAAAAGTGTCAGACATTTATACGATCATTTTGTAACTTAATTATTACTTATATTAGTGGCTCGCTGTTTGAACGTTTATAATTTCATTTAAGCAGTATTTTGCCACGCATTAGTTTATTTTAACAAATTCCGTAGAACAGTCACCACTAAGGTAAATGTTTGATAATAATGTAAGAGATAATGTTTCCAACTTAAATTTAAAAGAAAGCAAGTACTGCAAATGCTACCGGTAGGGAATAGTTTTTAAGTTTAGATGCAGCAGTAAAGTTATTAACAAATTTCAGTGGGGACAGCAAAGAAAGTGATACGGAAGGGATAGATAATTGTGATTATCGAGGTAGAATCCAAAACAATTCGTACTGCAGCAAAATTTCTCGGGAAAACACTTTTTCTTATTAATTTTGGTGCGTAGAATCCTCGGTGATTATTTTAAACTGAGTTAGGCAAGTCGATTCCTATATGCTATTGCTCTTACAAATTATTAATACAATAATCTCAGGTAAAGCTAGGAATTTTTTCAAATACATACATTTTCAAAATTGGAATTTTTTAAGGGCACATTTGGAAGAACGTATTGCAGAAAAGAGAACTATTTCGCATTGGCAGTGAACAGTCAAAAGGCAAAAATTTAGATACATATTCAAACAAAATTGAAAAATGTTTAAGCAATTTGTTAGATGTGACGACAATAAATAAAACCCAAGTCTTAAATGTGTTTGCTACTGGATTGAAAATGCATGTAAAAAGTAAAAACCCCAAAACTTTAGAATCAGCTGTAAAATTGCGATTCACAAAATTATTTTGGTTACAAGTTAAATTAAAATCAACATACAGTTCAAAGAAATTGTTTTATTTGTAAGAAATCAGGTCATTCAGCTTCAAATTGTTTTTAGAAAAACTATAGTGTTAAACCTAAAGATTCGCGTGTTCAAAATTATGTTAGTGTGAAAAACCCTTTTCAATGCAAAGCCACTAGCCAGCTCATTTGTTTTTAGTGTAAAAAACCAAATCACAGAATTGTAGATTGTAGGAAAAGAATATTTAATGAAAGTTTAAAAGCAACACAAAATGATAATTCACACGAAATTTAGATTACAACGAGAAAATATTAATCGAAAACATGAATAAAATTGAAAAGGATTTAAACGATAAAAAATCACAAATAAATAATTTAGATTTAAAGGCATGTAAAATTAGTAGAGTGGCAGTTAAAAATACTAATAGAGACGCAGAACAATAAACGTTTTTGTTGTGTAAGACCTTCTTCCACATATAAATAATTAAGGATACGACACAACTCTTTCGCAAAGGAACCAGAAATGGCAATTACCGCTGTAAATGTTATGTTAACCTTCAATAACGCGCATTGTGGTTTAATAAAGCATACCGCGAATAATGCAATCTTGTTCCCGTCTTGCAATTTACATTCAAGTGCAACTCGCAGTAGTAACTTGGGTGAATTACGAGTACATGGCTACATGAACTTCGGCAATTTGTTAGTATTAAGCAGGAGGTGTGCTTAATACAACAAAAGTAACTTCCGTATTTACAGCACTGATTTGTGCGATTATCCCAGAACGGCAATACCGATGTGAGCAACAGAATAAATGGATTAGGGTAGATAAACTACGAAACAGGAATTTATTTCAATGGAGAAATTGCAGTTTCTAACACAATTAAGACTAAACGAACAGCGTAATTATGAGGGACACTTTTGTGTTACAGTTGGAAATTAATTTACTTACAATGTACCAACTTGGAACTATGTACAGAGTACCTGAGTACCTATACAGTAATGACTTTGTTTTTGGTTCTCAGCTACACGTCACCTCGTATCATCTAAAAAGAAATCGGGGGAAAGTAGTGTAACTAAGTTTATTGTTGAGCGAAGTGTTTATAAGCGCAAAGACGTTTATAAGTTGAATATTCCACTTTACAAGGTTGTCTAGATCCACTGGGGTGCCATATTTGCTGTTTTAGAATATCTACTCATATCACAGATATAAACACATAGTGACTTTTCTGTTTAAATATTTATAAGATATACTTATGATGAGTCATATATATCGATACTCTCTTAATTTATCGACTGTTCCATTAGATTTCAGTTTGTCAAATGCAGGAAAACGGTATTTATTTAATAGTTTCAATTGCAACATAATGATCGTTTACTAAAGTAGCCTGAGTTTATTTTACAAATGAAAATGAATAATATACTCTTAAATTATTACTGCATAATGGTAAACATGCACATTTTACCACGGAGCAGCACTAATTGCTATGGCAAAAGCACCTGCACGGCACAAAATAAATAGTAGCAATAGTGATTAAAGGGCAAGCATTTTACTCTTTTCAATGAGAGAATAAAGTGGGGGTATTGGAAAAAAATTATTGAGTTATATGTTTTCCTTCTGCTACCGTACGAAATTACTTACGAAAACCGTTAGAATCAACGCAATCAATATTCTCATCGTAAAAAATTCTTGCTTCGACAAAATCAGTGCGTCTAGGACGTTTGAACGAAAATTATGGCAGCGACGTGTCCGATGAAATTTATTATAAGAGGTTATCTCGTTATTTTTTAAGATAATAGCAAAATCTAAGAAACAAACGGTGGCGTAAGGGCGAAGTTTTATCGGGCATTGGGGGTTTTAAAGCCCTCGCTCGGAATCTCTCCCAGATTTCGGCCCCCTCAACGATTCTAATTTTCTATAAAAGCAAATTGACTAGAAAATATATCTAAAGTGACATACCATTCCGGAAAGATTCACAATATAAGCAAGCGTAATGAAAGTTATTCGAAAGGATAAATGAATACAGAATCTCGACTGTTTATAGTAATCCCTTTACATCCCCTTTTACCTTTTCATAATTCCTTTAAATAAACATACGGCTTAAACTTAATAAGCCCTATATTTGTTTGTGAAAGTACAACAAAGCAATTTCCGTGGTCTTGCTAAGAAGATAAGTAAAGTATCCTCGCGAGACGCTCAAAGTCATAAGGAAGGACTAGAATCGAGCAACTCGATTTGGTACAATGCCTCCAGATGAAAGAATTTCTTTTGTGATGGCAAAGGAAACTACCCCCTATTCAAATAAAATACCACTATACTTTATTTAAGCGTATTATTAAAGAAGTTACTTCTTCGCGTTTATCCTTTGGGGCGCACGTCGATTATTTTTGATTAGACTTACGTTCGGCTACGACAGCATTCTTTTGCGTGTGCAGCAAGTCTAAAATACGGTTTGAATTTGTTCCCATTCCGAATCAATGTTTTTCACATTATCGATACAATTATTTAGAGACAAGAAAATTATTCTACTTTTATGGTTAGAAGTTTCACACGATGCCGAGTGCCATCTGTATTGTGGTGGGATTTTGAGGTCCTATCGTCTTGTCACACCGATAGGTTAACTCACAAAATACCACATATAACATACTTGTACTTTATTGATACTATAGCGAGTATTCCAGACATCGGAGCGCCATCAAGTCGATAAAAGATTGGTCACCAGCGATAAGGAATAAAAGCGGATGCGGATTATTTGCTTGAAACATGAGACACCTTCTAGAATGTTCCGCGAATTTTTTTCCGTTTACTATATAAGCAAATTGAATCATTTAACAGCAGTTCCAATATACTTCCATTTAATAAAACAATTCCTACAAAAATGAACGAGCGATTGAATGATTTAGCAATTGGTGGCATTTAATAAATCCAATTTAAAGCCTCCAAAATGAGACAAAAAGTGTAGAAACTCGATCCCAAACCAACTCGAGAGTCCGACAAACAATAACTTAAATTTAAAAATTTGCAATTTATTAATATTTGACTGTCCACCCCCTAATTCGCCACGACTAAATAGGAATCAATTTTGAAACAGTGGTTCTAGAACAAAAATTATAGTGATAGGTACACACCTAATAACAATTTATATATTTTTGAGGAAATAAAATTGTGTATCCAGTTTTTCGGTCCGGGAGTACTAGTATTCGTATTCAGGGGAAAATATTCCGTCGCGAATTCTGCGGTTTTCTTGAAGCGGAATAGGAGTTTACGTATGGAACTTTATGAGAATCCATTTTCCGACATTTGCTTGGGGTCTCCACTAATTTTGTAATTACCTTTAAAGTAACCACAACATCACAGTTAATATATGAGGTGTCTATTTCAACTAAAATCAACCCCTTCCCTTGGTTTATTGTAAAATACATCAGAAAAGCTATTTTTGTGCGATTTAAGTATCTAAAATACCATCTAAACGGACTTTCATTGGATCAATGCGGAACAACACCTGAGGTTAAAAATCAGGGGCTATGCAAAGGGACCTGAAAGTTGTAAGTAATATAACTAAGTTTCAAATTGCAATAAAATTCGAATAAACGCGCTACTACTACTCGTATTAAACGAAAATTTAAATTAGGTATAAAATAACTTCACTTCCTGTCGATACAGTAATAAAAGTCCCAAGAGTTTTACTTTGAATTTCAAATGGAGAGAAGCTGTGCAAATTCCGATAAATATTTCATGACCAATGATAAAGGTTCCACTGTGATTACCGGTAATAGAAAATTGCGTACCTACTCGCAGCATCAATCGCTTCGCCTTTCAAACGACGACGTTTATGAAAACAAAAAATTGACAATTATGATTAGCGTAGGAAGAAAAATTCCGAACCGAATTGGACGAGGGAAATTATTTATGACTAATTTATGGAGACCTTTTTTTAAAAGGACGAGGTCCTTTCCAGTAGAAAAGGGTTGCGCACGTGTTTTTGATGGTTGCGGTAATTTACTGTCCACTTCCCATATGAGTGTTTTCGTATAAATTTTAGTCCTCGTTACCAATACATAAATTAAATTTGGTTCGTCTACGAAAAACGAATTTAGAAAATCGCGGATATTTCGGTTTAATATCCTTTAACCCCGATATTACGACCGTCCCTCTTTAGTTTTGCAACAAACTTCCCTTTCGTCCATGCGTTAATCGTTGATATAACCAAAACTCGTGCTTTCTCTTTACGAATATTAGCAGCGCCATTAACTTAATCGACTCGAGATTCTCGGTAAGGCCTGGTCCATAAGGTATGGAACGACGTCGTCAATCAGGTGTCATGTTCATTATTAGTCGTCAAGAGTCTCGACAGCGTCAATTCTAAGGAAGGGATATTGCGTTACTTCCGGAAGTAGTGTCGGTTATATCCGTCTCCCAATTAGTGTGCAGGTTGCCAATTATCTACACTTCAAAGTTCCTATTACAGAATCTAAGTTGTGTTATCATTCTTATTAGATTTTATGCAAAAAGAATAAGTCGCCTATGCAATTTTATGATTTTTTAGAGACAATTCAACTCATGTATAAAAAATCGCATAAGCCGCAGTGCAATTGTCACTTTGACAGCGGCAAAAGTTACCTGCATCTTTTCCAGCGACAAATGCACTAGTGGTTTTTTCACTTATTCATTTTCGAACCAATTATCGCATTATCCTTTCCCATATGACTAGTTTGACGTCTGTCAGTAATTGATTAGTTATGTGAATTTCTTGTTCGTTAAATTGTCCTGCCGAATTACACTCGAGGTTTGTATTTAAACCGAGTAAATTTGTGTTGTTGCAATTCAAATCTGTTGCCTTTTAGCAATTGAACTCGAAAAACTGTCAACCTAAAAATGCTCCACCTACGGTGTCGCATTTTGATTAGTTGACAGTTTTTCTCGTCTAATTGCTAGGCAACAGATTTTCATTACCTAAACAACCCAAATTTACTCGGTAAAATACAAACCTCTTGTGCAATTATAAGTGAATAAATGACTATAGAGTGATTATAACTTCCAAAATTAAACAATGCATGAAAATTACACATTTACTATTCCGAAAAGCAGTAAGTTCAGGCACCTACAGCTGTTAAAGTTTAGTTTTCAAGTTCGTTATTGATAGACTTTTAGTTTCTTAAGGAGGCTGTAGAATTGTAACCATCAAGATCTGAACGTCAGAAACAAAGATAGAGCCACCAATCTGATGAGTTATGAGCTAACGCCTTTATCCTTGCCTTCAAAAATAAGCAAGAAGAAAGACTGTTGCAGTTCCACCGGAGAAAGACGAGTTGTAATTTATTTTGGCCTGTAGAATCCAAAAAATGCAGATCTCGCCATATGAGATAGATGCATCAATTTGAAAAGTATCTATATAACGGTAAGGCCATTACTTTGTTTTTTAATTGAGCAAGAAAAAAAACCTGCAGTTGTTTGATCATCGGCTGTTAGCGCTATGTTAGCAATTTGATTAAAAAAATCAAGCTATTTCAATATAGAAACGAAAAAGTTTTGTTTGAGTTGTTGTCAAAATAAACAGAATTGAAAACGTATTTTTTTATTTTTCTCATTCTCAATTGCAAGAAGAAACATTTGGCGCCCGAGCAAAAAGTAACCTCGTGCTTTACGAAGAATCACTTCTACCGAAGCAATAAACAACGTGAATCGCCAATTCGTCGATTCGTACCAACAATATTCAATCGGAAGCTACAAGACTCCAATATCTGTCCATTTGCGGATCATCTAACAGTGTCAACGACCAAATATCCTTTCCACAAATTCTCAATTTCTTTTGCGAGGTAAGAGTGATCATTCTAATTTGCTTTGAAATAATTCATAACGCACTGAATTTTATTTTGACCAGTAATGTCAAATAAAAATAAAGCATATGTAAAATCCCTTTTAGTAAAACGAGAATTTCTTTATAACAAGCTTAATGCCTTCTCATCATACATTAATGATTTAAAAAACGATTTCAATAGATCTGAGCTTAAATTACGTATCAATAAAATTGAAAATATACTTGAGGAATTTACTCATATTCATCTTCAGCTAGAAGAAATAGGGTCGACTTCTACAAATAATGTAGAAGAGCTTAATGAATTTGAAACTTTATTTTTTTAATGTTTGAAATGTTTATTTTACAATATACAGTAAGTTTATAATAAGTTAGTAATAGAACAAGAACAAATTACATATAAGGACGGGGTTTTAAAACATAATAAATTTCATCAAAAGAATTACTAAAAAAAGGTAAAGTTCCTAAAACACATTCGGCGTTGTCTTTTTGAATTTCTATACCTATCCGTTGGTAAATTTATTTTATTCATCAGTTTCTAAAGCAAAAGCTATTTCTTCCATCGAAAATGTCTTGCCGTCCACCTCTGTAAATATGCCTATGTCACTGAATATTAAATTACCAGAATTAACGCTACCAAAGTTTAATGGTGACATGAATATGTGGTTGGAGTTTCGTGACAGCTTTTCAGCAATTATAGATAGTAACTCAAATCTTTCTAAGGTGCAGAAATTTCAATATTTAAAATCAACATTATCCGATGAAGCCTTAAGAATCATTCAGAGTATCACGCTTTCCGATGATAACTATACTGTAGCATGGGAACTTCTCCTAAAACGATTTAATAAAGAAGAAGTACTTATTGATAATCACATAAAATCATTATTGAAGTTACCATACTGCAAAACAGAATCATCCGAAGCGATCAGAAAATTAGTAGATTCTGTAAATAAAAACGTTCGTTGTTTGCAACTTCTAAAGGTACCGGTTGAGCACTGATTTACTGTTGATTTCTATCTCCGAAAAATTGGACGAATGTACCTTTAAAGAATGGGAGAAATATAAAGCAAATAACAACAACAGGATCAGTTTAAAGGTAATGTTAACATTTTTAGAAAGAAAGGCTGACGTTTGTATGAAAATCAATTAATGTCAAAGGTCATACGATAATAGTAAACCTAAAATGAATTTAAATGTCACATCAAATAAGGTTGTGTCAAATCATTCAAAAACGTCATCTTGTCCGATTTGTAATGCCACAGATCTACACATACACAGATTGCTAACCTTATGCATTTTTTGGGAAACAAATTTAGGTATACTTAAAAGCGACCTCTATTGCGGAGCAGTATAAACATGTACCGTTTAAAACTGTAATATGACGCTTATGGATTTATGCATTAGATGTCGCTGCAAAAAATTTAAAGCGGTAAAGTATGCATATAATCCAGTTTAATTATATTTTTACCAGAAAAGTTGTGGGGTAGTTTCGATTTCTTTGATGTTATATGTTTTTTGGGGTGCTGAATCTGAATCTGAGGTTTGCTAACAAAATTTCATGACGCAACATTGAAAAAAATACAAAAAAGTTGAAAAAGATATTTTTTTAGCAGTTTTGTGCTTACAACTCGAAAACTATCAACTTTTCGAAAATAACCTCCCTATCTTTTATCGGCGTGGTAAAGAGTGTAACGTTAATGATGGCAGAGATATACATAGTTTTTAAGTATGCCTTTGCGGTTAGCAATCTGTCAAGACCTTTAAAGCCGCAAATAGTTTCCGCCAACTTCAAAAAACCTTCACGATTATTTAAGAACCTGCCCTAGGTTCGTGTGTATCTGTGACCACAGGGACCCGCTTTTAATAACTCCCTTACAACGAATGAGTAGCTCCAGTGTTAAATTAAACAATTATGGCTCAACGTACCTCCTATCATGTCATACCACTGTAATAAAACAAATATTAAGGAATTCGAATTGTGCAAACTTTAGCGCTTTAATTTTGTTTCAGCGACATCTAACGCATAAGTCCATAAGCGTCATATTACAGTTTTAAACGATACATGTTTATACTGCTCCGCAATAGAGGGCGCTTTTAAGTATACCTAAATTTGTTTCCCAAAAAATGCATAAGGTTAGCAATCTGTGTATGTGTAGATCTGTGGTAATGCTAATCACTTAATATTTGCATGTGTGCAGTTCGAAAATTTGTCCCCTCAGGATAGGTACCAATTAGTAAAACAAAAAGGTCTGTGTACAAATTGTATTCAATTTAATCATGCGAGTCGAACATGCAAATCGGATACTTGTAAAAAGTGCCATAAACGGCATCATACACTGTTACATTTCGAAGAAGTGACTCCAGTAAATGTGGAACAAATTTCAGAATTTCAGGAAAATGATGAAGTATCTGATGTTGAAGAAATACGTATGACTATTAGCAGTAATTGCAATCATTCTAATATTTTACTTTCAACTGTGGTAGTACATGTGATGAGTGCAAAAGGTAATATCTTTGCTTGTAGAGCTTTGTTGGACTCAGGATCACAATCATGCTTTATTACTGAAAGTATGTTTAATAAATTATGTCTAACAAAAATTCCAACAAAAATATCTGTGATAGGAATTAATAATTCAGTGAGCAATATACAAAATAAATGCGAACTAATAATAAAATCGCGAATTAATTCGTTCATTACAACAATTTCTTGTTTAATTACGCCTAAGATTACAGGACGATTACCTGATAGATTAATAAACAATTCTTTAAAAATACCTAATCATGTAAAACTAGCGGATCCAAATTATTACGAACCGCAAGATGTAGATTTATTAATCGGTGCATCTCTCTTTTGGCATTTATTGCGCGAAGGTCAAATTTCTTTAGGTTTTAATAAACCTATACTGCAGAATACTTCTTTAGAATGGATTATTTCGGGATCAATAAATTCAAAAGAAAATGATCATACTATTGCGTGTAATGTAGTGAAGGTTTCAGATAACTTTATATTACAAGAACAACTTGCAAAATTTTGGGAGTTGGAATCGGTGCCTAATATTTGTGTATGGTCAAAAGAAGAAACATTGTGCGAAGATCATTTTAAAACTACGTACAAACGTGATTCTTCAGGACAATTTATTGTACGAATTCCCTTTAAGGATTGTACAACACATTAACATTTAGGAAACTCTAAAAATTATGCATTAAAAATGTTTCAATGTTTAGAAAGAAGGTTCAATAGAAATCTTAATCTAAAAAAGAAGTATAATGAATTTATGCAAGAATATATTCAATTAGGTCATATGACATTACTTACGTCGGAACCTTTTACTCCAAATTATTATTTGCCACATCATGGAATAATTCGTGAATCAAGTTTAACAACAAAACTGCGTGTCGTTTTTAACGCATCTGGTAAGTCACTAAATGATTTACAAATGGTTGGACCAACTATTCAATCAGATCTATTTTCAATTTTGATTCGTTTTCGCCAAAATTTATTCGTTGTAAGTGCAGATATAGAACAAATGTACAGGCAGATACTTGTTGATGATAAAGATAGGAAATTTCAATTAGTTTTCTGGAGAGAAGAGTGCAATTTCAAAACCAAATAAGTAATTTGATTTCAAAATTTTCGAATTTTAATAAACTAGTATCAGTAATGTGTTGGGTTTTAAGATTTATCTAAAATTAATACTGGACATCTTTCATTAATTGAACGTAATAATGCACTTATTAAAATCGTAAAGGTAATTCAACAAGAAAGTTTTCGTAATGAGTATACCAAGCCTTTTTATTGGGAAAGGAATGTCCTAAGCGTAGTAAAGTAAATTCATTAACGCCTTTTCTCGATAATGATGGCTTGATAAAGCTTACAGGTCGACTCAGTAAAGCTTTACTTGTATATGAGAAAAAACATCCAATTGTACTCCCTCGATCACATTACTTTACTAAACTTTTGTTTAAATATGAACACATAAAGAATTTACATTGCGGCCCTAATTCTCTCATTGCTATTATAAGAGAAAGATTTTGGCCATTGTCTGCGCGTATGACTGCAAAAACAGTAATAAAAAATTGCGTGATTTGTCGTAGACACGCAGCAAATTCTTTTGCTCCTATAATGGCACAGTTGCCAAAGTTTAGAGTCATTCCGTCACCACCATTTACCAATTGTGCGGTTGATTATTGCGGTCCAATTAAATTAAAAGATAGACAAGAACGAGGATGCAAAATAACGAAAGCATATATTTGTATATTTGTATGTTTTTCTACTAAGGCCTGTCATCTCGAATTAGTGTCTGATCTCTCTACTAACGCATTTTTAGCTGCATTTAGAAGATTTGCATCTAGAAGAGGAAAACCACATAACATTTCAGTGACAATGGTAATAATTTTATAGGAGCAAATAATGACTTAAAAACTATGTTTGAATTTCTTAACAAAAATGCAGATCAATTTAAAAAGTCTTTAATTTATGAAGGGATGAAGTGGCATTTTTCCCCAGCTTCATCACCACATTTCAACGGCCTAGCAGAAGTAGGCGTAAAATCAACTAAATTTCATCTAAAACGGGTTTTAGGCGATGCATTACTTACATATGAAGAGTATTCAACAGTAATTGTTGAAATAGAATGTTTACTTAACTCGCGCCCTCTTTACCCGCTTTCTTCTCCCCTAATGACTATCAAGTACTAACTCCTTCTCATTTCCCTATTGGTCGTCGACTTACGGCCATACCGAATACCGACTTCATGGAGATTCCCACTAATAGATTATCCAGGTGGCAGTATTTATCAAAGCTACAACAACAATTTTGGAATCGCTGCTCAATGGACTACCTTGGAGATCTCCAAATTCGTACAAAATGGAAAACAGCACAAGATAATGTCAAACCAGGGACTATCGTGTTAATTAAAGAAAATAATACACCTCCTGCGCACTGGAAAATTGGACGAGTTATTGAAGTTCATCCCGATGATGATAACTGGACTATATAAGCGGGCAGTACGTAATTTATGTCCATTGCTTAAGGAAGATGAATAATTAAACGAATCGCTTAATGCGACCGGCTATGTTAGCAATTTGATTAAAAAAATCAAGTTATATTACAATTATAGAAACGAAAAAGTTTTGTTTGAGTTGTTGTCAAAATAAACAGAATTGAAAACGTATTTTTTTATTTTTCCCATTCTCATTTGCAAGAAGAAACATCGGCAGTGGTGGATTTAAATTTTTTCACCCCTAGGTGCACCGAAAGATATGCACCCCTCCAAAAATAATCTTTAAATTGCAATAAATTTTAAGATGCTAATATTATTCACTGATTCCATATTGAAAAAATAATTCTTTCAACCTTTCAATAATGACTAACTCAGTCATTGTTGTTAATTTAAAGATTTCGAAGAATTTTGAATAATAGTCGGTAACTCTTAAGTACCGTGAATCACATTTACATAAATCATAATTGCAATATTCATCGAGTGAATGCAAATTTTTGCTCGATTGATTATCCTGGTTTTTGAACCGTAGAGTTAAATTTAAACCTTTTACAAATCATATGCCTACGAGGAATAAAATGCTTTTCAAACCACTCTAAGAATTCAACATAAGATTGAGGTTGCTCTGGAAATTGTAACAACGTTACCAAATCCGATATCTACTAAGCTAACTAACTAAAAGTAACTAACAGAACAGCAGTACGACCGGAAAAAGACGATTTCTGATAGATTATGGTACGAAGCTCTGGATAGGACACATAGGAAATTATTTTGTAAATTACAGTTGTAACTGGGAATTAGTTTATAATTTACAGTTGTAACT
Source organism: Photinus pyralis (assembly GCF_008802855.1). Taxonomy (NCBI): domain Eukaryota; kingdom Metazoa; phylum Arthropoda; class Insecta; order Coleoptera; family Lampyridae; genus Photinus; species Photinus pyralis. Next base: position 40,263,536 of record NW_022170738.1, on the reverse strand, counting down.
GGGAATTACACTAATTTACAGTTGTAACTGGGAATTATACTAATTTACAGTTGTAACTGTCAAGGATAATTCCCAGTTACAACTGTAAATTAGTGTAATTCCCAGTAAATTAGTGTAATTCCTAATTACAACTGTAAATTATAAACTAATTCCCAGTTACAACTGTAAATTAGTATAAATCTCAGTTACAACTGTAATTTACAAAATAATTTCCTATGTGTCCTATCCAGAGCTTCGTAATATGGTCTGCAGAGTTCAAAATATGTATCTCGCCACAAATAGAGATAGAGTCATCAATTCAGAGAGTAGATAACGTTAAGACTATACTTTATCTTAAAAATTGAGTACAAAAGAGCTACCGCACAGATTGACCGGGGAGGACCTTTTCTTTTTACATCCGAATAGTCGTCCGTGTGCAATTTTAATTAATCACTTTCCGGTAAAATACTTCCAGTGGTGTAGCATGCGTTTGTCCTTCTTTAAAAAAGCTTCCTAAAAGCGGAAACGATAAAATTCAAATACTGCCAGGTATGTTACATCACAAACCAAATTTGGTACACATATTCTTAGAAATCAGATGAAGATCTGAAAATCTTTTGGGTCAAAGTAATAAAAAAGTGCCAATTTGTGACGTTTTTTTCATATTATGGCTAAATTGTGTATTGTGTACCTGTGTGAAGTTTAATTTCAGGATCGGAAGATAAATTTTATTTTGTGCACTCTTCATATTTCATTATGTCTATGAAATTTGAGTTCCTTGCTTGAAAATTCATTCCGAATCGAGCCCTAAAGTACTTTTGTATGCCATATCTGGCGTACAACGTTTAAAACCATTACATTTTTAAGTTGAAATTTAAAACCACGGATGTGACCAAACCTCAAATTTTGATACCTTGACTTTCAAGGTTTGAGCCCGAACTTTAGGCTGCAAGCGACAAATTTGAAAATTTTCCAATTAAAGTTAGCAGTGAAAAGCCTTAACTTTTACCGCCGATTTTTAAATAAACAAGGCGCTTCACTTGGGAAATGGACCACATGTTGCGGCGAGAATTTAATGCTGTCAGGGTTTAATTTCATTTTAGAATTGGGGCTCTTCAAATTTTGAAACTTGTGGCTTAAAAGTTGCAGCGAATCTCAAATATGTCAGAATAGATTAATTTTAAAGCACATTTTTACTTACAAGCATGTCGTGCACGGTAAATGCAACACCTGATGCATGCTAATAATTCAAAAAACTCCTCTTCTACCGTTCTCAAAAGCACTGCTATGATTTCCATATTAAATATTCTTGAAGAGAAAATTTTGCTTTTTGAAAATAAGACTCGAATTTTCTCCGCCAAATTTGGCACTTGTGATACTAGAAAGCTCCTTACAGACTAACCGTTTGGATAAAATTGTGAACTGGTGTCCCCAGAAGTGACAAAAAATGGGATTGTGGTACCGTTTTCGACGTAACTATCAATTGGACTGCATGAATTGCAGAGAATGATTAAAATGACACATCCCCCTTTATCATTTCCTATTGTCTATCTAATTATCAAGAAATACATTGGACAAGAAATTCGGCTGTAATGCTGTAAATAACATGATGAGGAACAAAAAACACATAATATTAATGTATAGGGCAGTTAAAGCAATAGGACCTAATTTGGAACGGCAAACTTTTGTCTTTTCGACTGTTGTGGTAGACATTTATGTAACACGCTAAATTATCTTCCAAGTAAATACAACTGTCGTATGAGTTTTTATTACTTTGCTGATATAATTTCATGCGTTTCGCTTTGTTCGTGACGACTGTATTTTTATGTTTTGAAACTGTTCCGAGCACTTGGAGCAGAATTAGGACCGTTAAGTTTACATTTAATGCACGTTTTATTAGCTACCCTTAGCCGTCTGTGAAAAAAAAAATTCAATTGGATCTTCCAAAAGAAAACGTTTTGTATCCATATAAAAGCTGTTCACATTTTGAAAAAAAGTGGTATTGTATTTAAACGCTGTACATTCACATCACAGAATAAATCTCCACCTTTTTAATGAAAACTGGCACCAGGTCATCTCCAAGGCAACCAGCAAACCTTTATTATTGAATAAAATCTGGTGCCTACAATAACATATTCAACAAGACTCTTTATAAACTTACCGCTGCGTTGTAAGTAAAACGAGGCGAATTGTTCCCGCTCTCGTCCTATATTTTCCTTTTTTTCTGTACACAATTAGCGTAACAAAAGCGACTTTATCCTCGCAAATTCAAAGGAAACACAACCTTTTGAACGAAATTTAAGGGAATAATTCGAAACGTTTAGATTAATGTACCTACTCGTTTTTAATTAAGCATTCGATATTAAATTATGCTAAACTTCAAAAGCTTCTCCTAATTTGATTATTAATTGGTTTAATGTAAAAATAACGTTTTTAAAGGAAGTGGTGTTAATTATAATTTGGCAAATGGACAGGACCAATTAATATCGCATCATTTTAGTAGGGGGAATAATTGCTTACCATTTATTCGCGTTAGTTTAATTTGAGGTAAATTAGCGTTTATTCCATTAAGTAATAATTCTTTGGCTGTTTGTCAACGGAAAAATAATGGAGCTTTATAATAATGAATAAGGTAAGGTAGAATTTTTTCTGATCGTACAGTGAAATTATTTTTTTTTAAGAAAAATATTGTTCTTAGTGGTATACATAGTAATCATTTTGACTGATTGTGTGAGATCCCCCTTATATTTGTGTAATGGTAGTACAACAATTTGGGATATCCTGTATGTGAGAATATTTCAATTTATTAAGTGTAAATGTGGGGGATGTTCTACGAATAAGCACCGAGTTGGTTTATTGTATTTGAATTTGTTGTCTCAGTGTCTATTTTTCATTTTAGAATTGTTTGTAATTGCGGATTGCTCTTTTTTTAGAATTTATCACTTTTGCAAATTGTTTACTTTGCGCATTTAAGGGAAAACGTGAAATTGCTTGTTAAAATGTAGGGACATCTGGTCGTTTGGGATACGAAGTTTTGTTATAGGACGAAATGTAATTAACGCACGTGTTCTTATTGCTGTTAGAAAAGAGGCAGATTTTATGATGTGCGCGTTAGTTCGGCGTAAGTGGGGACGTGTTCCTTGGAAGCACGTCATTATACGTATAATTGTGATTGGCGCAGTTTTTGGAAATCCCGAGGAAGAATATTATGTTCCCTTAATTACGGGAGTTAGTTTTTCGCGACGTACGGTGAGAAAATGTGTAAATTTGTTTTTCTGAAACTACTTTAGAAACTACTATCGTCTCTAAAAAGGGTGAAGAAAATGTCATTTTCCTTTCTACTGAGGACAGTAAAAAATTGAAACATCCCCGTATCTAGATTGCTGTGTGTTAAACTTTATTATTGCATACGATAATTTTTTTAATTGTGAAAAGTGTGAATACAAAAAATTGCTTCATTTTTGGGCTAATGCGGGAGGAGGGGGGGGGCTATTAGACCTTACTATTGATATGAAACATTGTTCTTGAAAATAGTCTGTCCCTTTGTCAGTCTTTTTACTGGAAATAGCTACTGATACGAAATGTGCAAAATCATTCACAGAACGCTAAATGGAAGGCCACGTTTCATAAAACCTTGGCAACTCCCTTGAACTAAGCTAATCCTTTAATAGAAGGTAAACTTTGCAGACTCCTGCAGGGGGTCGCATCGGATCACGGGAAAAGCTCTGCATTGATTTTCAATGAAGCAACGTATTTATATTTTTCGATCTAACTTTAATCAAAACTCGGAATAAATTATTTTCTGCTTTAAACAAACATCAAACGACAAGCCGATGAAGTTAAATTTGTTCTCCAGCAAGTTTTACGTCCAAGGGGCGAGGACTAAATCACCCGGTTTAAAATAAATAACAGGTAATTTCCGACATAGCTATAGAGGTATATATTGCAGGGAAGATAAGCCGATACATAGACGGATGAGTCCCAATACAAGATCAGCGAAACCCGAAAACAAAGAATGAGGAAGCGTCTTCCTCCACTTCGCGAAATATTGACATACAGAAATTGAATTTTATATGGTCTCATATCAACGCAATATGAAATAACTGAATTGGAATGTTGACTTATAAAGGTTAAGGTTAGAGGCATTGGAGGCATTTACTTTTCACAATATTGTCAGGAAACTGGGAGGAAGGGGGGCTCGAATTCGCGATGGCTTTTATAACAATTGCCCTTTTCGATAAAAATATTCGGTCGGACATCCTGATAACTGTAATTCGATACGGTGATATCGATTCTGTCTCCATTCTCGTAACTCATCTAAAAGTTAATAAACCCTCTCCCATCATCTCTCTTATCTTTTTTCGCATATAAATTTCTTACGGGAACGCTTTTAAGCAAACATCCTGCCTGCTCAACACCTAAATTGAATTATTTAGTGTAACTACGCAAACGATCACTATCGTAAATTATGCAGAAGTGCGAGTACTTGTTTTGTGCTAAAATTTCTGTCAGTAACCGACGTTATTAACTACTTAAGCTCGATGGTAATGGAATTCGGGGAGGCATGCAAATTTTACGGCATTTTCGAAAATCTAAATAAGGTTCGTGGGCCTCTGTGGTCTTTTCTTGATCCTATTGCACGTAACTAAATACCGCTGAAAGAATTACAGTTTTCTCGGCGAAAGATATTGGTTCATGGTGTTCTTATAATCTCTCATGTCTCACGGCGGCTTCGGGTATCCATCTCTTCCAATTTTTCCGGTTAACGCTGGTGTTTGTCTTGTTTTAGTGTAGGGGTGACGGTCTTCAATAATGCATATAGCTCTGAGTGTTATGCCCTTTTATTTTATGTTGATTTAACTTATTCTATTTTAATTGCTTTCTTTCTATTTTTCTGTGTAGGATTTTTATCTCCAATGCTTTCAATTACTGTTGTGCTAATGAATATATAACAGTTGATTTATATCAAATAATTATGATTTATCATTCACTTGTTGAAATGTATAACATGTAGATTTTTGATACAGGATTACAAAATCACTACATCAATTCGGCGTCGATGTTGGAACTTCTAATAAACACGATTCAGTTTCACATTTTCACGGTTCATAGAAAGAATGGACCGCACTTTTAATTGTAATCGATACACTTTACCCCAAAAGTTTATTATTGATTTTAGTGTTAAACTTTTGGGGTAAAGTGTATCGATTACAATTAAAAGTGCGGTCCATTCTTTCTATGAACCGTGAAAATTATTGATTTTAGTGTTCACTTAAAATTCAACAAATTCACAAGGTCTCTAAATTAAAATCACCAATACGTCATCATATTCCACATTAAAAACTTCTAAATAAGTCGCCAATGAAAATGCCTTCAAAATGAGTATGAGGCAACAACTCAATTATGGCCCTTTAAAAATAGTTTTTCTTTTAAATTTAAACAATCCCAATTTCTTGGTTATTTCTGTCAACATTTGCATCTTCCTTTTTTGTGTATAGTCTGAGAAAATCCCAAAAAAATTCTCATAACATATAAAGCCTATCTTTCTGAAAATTGGTAACTTTCCCATTGTTTGATTTCACTTTCTTATTAACGCTAGAAGTGGTCATGAGTAGGGATTGAACGCAATAACGATGCCATTTGATTTCAAAGTCGATTTTGTCTTGTATCAGAGTTATTAGTCGTTAATTTTGTTTAAATAATTGCCTTGTTTGTTTTGTTTGCTTGCTCAGCTTTATTACGTATTAAAAAGACCGGATTTAAACATCTGGAAATTATTTGCGTGGTATTTGTAAATGTTTATCTCGTGTTTTTCTCCGGTCGCAGATAAGATTTTTATCGCTGCGCACGTTAATTAAATTTCAAGATAAGGACGTATTATCGCCGTATTGAACACAGGTCCAAATTCGAAAACGTTAACTATTTCGTTAAGAGGGGAAGAACGGAACTGAGGAGAGGGAAGAGGTTTCAAATAAGCGAACTGGATGGTAAACGACGCCTTTTGGCCAAGGATTGGTCTGGTAACGGCTTTTTGTGATTAATCGAACCCAAAATTACGTCCTAAATAAGAGGATACATGTTAAATTTTATATTCAAAGCCCAAGGACCTCATCCTTTTGAAATCAGACAAAATGGCGATGATTATAGTCAACTAGTAAATTTAATGGTACACAAAAGGGAAAAGCTTAGCTTGTCGCTAATACCATTGTTGTAAGATACCTCCTAATATCTTGGTTTACTTAAGATTCGTGTAAACAAGGTATAACGTAAATTTTCCGAAAACGTCCCCATGTGCAGTTGGAGAATAACGTGAGAGCTACAAACTCGTAACATTATTTTTACCTTATCTCGTCATTTTCCAACAAGACATTATAAATAAAGCGTGAAACTTCACAAACACAACGTTTACTGGAGAAAATTAAAATATACGCTGGGAGGAATTGTGTAAAAATGACGCTATAAAATGGAAGTTCTATAAAGTAAAGATTAACACCTGCTCCCTTTCGTGCCTTAAAATAAAGATTAGCGCGAAAGTTTTCGACGTAAAGAAAATAAATTGTAAGCAACGACTTTGTTGGAGGCAAAGGCTGATAAAATGAAAAGTTAATCATATCCGAAAGACGTTAGTTGCTAGATAAGTATTATAACAATCGATATTTGTCCTTATCGGGTTCGGCGCAGGGCATTAGAGTCCGTTTGGTTAAAACGATATGAAGTCTAACGACGTTTGGTTAGTCCTATCAACGCAGGGACTAACTAGAATGTGATGACATCAACGACGCCTCTTCAGTGCAGCGGTTGATGCTATCACGCTACGGATTTGCGTCGGGACCGGAAAACCCGGAACTAAAGATATCTTAAGGAAGTTTGTTATATTGTCGTGCGGTCCTTTCGTTGGCACGTACCCATTTCGAAAGGAACATATCGCTACACAAAGTTCCTTTTGTTTACGCCTAATTGTATGTAGATTTCGTCCGATAACGAGGAGAATGGCCCCGTGACTTACGCACTTCCCTCTCGCATTTAATTAGTATTTGGGGCGCGCCCCTGGCTTATTAATCTCCGGCAAAAAAATTGCTTTTCTCGTTTTAATTCGTTCTTAATTCTAATTCTCTACAAATTAAATTTCGACGCGTAGGACAGGATTCGTCTTCGACTTTAAATTTGCATCTTAATTTCGTGTTTATTCTCATTTCGTACAGAATTCTGAGATGAATTAACATTTTTCAATTGTCTTGTTCTCTTTCGCTCGATATCTTACAATTTACATTTCCCCGTCCTAAATTTCGAATTGTTGTCCTTTCCTAAGTCAAGAATCCACCCACACAATAGTATAGAGATTCGGTTTTTCAATCTTACTGCTCTCACTGCCTAAAGGTTTAAACCTATTTGTTTCTTTCTCCAATGTACGAATTTAACTTTCTGCTCTTTTTTATCCATAAATTTAAGAACATTTAGCCGTATCTAAGGTTTCCAACAATCACCTTAAAAACTTCGGACCCTTGAAGGCGTTTAAAGACTAAGATTAAGAGTTTTCAAACAAATTTCCATACCTTTTGAGTCTTTTGGAAAATTGGTAACGGTTTTTACCTTTAGCCCTACTACTCCTTACGAGCGTTTCGATAATTTTTTTTACCTATGTGAATTTTCAAAAAGCGTACGATTAGTTCACTTAGGAGTGTCTACGCTGAAACTCGACGATCCAAAAAAAATAATCAAAAGGGCGAATTGTTAATTTCAACGGTCATCTTTAATTATTAATTACTCCCTATGAATCAAACAAGAGCTAGAGTTATTACTCTATTGATCAAATCCCATTTTTTTCTAATATGCTAGATGTTTCCACGTTGTCGAATTAGAAGTTGTAACCCTAATAAAGAGGACTGAATATGATCTTTCCCGACGTCTAGTCGCCCAGATTTCTTAAATTATTAATAAAACGATGCTCTACAAAAATCAAACGACGCAGACAAGACGGGCATAAATTCCACCACGGCTTACGAATACCATTCTACTAATCAAATCATTTATTGGGGAATCGGCCCTCTAAATTTAGACGCCCTATAGAATTTCTATGATTTACAATGTCTAATATTGTTCTACTCTTAGAAATTTTAAATTTTTTAACTTCACTACGCAATTTCATCTTAGACACTGTCAAAATCAGACATATGTACCTTATAAGCAGCATACACCCTCAAAATCGGTTGCATCTCGATCTCAGAAAGACGAATTCTGGTAGATTTTGTCCTAACAAATATATAACCCCCAATATCTGTCTACTAGAAGCTGGATATTCAAAGTAGAGCTAAAATTCTATTCTCATATTTGTCCATCGCTGTTATCGAAATTATCATTTTGTCAGTTGCATTTGGTTTACTTCAACTAACCGCAGACCACGTCTACAACCTTGTCTAGGCGATAACAAGCATCGCGCATAAATTAAAAACGCAAACCAGATAATGGTCATTGCTTCGAAGAAAAAAATGACGACATCTTCAAAGAAATTAGACGCCATTGCCGTGGAGAACTTTCGAGAGTACCTGCGGATACCGTCCGTCCATCTCGACATTGACTATGGTAAGTTGGAGATTTGCTTTGGCCCCTGATAACCGTTGAGCAGAGCCGTGCGTTACATTTTTGGAGAAGCAAGCGAAGGAGATCGGTTTGAAGGTGTCGGTCTTTCGAGACGTGCCCAAAAATCCAATGGTGGTCCTGACGTGGATGGGCAAGGAGAGCGATCTTCCATCGATCGTACTTAACAGTCACATGGACGTCGTGCCGGTTTTTGAGGTGAGATTTTGACTGACACGCAACGTGTAACGTTTCAATTTAGGAACAGTGGGCGCATAAGCCGTTTGGTGCGGAAATTGACAGCGAAGGGAATATCTACGCGCGAGGCGCTCAAGATTGCAAGTGTACCGGGATACAGTACTTGGAGGCGATCAGGAGACTGAAATTGGACGGAGTTGAACCCCGAAGGACTGTTCATGTTACCTTTATGCCAGGTGGGCGCACTTCTTTGTCCACGGCTAGCTGACACAATCTGCCGTAGATGAGGAACTCGGTGGAGTCAACGGGGCGGAACAGTACGTCAAAACTCAAAACTTCAAAAATTTAAATACCGGCTGTGCTTTGGACGAAGCTATTGGTGGTGAAAATAAGACGCTAATTGTTTTCTATGGGGAGAAAAAGAGATGGAGTAAGTTTCGCATTTGTAAATGCGAACGATGCATTTCATTTTCCAGGTTTTCGCATTCACTGCCCGGGTCAGTCCGGCCATGGTTCTCTTTTACTGGAAAATACACCCGGTGAAAAAGTACGGACTGTTTTAAATAATGTCTACGATTTTCGTGCCGAACAAAAGGTTACGGAAGCTCAAGACAAACGTACTGACCGTATTACATCGATTAATTTATCAATTATAGAGGTACACTCACCCCAGAGGTTGGACTTTCTCCTCATAGGCCTTTCGAGGGGGCAAAGGGATAAAGTTCAATGTCATTTTAGTATTCAAAGAAACTCCTCCGCTTCCACCAAAGATTATCAAGTAAAATTTCATGAATCCATCCTTGTCAGTTGTACTCCTGGCTGTAACTTTTGATTTAGTAGCCCAATCTTGGAACTGTTTGAAATTATGGAATCTACAGGCCATATTCTATAAGAAAATGTTTTTTTTCCGGTCGATCTGAGAAAATTTTTCTTTGGGACCTCAAAAAAAGGCAGTAATAACCTTCCTTTTTTACCAACAATCGACTACACCAAAATTTCTCGGGAAAACACTTTTTCTTATTAATTTTGGTGCGTAGAATCCAAAACGATTCGTACTTTTTCGATTAGACTTCGCAATCAGAAGTTATGGACTAAAAACCAATTTCGAAAAAAAAATTCAAAAGGCTGTAACTTTTGATCTAGTAGCCCAATCTTGGAACTGTTTGAAATTATAGAATCTACAGGCCATATTCTATAAGAAAATGTTTTTTCCTCGTAATTTCTGGTGCGTAGAATCCAAAACGATTCGTACTTTTTCGATTAGACTTCGCAATCAGAAGTTATGGACTAAAAACCAATTTCGAAAAAAAAATTCAAAAGGCTGTAACTTTTGATCTAGTAGCCCAATCTTGGAACTGTTTGAAATTATAGAATCTACAGGCCATATTCTATAAGAAAATGTTTTTTTCCGGTCGATCTGAGACAATTTTTCTTTGGGGCCTCAAAAAAAGGCAGTAATAACCTTCCTTTTTTACCAACAATCGACTACTACCAAAATTTCTCGGGAAAACACTTTTTCTTATTAATTTTGGTGCGTAGAATCCAAAACGATTCGTATTTTTTCGATTAGACTTCGCAATCAGAAGTTATGGACTAAAAACCAATTTCGAAAAAAAATTCAAAGGGCTGTAACTTTTGATCTAGTAGCCCAATCTTGGAACTGTTTGAAATTATGGAATCTACAGGCCATATTCTATAAGAAAATGTTTTTTTCCGGTCGATCTGAGACAATTTTTCTTTGGGGCCTCAAAAAAAGGCAGTAATAACCTTCCTTTTTTACCAACAATCGACTACACCAAAATTTCTCGGGAAAACACTTTTTCTTATTAATTTTGGTGCGTAGAATCCAAATCAAATCGTACTTTTTCGATTAGACTCCTCAATCAAAGGTTATGGACTAAAAAAAACTAAAAATGTAAGTATCACATCAAAATCTTTTTTGCCCAGACTGTTAATTGTAGGGGTTATGGAGAAGATCTTCATAAACTATTGATGCTTTATTGGTGCTTAAGGGTTTTAAAAACTCCTCTCAAATGAGGTTTTCTCCACAAGGACGCCTTTTAGTAGCCTGGCGAGCCTGCAGCAGGACGTTACAGTTATGGAGAACTCTTAGATGTCTTTAAAATTATTCTATTGGTCAGAAACTGGGTCCGTTAACTTGGCCCCACCAAAACAAAACAGTTGCGGGGCCTTTAAGAAAACCACAACCAACTTTGGCAACCACCGCACTATTTTATTAATGGTAAAAGTAGCACAGAACTAATCTGCATCACAGTAGGGTGGCATCTACCACCCTCTGTTAATACATGAGCATACATTGGATTGAGGTAGCCCTGGTAAAAGAACCTCGGACCTACGAAGGGTTAACACGAGATCTGGGACTAATATGAGCGCATCTTAGCTAGGAATAGCGTTAAGTTACTACCACCATGGCAATTCTATTGCTCTGGTGGCAGTAATGGTGCTGAGAGTGGAAAAGTATGGGAGCGAGAGGGGGCTTGTGCTCGGATTCGCGTACCTGCCTTGTCCACCAGCAAACATAGAAGTTAATAAACTGGTGGAACTCTGTCAGCGTATCAAATAACTGGCGTCGATATAGTTCACAACTGGATGTTGCAAGGGGATGTAGCTCAGTGGTAGAGCGTTCGCTTTGCATGTGAAAGGCCCCGGGTTCGATCCCCGGCATCTCCAAATTTTTTGAATTAATTTAAAGTCGGTTCAGTAGGTTGGCAACTATAATACCCTGAGATAAGATAATGTCACCCAAGACTGCTTCTAGATATCGTGCGCAATTATAGTGGTCCGATCAATGTCAACGCGTATTTTATTATTATTGGTGTTACGTGATAGGAATGTGGTTTATTTAAACTGGAGTAACCTACTTCATTCATCGAAACGTAAACATCGCCAATGGGTGAAAGTTAACAACTTGAATGCTAATTACGACCGGTATTACATAAGTAATGCATCATTATATTTATTACAAACGATTTTCTAGAGGATAAAGAATTCAACACTTTTTGAAGGTGACATATTTTAGGATCTCTCTTGATTTTACAAAACTGTACCCAAACATCTTTGTCAGGAAATGGACATTGTCAAGTCAGATTTGGAATTTTGCAAACAGCGCAACAGGAGGCTTTCGAAGGTCCTACTCCTTAGAAACCTACACATGTATCCCACTGGGAAAGGTAAAGAAATGAAAAAATCAAAATAGTGTGATCTATGGAAGCAGGCGCCATTTTGTTTAAGGGCACAGGGGATGTAGCTCAGTGGTAGAGCGTTCGCTTTGCATGTGAAAGGCCCCGGGTTCGATCCCCGGCATCTCCACAAGTTTTGATATTTTTTTCGATTTGCTCTAAGTGAGCGTCAAAATAAATGAACTAAGTTTTCTTTTATTTTTCAATAGAACTTGCTATATACTTCTCCGCCGTATGCTCCTCCTCCTCCTCCTGATTCTGTATTTATTTATTGCCTGATTTATTGTAAAGTGTGAATGAAGGTTTAAGCGAAAATCGTTGAAACTTTCTTTCTGGAATTAGAAGAAGATTCATTGTATCTGCTTATGCATATATTCAATATTCTTACGCTATCTAGGTATTTCAGGTAAGATGCAAATTATTTCTGTAGTAGATGTTATTACCTTACTTCTTTAGTTTGCCGCTAGGGGCCATGCGGTATACTTCTAACTATCCCTTCTTCTTTAATTTGATCTTGCGTACAGTTGTATTTTTTTTGCCCAGAGACGATCTGGCGTGCCATTACTTTTTACTTGATCTGAATAAAAGCTTATTGTTTTGGCTATCCCCATATTTCTTTGGAATGCTCTCTTTCTATTTTTGATGTACTGTGGCTGTGCTCTATTTGTAAGTAATTAATGACATTATCGTTAATCCGTGGTCGTCCGTAGTGTAGTCATTTGAATTATTTACCCGTGTCAGACGTTTGAGATCGCTATCACAATATTTATGTGTCGCGCTATCCACTATCCCTCTTGTTTTTTGTTCATATTTCTATCTGTTACAGATAAGGCAGAAAAGCACCCTTCTGAGCTCAAAAGGCCGTTCAAAGGTACTTTTTCCAACGACTCTTTGATATAACGTTGCTTACATAATAAAACAATAAAATTATAGCGCCATTGTTTTCTGCGGAAGCCTGCTTGGATATTAACCCTCACTACGAGTTGATCCCCCTTTTTCCTAACAATTGATTTACATTTAAATGTTGACATTTCAGATTTAGATATTACAGATTAAGCCCTCGATTGACCAGAACAGGGATCTCTTAGTCTGCCTTGTTTGCCCTTTCGGTAAGTATTCTCTCTCTACTCTTTTGAAATTTATTAAAAACTAAGTGGCGCCCATTCGGTTTACTATTACTACATTTCCCTTTTGCTTCGTTTTTGCTGGTGTTTCACATGGGGGGAAAATTGGATATGCCCTTTTCAATGCAACTTTAATCATATGTGCCTACTGTCGCATAACGCATCGATCCATTGAAATGTTATTAAACCATAGCGACTATATCGATTAAACTACATTTTGAGCCCTCGAACAGGAATTTTCCTTTTAACGACCGAAAAGTTTTTTATATATGTCAACAAGCCACGAATGCGATACGTTAGTATTCCCAGAGAGATTGAAAGGAATACACATCCACGAGCACAAAAAGTCAAATGCGATAACAAAAGGAATTTATAGGAAGGTAAAAGCTTTATTTGAAGTGAATACAAAAATACAAAAGCCACTGTATAATATTTTTATACATTTCCCTACATCACATACGATATTAAAGTAGGCGCGTTATTCGTGTAATGGCGATATAAAAAGGGATTATGTTATAGTCGTCGAAAACCGCTGCTCCGCAAGCTTGTTGGAATCTTCACATTTTTATTGTGAGAGTAGTATCCTAATCTGTGCAAGTAAATAAAAATTTCCGTTCGTCTACGCTAAGTTACTTATTTATGAAAAACTTCGGCACAATATATCTTTATTAAGTTTCCATTACGTGCTCCATATAGCAACAACCGATAAACAACAAAATACTATGAGGTGATTAAAACTTTATGGAAAGTTTCAACTTTCTAAATGTCTAGGCCCAAACCGCCAAACGTAGTGATTAAAGTATAATTAAGGAGTTTTCAAAGTTCACGTGTTCAGTAAATAATATATCATTGGGTAGACAAGCGTTATTGAGCTTCGGGAAAATTTAGATACATTGAAGGTCTTTAAATGTTTACAAAAATCAACTTTTTAGGGCAGTAGATCCCTTACACTTCATTAACTGGTACATTTATTTGAACAATAAGCAACAATCAACAGAAAACGTGAAATCAGAAAATAAAACGTGGAATGATTCCCAATATCGCTGTCGCATTACACCATTACCTCAGCAATCGCAGCACTGCATGATCCACTGGTAGAATTCAAATAACTAGGAGCAAGGGATCGCCCTTTGTGTCAAGGGATCGAAATAACACCATCTGGCCCCTTATCATCTTTTAATGTCGCACATGGTTTAAGAACAGAGTGAATTTGTAAAGATGCCAAGCTTCGGCACACTACTTGTTTCTACTCGTTGATCAATTGTTGACGCGTCTGGAACAATATTCAGTGTTATTCCTTTATAAGTAGAGATAGCGATTTCCTATGTCTACTTTTAAATGGCAAAAACGCTTCTGAAAGACGCCTAACTAAAATAGCATGCGTACGCATTTTGCTTTTAGGTTATGATGAAGAGATATTAAATTCGGTCGTTATTTCCCTTAAGTTTCTTATGGGATTCTCTTTCACAAAAATTAAAATGTTCAGTTTTATATCTTCCGTTAAAACTACCGGCTTTTTACGATGTCTCTACTGTCTCATGTGCCTCGCATTTAAACAAAACCGATTTTAAAGTGATCAACAGAGAAATCCGTCTCTTACGCTCCTTAAACGGTATACCAATTGACTATATCAACTTTTTCTTCAGTTGAATACATTTCACACGAACGAAAATAATAATACAGAAGCCAAAGCAATTAATGACAGCCAGATATTCATTTGTTTGTATTTTAGTTGCATAAAATTAGGCGTCCTTCAGAAGAGTTTTTGTCATTTAAAAGTAGACATACGGAAAAACAATACACACAAATCCCTGTCTACTTTTAATGAATATCACTAAGTAAATATATTTAATAATCTCGAAATAAGCATAATTAAACAATAGAAACTTTTGTGGAATCCTCAACAAAAGACTTTTTACTGTTGTGTCTACGATACATGCTCGAAAACCATCTGGTGCAAATATAATTTTGTATATTAATTAAGCTAATTAAATAAGTTTATCGAAGTTATTAAAGCCGCAAGTCTCTACATAATGCCTGGAAAACATTTTAATCGCGAAGCAAGTTAAACAAATTTAAACAACTTAAGGTAACGCAATAGAGGGGATCTCCGTAATTATTTGGGCCTGCGAGTATGATATTGATTGCGGATTAGGGGTAGATGCACAGGACCTAAGTTTTTCAGAATAATTTCTGGCACGTTTACCCTCAACAAAGTGCATTGTTATTAGTGTTTGTTTGATCAATTTACCTCCTTGGTGGATTCGGTGGTTGCATACTTTATATGAAGACTGATTTCTTATTCAAGCTTTTAAAGGAACTTCCGCGGACAAATTACGAGCTTTATGCGCCGCTTGGAAGGTTGCAGGGAGAACTTGGAAAGAAATTTGCGAATCTGGCTTTATATACCAATTTCGTTACCCTTTTACAAAACTGCCACTAAAAGAATCTCATAAATTTAAGGTATACAAAACGGAAGTAAAACTAACTGTGTGCTACACTCCTCGTGATGTCATTCACCTGTTATGGCAAACTCAAATTTATGGTTCTCGCCCTTTATGTGCCGCACAATAAAGCCGGAGTAAGTGTATATTAGGGCGTATTTGATACACTCGCATCTCGCGCTTGAGGTTGCCGGCCTACATTTATTGACCTTGTTTGTCTTGTTGTGTGGACAGAGGGTTGATGCAATAACGTCTCACTTTCATTGCAAATCGCAAGGGTACGAAAGAAATATCGCATTTTTCTTGATTTTATTAACAGCAATTTGGGGCGATGGGAATAGTACACAATTTCGGAACTTAAAAGGGGATGTTTTGTATAAAACGATTTACACCCCGGTTTATATGTTGTCAAAGGAGGGGGTGTCTATTGATTAAGAAAATTAGGTTAATTTAATCAAGGCCTCCCGTGGATGAGTTGATGGAAGCTTGTGGGGCATTTCCAAGTGTAAAAGGCATGCTTGGTAACGACACAATTCTAGTAATCAGATCAGTTTATTTAAAAACTGTTGTTCATAGGAAAACTAAGCACCATGGATGAAGTGATGATCGATAGGGGACTGTGTGGAAATTATGAGCTTTAACTTCAATCATTACATCTTATTCTTAAAAGTTCAAGGAGATTCAAAATTTCACGCTGAAACCTTTTTTCGGAATACGTTATACTTATTTTTTTTAATATAAAGTCCCCCAAATAGGGGGTACTGTAATGGATGTAAATATTTGCAATTACATATAATGCTTTTTGACCTGAGCGTGAAGGAATGAAATTTTGTAATTAGCTGTATATAATGTATATTGAAGCTTGTAGACGTATTATTTGTTGTAAGTTTAAATTTAGAATAGGGAGAATGGGCGTTGACTGAATTGAATATATCATTCGGTAGAGTTTCTAACCGGGAATGGGGTAAACAGCGTGTATCTCCATAGTCACCAAGCGAAGCAGGAGTGCAGGGAGAGAGATTGGGGAGGCCAATCAGTCCTGGAATGTGAAAGCTGGTATAAGAGATTATGGGTACACCTCAGAATTGGAGAGGAATTTACAAAGGACAATATAATTAACCTCGTACTAAAAGAGAAGCAAAGCTGGTATGACATCGCCGACACCATAAATCATATAGTAAGAACTAGGGAGACGGAAGCGAAGATGCAATATGAGTAGCAAGGGGAAACAGTAAGTCAGCAACGGAAGAATGTCGTCAGTGGTGTTCGTTCTGTTATCTGACTGAGACAAGAAAGGTGAAAGGTTACCTTAAGTACTAAATCCACATCTGATGAATTAAAATGCGAAGTCTCAAATTCATCCCTTAAAACTGAAAGCTCAGTTTCCACTGGATTTTCAAATTATAATGAACGCGGATATTTGCAATGAAAGATCAATATTAGTAGAAGTCATCACAATATTGTTTTTGACAAATTACGAAGAAACAACTCGACAAAGTTTACTTATTAGTCCCGCTCAAAGTTTTAAAATTAAAATTTCAAAATGAGTATTGCGTGTTAAAAGCAACTTTCCCCAGGTGTAGGTTCATACCGAAAACCTAATTAGATATCGGGTTACGTCATCCGTTTCGTTGGTAATATTTAATATTCCTTCTTGTTCGAACTTTTTGAATTATGCATTAGCAACGCGGTGTAAATCCGATCGAAATTAACTACAGCGCTGATCTATAATTGAAAGCGAGATATTTTTTTACCCGCCATACGTTAGGAATTAGTAGGAAATTTTTGGAAGAGCTCCACGGTGCTTATTTATTTATCGCAAAACTCGGGATTCAATTTCGCCCGTGGCCGGCATACTAATCGATACCAACGTGATGTGTATTAATATTAGCTGGTAACACACGTTTCCGATGCTTTTCAAATACGTTGTTACTTGGGATTAAACCCGCGTAATTCGAATGTTTCTACCTACCAGGTCTGAGAGGGGTAGATAAACGAAAAGTTTTAGACTTTTCCCTAAAGCTCGTGAACACTTGAGACAGAGGTCGTGACCTGTATATTCGGAAAACTTTTATATTTTCACTTACTCTCACAAAGCAAATAAAAATGTTGGTAGGTAATTAGTAAGACGAGCAACTTTTCGCCGTAAAAAATTCAGGCGTGTCTGAAAATACAAAGATGCGTCGTTATTTTACGTTCACTCAAAGATTAATTTTGCTAATAAACTGGAAAACTTTTGTATGTTAACATACGTGGGAATGCCCCAACATTTAATGTGACCTTTTCTTGAAAAGCTTGTTTTGACATCGTAATAATAAAATGTGACAGCGATTCACTATTTTATTTGGCATAACAAAGAAGATTCAGATTCCGTAACCTTAGACCAAACTAAAAACGAAATGAGCTTAGTTTTGCAGAGGATAAAAAAACACACACACACACAACTAAGGGGTCTATTCTGTACATAGTCGTTAACAAACGATATCGTAATGGTAACGATTTGATCTTGAACGACAGATATATGCCGTATCACTGTCATATGTTATATGTCATACAGAATAGAGAAAGTCGTTGCCGAACGATATTCGCTATGTAACAACATCGTTATGCGATAGAGAATAGGCTCCTAATAGATATTGATAGGGGAAGGAAGAGGTTTCCAAACCTTAACAAGTACAATTTCTTATACTGTAGGTATACATGTTAACGTTCCGGGGTGAAATACCCTTAATAAAACGCAAGGTTTCCTGACTCAACTTTTATTCGCTTTAATACAACGCATTTCTCCGTTACTCGATTGCTCACTGTGCTGTGTACTGTGTTCAGTGCCGACCTCCGCAGCCTCTTATGCTGTTACCGCCACCGTCCTCCGCCTGTGCGTCGTTCCCCGTAGGGTCCACACTCGGCCGTCCTGCAGAACATGACATCATCCATACCGGATGACATCATCCATACCGGGTGTCCGCTAACACGGCCATCCTGTATTTCGGCCGACCTCGGTCGAACGAGGCACTGTAACAAAAACTGACGACAGGGACGATCGTAACTCATTTCGGCGTTATTTTGTTGCCAGAAAAAATTCTGGTGTCGCTTTTCGTTTATACAAACATTTTTATCGCTAAAACTGACCTGTCTCAAAGACATTTAAATTTATTGACATGCTGACCTTAAACAAACGACAAACGCTCAGCTCGCAATTATTTTGTAAATAATGTGTTAGTGGTACTCCCACTTGAACATTAGTTTAATGCACACATTCATATCACGCAACTTCACATTTTTATTTTGCAAGGAGATACTCTCTCCTTTCATACACTTTTACAAGAAGATACTCTCTTCTTCTTAGACAGTGGTACTCCCACTATCCGTATCCTCTCCCCGCATGATACACGCAAGGAGGTATTAACAATTTAATGCTGCAAGGAGATACTCTCTCCTTCTTAGATAACGGTACTCCCGCTATCCAAATACTCTATTCAAATCGAGATTCAAATGCTTGTAAAATTCTATTTTTCAGATACAACACTGTTTACAAAACATATTGAAATTTTACAAATACCTTTGCTTTGTTTTCTAGTCCCTGGAAGGCCAACGTCTCAACTGCTCCTGGGCAGCAACTGTGGTGCGACCTCTCTTTTGCAGCACATACCTCTCATTTGGCAATACATTACGGATGGTATACGGCCCCTTGTATTTTGGCTTCAATTTTCCTCCACCGGCCAGCTGAGAGTCTTCAATGGCCACGATGTCTCCCACATTGAATAAGTTAGTGCAATAGCGCGTCACGTTAAATTGCTGGGCTCGCTTATATGCACTCTTTTTCATTCGAACTCGAGCTTCGGCGACGGCCTTGTCTGGGTCTATAAATTATCCTCTATCGCAGGTATCTCAACCGTCCAAGTACTTTCCTTATCCGCAGTGAGTGTTGCCCGCAACAAATTAAAAACGGTTCGCATGACACGCTCAACTTGTCCATTTCCGCGCGGCACACCCGTTGCAATGTGATGAAGTTGAATACCCTGTTCGCCAAGAAAGTTTTTAAACATAACTGACGTGAAGGCTGCTGCCCTATCGGCCACGATCCGTCTGGGTCTTCCTAATTCTTCAAATACAGGTAATAATGCTCGAATTGTATGCTCAGATGTTTTCTTTGGTATCGGTTGTAATTGACAAAGTTTCGAAAATCCATCAATTATCACCAAAATCTGTGTGCAGCCATTAGATCTTACTAAGGGTCCTGCGTGATCAATGTGCCATGTATCCAGTATGTCGTCTGGCTTCTCACCCTGTTGCCATAATCCTTGGCGACGACCGGTGTGTGATTTCCCCATGACACATGCGCTACAATTCCTAATATACTTTTTCAAACATTGTCCCATTTTTGTCCAAAATAAATCTTCTCTCATTTTTGCGATGCATTTGTCCCACCCTATATGAGATGATTCATCGTGGTATAATTTCATTGTCAATAAACGAGCAGCGACGGGTTACGGGTACAAAACACTTTGGAGCTGCTGTTTTGGTAACAACCACATTGTTTATTATTTTGAAGTTTGGGTTACTATCCGGATTATTAAATATTTCTTGACAAAACGCGTCATTGTTTTGAAATTCCTTTAGTGTTTTTATGTCTGACATTTTATTGATGTTTATGGTTTTCAAAACACGCTCATTATACTCACTATCGACAGGGTTACGGCTTAAATAGTCCACATGAGACATTTTACATCCGGGTCGATAGGTATTCGATCGTAAAATCGTAATCTTGTAACTTAATCCACCAGCGCGCTACGCGTGGATGTAAATCTGTTGCTCGCACCGAATTACAGTCTGTATACACCGTAAAATGGACACCGTATACAGGTACACGCGAAAATGTTCGACTGCTTCCACTATAGCCAATGTTTCTAAGTCATAGGAATGGTACCTAGACTCGTAATCAGTAGTTCTACGACTATAATAAGCCACAGGTTGAACACCACCATTTTCTTTCTGAAGCAACGCACCACCAATTCCGACGGAACTCGCGTCAGTTCGTCAAGCTGTTGTTGCTGGGTAGCTAACAAATTTATTAATGTCTCTTGCCACTGCACCCTTGCACGTTTTGGACTCGGTAACACTTCTTCTCCGAATCCTGTAACCTACTCTGTTCTTTTACGGGAACGTCACGATTATCACTTTCTTTGTCAGCCATTTTCACCTAAGTCTTATATTGTTTTTACTTTGATTAACCACAGGATGCACAGGATCATCCCACTTCTGATGTTAACGTTTCGGGGTGAAATACCCTTAATAAAACGCAAGGTTTCCTGACTCAACTTTTATTCGCTTTAATACAACGCATTTCTCCGTTACTCGATTGCTCACTGTGCTGTGTACTGTGTTCAGTGCCGTGCCGACCTCCGCAGCCTCTTATGCTGTTACCGCCACCGTCCTCCGCCTGTGCGTCGTTCCCCGTAGGATCCACACTCGGCCGTCCTGCAGAACATGACATCATCCATACCGGGTGTCCGCTAACATACATACGTAATTTTACTAGAGATTTTTGACACGATCCGCGACTGGATCATTTTTTTCCGATTCTACTAAGCTCCATGATTGTGAAAAAAAATTTAGAATGTTTAGGATCGACCACTGGGGCCCATAGCCGATAGGAGTAGGAACAGCCTGCCCATTCAAACGCTAACTAGCTGATTTCCATACATTTTTGATTTTTTTTCAGCGTTTTAGCTCCAACCTGGCATAATTAGCCACAAAGGTAGGTCTCATAAAGTTTTATGACACTCAAGGGAATAATCTGAGCCGTTGAGCCTTTTCAGTGCGGATTGCCAGTGGCGTATTTATTGTCGCTCTTGTTCTAGGCACTCAACAGGCTTACGCCCAATTACAGAGTGACCCTCATATTGCTTTTTAGAGGTGCCCCTGCAGAAGGTCTTAAGTGGTTCTATACTACTACGAATTAGGAAAACTGCAGGAAAACCTAATTCGGAGTAGCCGGTAGCCCAAGTAGCACACATAATATATTTAATAGATATTGCATATATTGTTAAAAATGTATAAAGTATATATTTAATACATTCTGAGTAATCCTTTTTGTTCTATTAATATTATATTTTTCTCATATAAAAAAGATATTAAATAGATTCAAAACATATTTAAAACATTTATTAAATAAGAAAAAAGTAAATATTATTTTATAATCAAATATAAACAAAATACATCTAAAATATTTACAAAATATGTACAAAATATTAAAAATATAGGTATTAATTGCTTAAAAATATGAAATAAATACATACAAAATACTAATACTAATTGATAAAATATAACAACAAAATAAAAATAATACATGCATTCTCCTTATTCTAATTCAATGTCTTCTTTGCTAGGCTCCATTGTAATGCTTGACCTAACAACAAGAGAAAACTATTTAGTTCTATAAATCAAATATTCGGTTATTATTGTGTTTCACTTTCTACACTTAGCAAGAATCTTGATTAGGTTTACTGCTCATAAAATTACAATCTACCAATTTTTACAATTACAACACAAGAGAGAAAACTTTCAAGTAAATCTTCTAAAAGTTTGGGTACAACAGTTTTGTTGATATGTATGTTGAATGAAAAGAAATTCTCACCACATTAAACCAAGAAGTTATAAAATACATAAAGTACTACAAGAATTTTAATATTTAAATTAAATATAATTACCTTTTTAAATATAAGGATCCTTGTTGTGCAAGAAAGGTGGACAACGTGGCTTCTATTTTTTTCTTTAAATTGTTTTCTTTTGGCCAAATAACTTTTACACACTCTGAAAAAGGAATGGCAATTAACACTTGATTGTCACTTTTAACAATGGTACGTTGTAAAAAATAAAAAAAAACTTACTGTATATGAGATCACACATGAGGAGCTTCGAAAAACATTCTTTGCTCTCCACTTGGTCCTTTCTTTGTTGACCCTTCCAGCTAAATTTTTGCGCCAAAGAATTGTCCATTACGTCGTTTTGCGACAAAACTTTTAGCTGTTTTAAAAAACATTAGTTGTTAGTTCTGTTGAATGTGTTTATGAAATGTCACAATAATGATTCAATCCCCTGATAACTTGAGAACCGCGAAAGAAAAACAAACACAAGTTTTGTAATGAAGGGCGATCAAAGTTTTCAGGTGGAGCAAATCCATTCTGAGACTCCACGAATAACTACATTTAGTGGTTCCAGCATGTTCACAATTAAGTTACATAAGAAATATTCAACACTAAACTTTGTACAGTGAACATGTTGAAGGAGTAATAAAATGATCATTAATTGTAATATATACATACAATATTTCCCAAAAATTCCTTTTCTTTGAGCTTCTCTTCAAAGACTCTTAAATCTTCTTTCTTTTTTAGTGGTGATTGAAATACACATTCTCCCTCTTCTGTTTCCTCCAAATTTTGCTGGGTCTTGTCCTTTTCTAAAACTTTGCTTTCAATTTCCATACGGAATTCTTTCAGCCTGCCACTCAACTGTTGTACAGATTCTAAAAATAAAAAAATTAATTTTTATTGTATTCATTCGTTTTTAAGACTTACTCGATAAGTGGCAAACTCCAAGCGCCAATGTTTCCAGAGTCACTGGTTCATCCGATACACAAAAGTGTGATTTTTTTTAAATATCACACACACTTTTATATGGTGCTGATGGTAATGCCCTTATTGATGTTGAGGGTGCTGTTGAGGTGGAGGGTGCCAAAGAATGAGGTGTCACTGAAGGGTAGGTAGGTTGTATAAGTAGGTTTCTTTTAAAGCCTTGATTTCTAGGAGATTTCCTAGGTGAATTTCTTGCTATTTTGGTGGGGGGCGGATTTGACCTCTCAGTGCCCTCACTCTCTGCTGACGATGATGATCGCCTCTTCGTGCGCAGAACTCTACGGCCAGTACCCCTTTCTTCCGTTTCAGAAGCACTGATCGATCGTGCACCTTTTTGAAATCTGATGACGTCCGTCATACCTCGTTCAAAAGATGCTGAAATGTAATCAAACTTAATTTTACAAAGTTTGTGATAAATTTGCGGTTATAAGGTATCAATTCGGTATTGTTTAGTACACGTTCATTCAAAGACAAACTGCCGGGCCATAATAAAAACAAGTTGTAAATCAGCATATGCATGATTAAAGCGCATTTTTGGTAATGCAGGTCAGTATTTTAGTAGCGAAGTTTAAAATTATCGATCTCACGAGTAATTTTGGCTGCGTTAAATAATTAATTTGATTTAGTTTCAATTGAGGATACGTCTTTATTAAATAAATCACAAAGTAAATAATGCGTTTTTATACTGGTAGCGCTATCTAACGGTTAAATTATAGCACCTCCGAAACCCATATCGAAATTATTTTCTTCAATTATCGAACTCACAAGTAATCTAACTCAAAATAGACTCGTGCCTGCACATCTACACTATAGCAGAAAGCTTTTAGTGAAAATTTGAATTCTCTAGCTATTGTAGTTGTTGAGATGTCACGCGGACAGCCGGCCTGCCAGCCATAACGAATATAATAGCGTATTTTTTTCAAAAATGCGCTAAAAATCTAACAGAACTGACCCCTTTAATTAGCAAGAGCATGAAATTATTTAAACATAGTACAAAAAAACATCACACACTTTAAGGATGTATAGTAGTATCAGTGTAAAAAATAATTGCACTTAAATCAAGATAATTAAAATATAAATTCGAAACCTCTGCCATAATCAGTTATAAAAAGGAAAGTAGCTAGATATCTACATCCATGAATATTATTTATAGAATGAGCATTATTTTCTAGTAGAACTCACCATAATGTTCCTTGACAATTGTAATTTTTATAGTCAACCAGTCATCTTCTGGGTGTGTACAATTTTTGGCAAACTGCAGATGGCGAAATGATCCAAATGCTTGGAATGCAATCGAATTCCTCTTCATCATCCTGCATAATTTTTTTAATTACCGACCACTGTAAATTCAAAAACAAATCATTAATTTCTCATTCTTTTGCTTCTTTAAAATAACTAAAAATATAAGTAAAGAAATTACTATCAAACAATGGTTTTCGTATTTCTGTTAAGATTCACCTCAACCCACCCATTCTTTGGAATTTGGTACTAAAATTACAAGGATACCGGTTTTCTGAAATCCCAAATTATTTTCGTAGATATCCGAAGGTCATATTTCGACATACTTTGGTAGTCGCTAAAAAAATACGTTCCTTATCACAAGATTTGAGACCCTTTCACCTCACCTCTGACCTATTCACTAAACGAATTGGTTATTAAACATTGACACACTTCCATCATTTGTGTTAGCTGTGGAAGCCCATCGTCATGATTAAGACACTCTTAGCAACACTGCTGCTGACATTTTCAGCTCAATGCCCTACGCCTACCTTCCATGGCAACTTATTAGAAGTAAACCGTGCAAGTACGTTTAATATAAGTGATTGTATTTCACCTGACGTGCTGACGGATGTTATTTTCAAAATATCGGCGAGAAATCAAAATATACAAGACTTAAACGATGGTGCAGTGCAAAACCTATTAAACCTATCGTTCATCGACTTTAGCAACAATAGCATCGAAATCGTAAGAGAAGGTGCGTTTTTCAATCTTCCCACACTTTCCAAGGTCTACTTAGCTGACAACGAAATTAGTTGGCTTACTGAAAATGTGTTTAAAGATTTACCGATGTTAACTTCCGTGCTGTTGAGGAATAATAAAATTAGCGACCTGTCGCGGGGCGCTTTTTCCAATCTTCCGTTGCTGGCTCGCGTCAATCTCGATGGCAACCGCTTGGAAAACTTTAACCAAGCTTGGTTTTACAAAACACCGGCGCTTACCGTCTTGGAGTTGTCGTACAATTATCTACGCAGAATTCCTAGGGGCGCATTCATCAATTTACCAAGCATCACCTATCTTCGTGTCGCAGGAAACCAAATCGAGTTCATTGACAAAGACGCATTTATGGGTTTAAGAGATATTGACACGGTAAACTTGAGTGGCAACAGAATGAAAAGCTTTGAGATTAACTTCCACGTCCCATCGAAATTAGTCCAGGTTTTTATTGATAATAATAATGTAACGTTTATATCTGACATGATGTTGGAGACGATGCGGCCCAACTTGGAAGTGTTTGGGATGGACGCGAATCCTTGGCAGTGCGAGTGCTTGGATAAAATAGTGAATTGGAGTATTGCGTTTGATATTCAGATTCACTTGAGGAAGCATAAACGAGGAAGCGTCGTGTGCGTTTTTCCAAAGAAGAATTCCTTCCAGTGTCTAGAACGGAATTTTGACGATTTTGAAGAAGGTTTCTGGCTTCCGTGTGCGCGTGGAAATCGGAAAAGTGCACTTTATCGTAACTCAATGGAGAAACTTTGATTAAATCCTTACCATACTGTTTTTTATTGCTGAATATGAAAATTTTCGTTGGAACATGTCGCATTCAACGAAACGCGTCACAATTGCATAATGACACGCAACCGTGGGGCTTAAAAGAAAAATGCCGTTGCAATAAGTGCTTTTCCTACGATCCCCCTGAAGATAAGGTCATAATAACGTATATAATTTAGAGCTATGATATTAGTCCCCATTACCCACACCCGTGCGTAATGAAAAAAATTGGAATCGATCATGTACGTTTGGAAATGATAATCATCTACAAATGTAAAAACTGTCAACAGACGTCATTTTGAGTTTTGTCCTATTTTCATTTCCAAACATGGTAGGTACTTCGGTTGTAATGTGCAGAATTAAAATTTTTCTACTCACCTGTAATACGTAATTTTACAACCTTATAACGTAACATACTATTTCAAAGCTTGAAAGATATGATTGAAGCACTGAAAGCTCCAGAACATACTTTAAGCTAAAGTTCGCTTTTGCCAGTGTGAAACCCTTCGAATTATTGATTCTTATTGATTAATTACGGTTTAAGAATACGATTTACACTAGTGCTCAAAGTGAATGTACCATCTAGGCGGAAGTACAAGGCCTCTTTTTAATGTAAAATTAAAGCACCGATTCTATTTTGTCTTCATTTAAACTTGTGTTTGGTGTCGGAGATTTTATTCTCTTAGGTGCTAGTGCAACACAATGAGATTAGTTAATAAACTAAACAAATATAGAAAACGAGCTCCTGGGTATGGCTATAGCATGTGCAAAACCAAATTTTAAACCTGATGTTAGTTTTGCTTTTATTTAAAGTGGATATGCATGAAATTTCATTTAATTGCTTGCATAAATAAGAAAGTTGGCACTGCGCATGCGCAAAACGAAATTTGGAAACTGGCGTTAAATTTGGTTTTATTCCAAGTGGCTATGTATCGAATTTTATTTAAATACCTTCATAAATAAGAAAGTTTGCTATCCGGTTTGTAAATGATCGTGATGCGAAGGGCACTGTGAATGTTGATTGATTGGGTCCAATTTTTGCAATTGCGTTTTATATGGCTAAAGCTATACGCATATCGAATTTGATGCAATTCGGATCATAACTCACGGAGATGTCAAAAGGGCTTTCCTTATTTTTTGGGCTACATTACCAATTCACGAACTCCGCTCTACAAATTTGATAAAGAATCCACCTGAAAAATTTCATCGTAATCGGTCCATTCGTTTATGAGTTATCGTGATAACGGACGGACTGACGGACAGACATCGCAAAATTATAAACTCGCTAGGAGCTCGTTAATAAGGAGCCATTTTAGTAAAACCTAAATCGTGGATTTACCTTCCCTTTAGCTGTTTTTTTAGCAAACAGTGTAGAATTTATGATCTTAAGTGGGAGTAAAAGAGAATATAATTGCTAAATGTGCATTTTTTGCACTGTTTACAGACATTTTCTTTAAATTTCGGGATAGATTTCATCCCCTTAAGAAAAAGGTGATAACTTGTACCTACTTTCCTTTCGAATTTTGTAAGGGTTGCATGCCCTTGGATACATAAATAACTATTTCCCTTTCGGAATGTAGCAAAGAATACGAAACGCTAGAAAAATGGGAAGGAAAGAGTTGCAAAATTAGGTAAAGAATCGAGGTAGGGGAACATAATTCATCTTTCCTTGTTTAACTCGAATAAACGACGTCGTTCTTCTATTTGTAATAAACAAGACGCTTTCCTTATCGCCAGATGTTTCGTTATCTTGTCGGACAGTAACAGGTGCGTCTTAATTAGTTGTATTGTAACGCGTGATCTCGGTGCGTGTGTGTTTGTGCGGTGCATAAACAATCCTTGGTTTTTCTTCTCGAGGCCCTCGAAAATGGGTAAGTTTTTCAAATCTGGTTCCAAAATGGGTGGGTTTTTGAAATCTGCAGTGATACTCTCGACTTGCTTTAAAAATACGCGTTAGCATCTTCTTATATT
The DNA here is from genome assembly GCF_008802855.1 of Photinus pyralis. NCBI lineage: Eukaryota > Metazoa > Arthropoda > Insecta > Coleoptera > Lampyridae > Photinus > Photinus pyralis. The sequence goes on along the minus strand of NW_022170738.1, from coordinate 40,235,640 downwards.
ACTCATATTACGAGTTTGAAAGGCATATTTCCATACTTTTTTGCTAATTCGCTTTTTGTTCCAGAAGTTGCAACTACGTAGCGGGTTTAAAGGTAAGGCTTTACCCTTTTATATCGTTTTAACTGAACTTCATCACGTATGTACTTTTATTTCTACGTTTAAATACAGTCTTGACCATATGTTTGGAAAGTTATTAATCATAATAATCTTAAAGAAAAAGAATGAGTAATCCTAATGGATGTAAACGAAAATTTTCCAAAATTAGGTACTCGCTCGGCATTGGATCTAACGAAAGACCATTTCTAAAAATAGAAACTGGTTTTACTCTAAAATGAGGGTGGGTTTCATTTCTCGGCAGGGTAGCGCAATTGATACCGTGTGTCAATTTAAAATGGGGCAGTAGGAAAATGTAACATTTTCAAGGTACACCCTGAGGTAATCGGGAGACGAAAAATAACCCCCGTGCGCGCATCGTACGTCACCCCTAAAATATTGTAAATGGTAACGTCTCGTGTGCGATCATGGGGAATAGTTTTAAATTGACTACCTGTAATATCTTCCATAGGTATCGTAAAATGCGTAGTGAATAGTTAAATCATGGTTTGCATTTTTTCTCCCTTCAAAACGGTTTTGTAGCATTTAGAGCAGATTTCATCCCCTTAAGTGATAGTGATTGCACAAGGACTTTTAAACTTGTTTTAACTTGCGGTTCCATCCCCTTATGTGAAAGTGCAATGTTATAGTAAATGCGTATCTTACACTTACTTTCCTTTTAATTCTTATAAGAGGGGCAGGGGGGCGAATAGTGCTTCGCTTATCTGGTTGCACGAGTAACAAATGTTTCGAGAAGTGTTCACAGATTACATTTAAATGTTGTGCATTAGTTGGCAACTATTAAATCATTTTCATGTGCGAATAGAAGCCCAAATCAAAATTTATAGGGGCAGGTGTGGACCCTTAAAACAGCAGTAATTATGTATATTTATAACGCTTTGCTTTAAGCACGCTTTAGTTTTCGGGAGAGATTTCACCCCCTTCAGTGAAAGTGCAACAAAATGTTGAGTTATTGTAACTTCCCTCTCATTTGAGTAATGATTAAATTGGGTCCGTTAACTTGGCCCCCCCACTGAGAGATTTCATAGTCGTATTATTTTGAAATGAATGCGCTCGTTATGCGCTCCTATGCGCCACCGATAATAACTCTTGCGCCATTATCGTTTTTTAGAAATCCGAAAAAAACATTTGGGGGGGCCAAGTGAACGTAGCCCCCACCCCAGTACGTATTTTGTCCCTTGTAACTAGGTCACCTGATACATTTGGTTATGCGCTCAATTGCGCCACTTGAATTAAAGCTAGCGCCATTACGGTTAAGCCGTGACAAATTTTCAAAAAGTGGGGGGGCCAACTTAACGTTTTTAAAAGTTACGTTTTTTAACATGTTTTTTTCTACTACATCGTATCTTTCATCATGCGCGAAGGCCGAATCGATGTAAAATATTTTCAAAATGGACGCACTTCCGGAAATAACTTTTGAAAACGCTAAGTTAGACCCTCCACTTTTTAAAATTTTTTTATGGCTTAACCGTAATGGCGCTAGCTTTAATTCAAGTGGCGCAATTGAGCGCATAACCAAATGTATCAGGTGACCTAGTTACAAGGGACAAAATACGTACTGGGGGGGCTACGTTCCACTTGGCCCCCCCCCCCCAAATGTTTTTTCGGATTTCTAAAAAACGATAATGGCGCAAGGTTTATTATCGGTGGCGCATAGGAGCGCATAACGAGCGCATTCATTTCAAAATAATAGTACTATGAAATCTCTCAGTGGGGGGGGGGGCCAAGTTAACGGACCCGATTAAATTGTGATTTGCACTTTACCTTTCTAAAAACAGGTCTTTAGGTTTTCCGAGAAGATTTCACCCCTTACCGTTAAGTGGGTGTTTTTGTACTTTCCTTTCGATTTTATTGTGGTAAATTTTATACTGCGGATTCAGTTTTAGGTTCCTTTAAACATGGCTTTTAGGGTATTTTCCAACTCATTTTGGAAGGTGGCATTTTCTCCGTCCATCTGTCCGAGCACTTATCTACTCCTACAATTTTCAAGATTTTTAGTTCGTTCTTTTTGTATTCGGTAGCTTATAGCTGGGGCACCGCAACCAAGGAGATATCTTGACGATTATTGCGCGCAAATTACGCATGTTTATAGATAGTTTTTTGAAATTTTAACCAAAGCTACTTCTAGTAAAGATAAGCATATCGTATATTGTCAAAAATCAGACGTGCGCAATGTCAACTTCTTACTTTACAGGACCTTTCGGAAAATACTGATCAGTTAATGGAATCTTACTCTGAGGAGATTTTGCTCTTTAAGCGGGAGTACATCAACATATTATTTCTAAAACGAATCCTTGTATTCTCCTTTTAATCTAAGAGTTACAGTCAAATCCTGGATTTTAATTTTTATTGTCTTAAAACCGGTATTTTTTAGTTATTTGAGTAGATTCCATCTCCTTAAGAGTCTTCTTTACCTAAGCGCAACTTTTTTACATTATAGTGTATAGATGATTATAGCTGCAAGAAATAAGATTATATTCTTGCTTTGTCAACTCCTGTCTTGGTCCTTAGTTAGTTCCCACCGGGACTGTGCAGCGGCGCCACTTGTTACGCTCAAATTGTTGATTTAACGCCCGCCAAGATACAGACTTTATTTACAAAAATTATGATTTCATTTTTTGGGGTCACATTTAGAAGTAACTTATCTAAAAAACTGTCGGTTTACTTTTTCCATAAATCGTCTTGATCGAGAGTAAAAAAATAAAACAGATTAGCGCAATAATCGGTGCGAAACATCTAATTTTTAAACAATCTGTATTCAGTTGCTATAAACTTTAAAAAAAAAATAGTCCGAACATTTTGTAGATAAAGGTCTAAATTTATAAAATAGTTCTTAAAAAAAATTGTTTTTGGAAAAACAAATAGAGTTTTTATGGCGGGCGCTCTTATGGAAATTTACATTGGGTGCAGTGGGTACAGAAGACTCTTAAGCGAAAGTGCAAAAACATGTTGAAATTAAATCATAGTTTTTGTACCTTGTCTCTAATTTTAGTAGAAATTAAATTGCGGATTGCATTTTATCTTCCCTTAAGCACAGTTTTTAGGGCATTTTCCAACGAAGTTGGATGCACTATTTCAGCCACTTTCTTTGCCCGTCCGTGCGTCTGTCCATCAGTCCGAGGCCTTAGCTTAATGTCTTGAATTCGGTAGCCTATAGCTCTGGCACCTGAGCTATTAATGTGTGTATGCGGAAGCTGCGCAATGTCAACTTGATTATTTATTAATATATTTTGTTGAAATTTTAGCCACAGATGTCTCTAGTAAAGGCAAACATTGAAAATATAGTATAGTAGGTATCAGTATATCTTTAATTATACACCGAGTGTTGCTCAAAGCTGGTTCCCTTCTTAATTTTTGTAGATAAAAAATTCGCTACTTGCGTATGGGAGGTAAATATGTATTTGTTGTTAAAATTTTAACATGCGACACCGGGATATAATTTACATATAGTGAAAAACAGTCGCGCGCATGCGCAGACTGAACATGCCAACTTACTTTTTATGGAATTATTTTCTGAAATTTCAACTAAAGAAGCTTCTAGTAAAGGCAAACATATCGCATATTGTAAAAATCAGATATGCGCGCCTGCGCGGACTAGGTACGCAACGGCCACTTTCTTATTTTTTGCGATATTTCTTTGCAATTTTAACCAAAGATTCTTCTAGTAAAGGGAAACTGCGTAATGCCAACATTCTTATTGACGGAGACATTTTTTTGAAATTAAACTAAAGACATACCTGTGGCCTTTTGGGAAGTACTGATCAATGCATGGAAAATGCACTAAGATTACTCTCTTTAGGATGAAAACATTTTTACTTCGGGAATATTTCATCCTCTACCATTAAGTTTTAGTAATTTTAAATTGCGAATTCAGTTTTAACTTTCCTTAAATTAGGAAAAAATTTGTCTGTTAAGCATCAAATAGTTATCTAGATATACCATTATACAGGGTGGCCATTTGAAAACGAAACAGAGTCTATTTTGGGGACCTCAAAACATTTACGAAAAAATCCTCGGACCCGTCAATTTTTGATTCAAGGGGGAACCATTTTTTTGCTAGATTCGCCCCCCTGATGGCAAAGCTATAGCGGGGGTGGCAAGCGCCCTCAAAATTTTAAATCGAATGGGGGGTCGAGTGATACCTTATTTGGAAGGTATTTTTATGTGGATTATAACCCTTAAGTTTTAAATCAAGTAAATGTTGAAAATGTTGGCCTTCGACTTCCATAGAATAATACAGGTTTTGTTCAAATAGTTCCCGTACATTTTGAAAAACTTCTGGGGTGATTTGGCGACATTCGTAAATTATTTTTTGTCGCAAGTTGTCTAACGATACGATGTTGGCTCACTAGCATAAATTTTAGTTTTTAAATGGCCACACAAGAAAAATCTAACGCACTTAAATCTGGGGAACGAGAAGGCCATTCAAAATAGCACCTTTTCTTCCAATCCATTGTCCTGGAAATGTTTGGTCCAAATATTGACGAACCCTTGCAGCATAGTGGGGTGGCGCACCATCTTGCTGAAACACTAGACTATTTTCAAGTACTCGTTGTTATTTTCTAGTATCTCCACTAATTCTGGATGAATCGTCTTTTGTAATAACTCCAGGTACGTCTCTCCTGTTAAAATTCCAGGTAAAAAGAAGGGGCCTACGATATGGTCACCAAAAATGGCAGCCCAAACATACGATGGACCTGTCGATTCTGGTGTTGTCGGTTAAAGAGCTGGGCAGCTCTATTAGCATATTCATTGTTTGCAAGAAAAGAGAAATTATTTCAGTGAATAAACCATTATCACTGTTCAATGTACCGATTTATTGCAACTAAATATCTTTAAAGCGCTATTTGTCACTATTATGTTGAAATATTTTTATAACTTTTATTAGCCCCTGTATCGACTAGGCAAATTAGTAGCGATTTAAAACTTAAGGGTTATTATCCACATAGAAATACCTTCAAAATCAGGTATCACTCGACCACCCATTCGATTTAAAATTTTGGGGGCGCTTGTCACCCCCGCTAGGGCTTTGCCCTCCGGGGGGCAAACTAGCGAAAAAATGGTTCCCCCTTGAATAAAAAATTGATTGGTCCGAGTATTTTTTCGTAGATGTTTTGAGGTTCCCAAAATAGGCTCTGCTTCGTTTTCAAATGGCCACCCTGTATTTACATAAAAGTCCAAGTCACGACGAATTTGTTGTATTATATTTTTCTCAAAATCGGCTATACCAATATACACGAGGCAGGAAACGTAGGTAGGTAAAGTGTTACTATCAATAATCCCAAATCACGAATTTGATTTTCAAGGATTTCAACACAGTTTTTTAATTGTTTCCAGCAATTCTCAACCTCTTAAGTGAAAGTGTTACAAAATGTAACTGTGTGCGGGGATATAACGGGACATTATTTGTAAATATGAACTATTGTACTCTCCTTTTAATTTAAAGAGCGATGCCGAATCACTGATTTTAATTTTTCATCCCTAAAACACGGTTTTAACTCTCTGAGAAGATTTCATCTCTTTAAGTGAAAATGCAAAGTTCCTTTTCAAATTTAATTAATAAAAAATGTATCTTCCCTTCTCTGCTCCCGTCTTCTTCTTTGTTAGTACGTTTGGACCTACTTCCTAAACTAGTTGACGTAAAAAGGGTTAAGAATAAATTCCATTAATTTGTCCTTCACTGAAAGTATATTGATTATTAAAAATTAGTGATGTTAAATTACACGTTTTTTTTAAGTGCGTAATATTACGTGTAAAATTACCAATTGTTTATGTTTTTTATGTAATTTATGTAACTTACCATTTATTAAAAAAAAACCGTAATTTTACAGTAAAATTACCAGTAATTTACAAATATTTTTGTAAAATTACCTGTCATTTATGTTTTTTACGATTCGTACTTTTTCGATTAGACGTCTCAATCAAAAGTTATGGGCAAAAAACCAATTTCGACAAAAAATTCAAAATGCTGTAATTTTTGATCTAGTAGCCCAATCTAGGAACTGTTTGAAATTATGGATTCTACAGGCCACATTCTATAAGAAAACATTTTTTTCCGGTCGATCTCATACAATTTTTTTTTCGGGGAAAAAAAGGCAGTGTATAATTTATGTAACATACAAAAATTACGGTTTTTTAAATAAAAAACGTAAGTTACGTAAATTTCATAAAAGACATAAATTACTTAAAAAAACCGACCTCTTGTAAGTTACGCGTAATATAACCGTTTTTTATGTACCTAACTTACAAATCGTTATTTTACAATCCACATCACTATTAAAAATTCATAACCAATAATTAAAAAAACTTTTAACTTTCGTGTTTTGCTGTGAAATATTTAAAAATTATAATAATCAAGTATTGCTGGAGAGATTACTCAACTTCAATATTATCGTGCTTCTGAAATAAACTTTTTTTACTAATTGGAGAAGAGTTATAATTGTGATAAAAAATTCTAGGAAATTATTTCAAATTTGTTATGATAACAATAATCCAACGAAAAAAATTAATACAATCACTTTAAAAGCACAAAAACCCTAACTAAACTCAAAAATAGATATCCCTACTTGCCAGATATGAAATTTACCCAACAAATAATGTTACAAGTAATTTCGGCAATTCGCAAGCAACAAGAAAACAATGCGCTGCATTTTGAAAAAGATAGGCTGCTTCTTTTGGGTCATTATTAATAAATCTAAATTTTCTAATTTATGCTGAAATTCAGTAGTGATGCACACTGATTAATTTATTTATCTGTGATGCGCCGTTTTCTTTACTCCGTCGCATCCCTTGACAAATTCACCATCAATCATTTTAGAACACGCAAGTTTAACTCAAAAATGCCCTAAGAGTTCTGCGCTTCCCCCCTCCCTCCACAACAAAGGAAGTTTCAATTACAAAAACCCACAGCCTCCCAGCACAGGAGGACTTGATAATTTCCATCATAATAGTTGGGGGCAGGGGGGTATTCCATACTCCTCAGACGCACCAGTGCTACGTTACCTGCAATTTTTCTTACAAAAGGATCTGATAATCTTCCCAAAAAGTGTTAGGAGATACTAGATAGGTAAACATTTTGTGGGGGCGAGCGTAGCACCGGAAAGTCTGGGGGGTATAGGATACTCTCCCGCAAAGGAAGATTCAGTGACCGTTTCCGAAAAACCACAAACCTCCCAGCAAGGGAAGATTAATTTCCATCATAATATGAAGTATATACTGGGGGTATTCATACTCCCAGCCCCCCGAAGTTTCTTCTAGAAGATCGGGAATGTGAGTGTAAAAGTAATTGGGACGGTTTGAGGTTGCTCAGTTCCACTTCCATCAGCAGTTTTTGCAATCGTCGCTCTTCGCTGTTCGTGGAACAGGGCGTCAACCCCTTTTTCAGTTCTGAGTAGGTATACTTGTTTTCGGTCGGGAGAGAGTCTATAATGGTAACAAATGTTTATTGGTCTAGGTGCTTGTTGGAGGGATCCTGGAAACCATTCGGTATCTTGAAAACGGCTTCCGTGTCGATCGTTGGTCAGCTGGCTGAAATCGAGAACGTGGTTCTCTTTCTTAATTTCTTATGCAAGCGTATGCTGACTATGTTCGTACTGAAAAGTACGGTTTTACGTTGTATTTAGATCGCGGATTTTATTTTATCATCCCTTCAAAATGGCTTTTAGGCGCTTGGGGCAGTAATGTTTAAACGAAAGTACAAGGGAATATTTTTTCTACATGCGAATATTTGAATTCTCTATTTAATGTAAATCTAATTTTTCTTTATTTAAACTCGTTTTGTTTTCTTTGGGAGATTCATCCAATTTGTGCAACACAACATTTTAGTAAAACGTAAATCGTAGGTTTTGTTTTACGTTTCCATAGCAATCAGGGCAGATTTTATCATCTTAAGCGGGAGTAGCTAAATCTGAATCATTGTACTCTCTTTAAAGACACTTTCCGAGGCAGAATTCATCCCCTTAAGAGAAGTACAATAACTTGTACCTCCCTTTCAGGGTTTCATCTCAAGATGGGATTGTGAAGAATGCGTTCGCCTGTCCGGTTGCATGAGCAAAGAGCAACAAGATACGAAGAATCGCATCCGATTTTCAGCAGGGGAATTCTTTTACACTCGGAAACACGAACTTTAATCCGGCTAACAGACGGCCGGACGGAGAAAACCATCACATCATTTTTTTTCTTTCCCCTAGCAAAGCGTTCACAGATTTCATTTAAATTTTGTGCCTTAGTGCTTGATACCTTTTGGTTGTTGGCAGCTATCGAATTGTTTTCTTGTGCGAATCCCAAATGACAATTTGTAAGGTAGGGGTAGGTGTCGCCCTTATAAAAACAGCAGTAAATTGTGTACATTTTGTAATTAATTAATTCAGGAAAGGCTTTCTTTGCCCAAATTTAAGATCTAATTTGATTTTTTGCACTTTATATTTTTCCCTTTCGTGTATAAGTATATCGCAAAGATTACGAAACGCTAGAGAAATGGTAAAAGTTGCAAAATTGAATAAACAACCGAGGTAGGGGAACATAATTCATCTTTCCTTGTTTAACTCGAATAAACGACGTCGTTCTTCTATTTGTAATAAACAAGACGCTTTCCTTATCGCCACCTGTTTCGTTATCTTGTCGGACAATGCCAGGTGCGCCTTAATTAGTTGTATTGTGACGCGTGATCTCGGTGCGTTTGTGTTGGTGTAGTGCATAAACAATCCTTGGTTTTTCTTCTCCAAGCCCTCGAAAATGGGTAAGTTTTTCAAATCTGGTTCCAAAATGGGTGGTTTTTGAAATCTGAAGTGATACCCTCGACTCGTTTTAAAAATACGCGTTAGCATCTTCTTATATTACTCATATTACGAGTTTGAAAGGCATATTTCCATACTTTTTTGCTAATTCGCTTTTTGTTCCAGAAGTGGCAACTACGTAGCTGTTTTAAAGGTAAGGCTTGACCTTTTTATGCCGTTTTCATTGAATATTATCGGGTACTTTATTTCTACGTTTAAATACAATGTTGACCATATGTTTGGAACGTTATTAATCATAATAATCGTAAAGGATGAGTAATCCCAATAGTTGTATATAAAAATTTTCCAAAATTAGGTGCTTGCTCGACCTTAAGAAATTGATTTTACTCTAAAATGGGTATTGGTTATCATGTATAGCTTCCGTGTGCGTTTTATGTCTCTGATTCAGGGTAGCGCAATTGATACCTTGAGTCAATTTAAAATGGCACAATACGAAAATTTTTAAGCGACACCCAGAACCACAACTTCTAGAGGTAATCGGGGGATGAAAAATAGCATATCTACAAACCTCGACACTTTCCCCCCGTGCGCATCATGCATCACCCCGAAAATATGGTAAATGGTAACTTCTCGTGTGTGATCATGGGGCAGCAGTTTTCACCCGCATCATGAACAAGTTTTAAATTGACCGACTGTAATAGCTTCCATATCATAAATTGCGTAATGAATAGTCGAATCGTGGTTTGAATGTTTCCACGGTTTTGTAGCATTTAGAGAAGATTTCATCCCCTTAAGTGATATTGCAACAAAACGTCATTACAAAATATCCCTTAAAAACGTTTTTTTAGCTCTCGTGACAGATATGGTACAAATTGTGTTCGACGATAGGCGATGCATTTGATAGAGAATAGGACAAGGATCTCGTGCCTACCGGTACTTTTTCCTGGCCCTAGCATTAAAATTATTAGGAGGAAAAGCCGCTCCCGTCATTTATGTTTGCACAATGACTTTTTAAGTTTTTCAACTTGTGGTGCAAACTCCATCGCGTTAAGTGAAAGTGCAATGTTTTAACTAAATGCGTATCTTTATACTTTCTTTTAATTTTTATAAGAGGGGGTGGTTTCGAGAAGCCCTCATAGATTAGGTACATTTTAATTTTGTGCATTACCTAATGGGCAACTATTATAGTATTTTACATTATTAGCCAGGTAAGTGAGTTTTTACTGGCGATAGGAGAAGTTGACTGGCGAGCCGTTAGGCGAGCCTGTCATCTCCTAGAGCCAGTAAAAACTATTACCTGGCGTATAATGTACAATATTTTATTTGTTACTCATTTGTAAACGTAAATAATTAGTTCTTAAATTGATCTTGAAGAAATGTCTAAAATATCATGTGATCCATGTAACAGAGACTTCGCATTAATTCTGGCCAATGAAATTACTAGATTACTAACTTGTAAAATTTTTACAGGTCTGCTGTCAGTTTTACAAGTCTGCTGTCAGTTTTACAAGTCAATAGCGTTTAAACATGACGTTTACCCGTTTGCGTTTTGTCTTGTTAATCAACGTTTACAACTGAGTAACAAATAAAATCGTTTTCATGTGCGAAGCCCAAATCAAAATTTTTGGGGGCAGGGTAATTATGTAAATTTATAACTGACTTCACTAAGGAAAGGTTTTCCCTAAAAAGGCTTTATGTTTTTGGAGCAGATTTCACCTCCTTCAGTGAAAGTGCAACAAAATTTTGATATTAAATCTGTCATTGTTCCTAGGATTAAATTGTGAATTGCGTTTAATCATTCTAAACACAGATCTCGTTTTGCGAGCACATTTCATCCCTTACCGCTAAGTGGGTGTTTTTGTACTTTCCTTTCTATTGTATTGTGGTAAGTTTTAAATTGCGGACCATTTTTCTAAAGAAAATGTACGTACAAAAAAAGATGCTCGCAGAAGCAAAATGTATAGGGTATTCCAATTTCAGTGTCTTACTAGGGAAAACTTTTAACGTATTCCGAATCACACTTTTGTAATTGTTGCCATTTTTTCCTTTTGTACAATCGGGGATCTAACGAAGGTATTCCGAGGAAGAGTAGCTTGGTAGTTACATTCCAAGTCTGGCAAGAGCAATCACGTTTTCCAATAATTAACACTTGCTGGCCTTTTTTTGTAAAATAAATACATAACTAGAAGAGTATGAATGTGGGGGAGGGAGAACAGGAGTTTTCCAATTTCTCAATTTTACGGAATTCGTTGCATCGATTAAACCAGTTCAAATAGCAAGATTAAATAATACTACCCTCGGGTTCTAATAATGGCGAAACATTTTTTTTTGAAATGGCTCAAGAGCCTAATCAAATTAATGTGTACTTTAGAACAAATCGATAGCATAGGTTACAGAAAAAAAATCAAAATGCATTAGGTACATAGTTTCGAATTTTACAGTAGCCGCTAAAAGATTTTAAGGGAGGGGGAGAATTCGAATTTTAAAACAGTTGATCATGTCTATGACCGAGGTTTCCGAAAAGTAGACCAGCAACTTCAATCTAAAACCCGAAACTATTCTGGGAACCATTAAAAAAAACTAGAAGCGCGCCAAACAGTCCCATTTCAAGCAACCTACATCAAAAATATCAATTCCGTCATGCCCCAACGGAAAAAATGGCTGATTTTCACTAAAGTTAAAAGACGAAAAGAATGCCAATGCCCCAAATATGCTTTATAAGAATTTAAAACAGCAAACTTGGGCCATCAGTTAACTTAATTGATGTAATTTCCTTCAAATTCAATTTTCAAACAAATATAAATTGGATAGCGTTGCATATTTTGATTAAACTGTACCCAAAACGCTGAGTGTTCTCTAAATTTGTGAATAAATTCCACATTTGACGATTGGAAATGCGCAAAAATAACCTCTTAGCAAAGTATTCCGATAAGGCACTTGTTTTCTGTCTCACTTGTTACCTACCTATCCGTCTACGTCACGATCCCGAATCTCGATTGTAGTTACGCGAGAAACATTGACGGTTGTGGTTCGTGTTTTTCCAATGGTGTTTCGTAGTGATTCTTCCCTTGGAGAGATTGCATTAATACTGTTTAAAGGGTGAGTTTTTACATTATTTAATTCGGGCGGTAAAAGGATACGTAACTAAATGTACCCACCATAAAAAACCATACCCTCTTGTAGCTAATAGCACAATCACTACCATGAAGCAAAAATTTGTTTGCAAAAGGTTTGGTTTCTTTATAGTTGGTGGTTTAGGTTCATAATTGTGAAAAGGTAACTAGTAACTCATGGTTAAGATGAGTTTTCGTGACATGGGTTAACGTAGAAATCCAAAAAAGGTAATTATTTCTCATATGAACAATCTAAATAAATCGTAAGTGTAAAAATTTCCATTCTAAAACTATCCCAATATTGGTTAGAATTCGAAATTGTAGCGTTACCTGCCACATGTGCAGAGATAACGCGCCACGTCATCACCAGATGCGGCCGTTGATGTGTAAGGAAAAGAAACGATTTCAAAATAATCGCGTGTTTATATTAATCAACTTAGATTACGTTAATTGCTTTGGAGAAATTTCAAATTTTTGAATTACGTTCTCACTTTTATACATAATGCGCTCTACGTGGTTAAAGGTTAAAACGATTTCCGTATACAAGAGAAGATATTTCTCACCAATTGATCGCAAAATTGATCTAATTTGTCGGTATTTGTTTGCAGATGCTCAGTTTTTCTGACGTTCACACATTTGATGTGTCATGTCTTATAGGTAAATTTACCCTTTTTGACACTTTTAACTTTTATGTTAAAAACGTTTGCAGCCCAAATTTAATAGCCATTTTTTTTTTCCATAAATGTGACCTAGTATTATTTAACTGGTTTTCTATTCGAAGAAGTCCCGCTTTAGTAAACTGTGTTGAAAATCAATGCAGGGGGTTTAAAAACTCACATTAAAAATCGTGAAAACTAAGTTTTTTGGTATGGAACCATTTGTATAAGTATAGAAAAATTAGGCTAACTGTGTATAAAATAGTCTTTGTGACAAAATAGCAATTCCGTCATGCCCCAACGGAAAAAATTTTTGGTTTTCACTAAAGTTAAAAGATGAAAAGAATGCCAATGCACCAAATGTGCTCTATAAGAATTTCAAACAACAAACTTGTGCCATCCGTTAACTTAATTGAAATAATTGCCTTCAAATTCAATTTTCCAACAAATCAAAATTTGGATAGCGTTGCATATTTTGATTAAACTGCACCCAAAACTCTGAGATTTTCTAAATTTGTGAATAAATTCTACCTTTGACGATTGGAAATGCGCAAAAATAACCTCTTAGCCAAGTATTCCGATAAGGCATTTGTTTTCTGTCTCACTTGTTACCTACCTATCCGTCTACGTCACGATCCCGATTGTAGTAACGCGAGAAACGTCGACGGTTGTGGTTCGTGTTTTTCCAATGGTGTTTCGTAGTGATTTTTCCCTTGGAGAGACTGAATTAATATTGTTTAAAGGGTGAGTTTTTACATTATTTAATTCGGGCGATAAAAGGATACGTAACTAAATGTACCCATCATAAAAAACCATACCCTCTTGTACCTATTAGGAATCACCACCATGACGCAAAAATTTAGAAATTTGTTTGCAAAGGTTTTGGTTTTTTTTTCGGTGGTTTAGGTTCGTTAATAGTCAAAAGATAACTAGTTGCTTATGGTTAAGATGTTCCAAAGTGGGTTTTCGTCACATGGGATCACTTGGAAATCGAAAAACAGGTTATTAACTCTCATATGAACAAATTAAATAAATCGTAGTGTAAATATTTTCATTCTAAAACTATCTGAATGTTAAATTAGAATTGGAAAATGTAGCGTTACCTGCCACATGTGCAGAGATAACGCGCCACGTCATCACCAGATGCGACCGTTTAGGTGAAATCAAAAGATAATATTTCAAAATAATCTCGTATTTATACTAATCAACTAAAATTACGTTGAATCAATTAGCAAATATTTTAAATTTTTGAATTAGGTACGTTTTATAGATAATGGGCTACGTGGGTAAAGGTTCAAACAATTTCCGTACACGAGAAGATTTTTCTCACCAATTGATCGCAAAATAGATCTAATTTCGTGGTATTTATTTACAAGTGCTCAGTTTTTCTGACCCATAGTAAATGCGAATTTATAAATTAAAGACACCTGTCTTTCTTCTAATACTCATCTTTCATCGCAGTTCATACTGTAGTAAATAACTAGATGCACACACCAGATGTAGTGGGCCAACTAAACGTCTATACAGGGTGGTGCACGGTAAGTAGGAACATAGGGATTTAACATGGGAAATTAGTTTTATGCAAAATCCTGCCCTCCTGCACATTTTACAGTAAAAACTGTAGAGTGTAAAGTTGTGCAGAATTAAAAGATGCATACAAAACTGTTTATACAAGTTTTATTAAGCTTTTGGTATACCCGCAAATTTAAAAATAAGTTTCAACATTTCTGTTATTAGTAGCAATAGCCATGACTTTTGTTGTTTTATGAATTGCCATTAATAACAGAAATGTTGAAATTTATTTTTAAATTTGCGGGTATCAGAAAAGCTTAAAAAAACTTGTATAAACAGTTTTGTATCCATTTTTAATTCTGAACAACTTTAAACTCTACAGTTTTTTCTGTAAAATGTACAGGAGGGCAGGATTTTGCATAAAACTAATTTCCCATGTTAAATCCCTATGTTTCTACTTACCGTGCACCACCCTGTATGTATAGCCACTATGACTAATCGTATTAGGTAAAATCCTTGGGAAGACGACCCATCCTTCGCACCCGTCCGTCCGTACTTCTGTGCGTAAATCGGAAAGTGTTATTAATATGATATTTTCAATTGCAATGAGTAACGTAGGGAAACAATTTTGTAAATAAATTCTTTTTCAAAAGCAATAACATACACAAAGGTATCTTCGTGCTATTGTTTACTTTTTGTCCGTCCGCCCGACCCTCCTTCCGTTCGGACCCACTTTTAGGGGAGTTATTCTAGAATCCTTGAATTTTTTGCAATACTCTGAAGGTGTACCGGACACCCATCAAATTTCGCCGTCTTCAGGCTCCTCTCTCCCCCCCTCGATGAATTAATTATTTTTTGCCGTAACTTGATTGTTTCGCTACATGCACATTTATATTATTTCGTTGTTTCTTCTATTTCTCCTAATAGTATTCGTGCATTTATTTTCACCTTCTTTGATATAATTCCCATACTGTTTCATCTTCCAGCAGATAAAGTTTTAGCTTTGATTCCTTATGAACTTTTCCTCCCTTTGTCGCCGTATCGTGCCTTTTATCGTTTTCTTGCCCATCCACCTGAATTCCATATTTGATACTAGCAATTTGTGGTCGTTACCGCATTCGGCCCCTCTTTTCACTCTTACATCTTTGATTATTATTGTAGTGTTCTCCGTTTGTTATTTTGAGGTTATACAGGGTGTCAATTTTAAAACTTGCAGTCTGCCATATTTTCCAAACTAAAGATGATATTGAAAATCGCGAAAACCGTTTCGGGGGTATCGAGGGCTAACCAGAATGACGATATGAGTGACAACCCCCCACCCCCTTTAATCCCCAAGCTCCCCCTCTTCAAAAATCCTATATGGCAACCCCATACTTGTGACACATCGTTGGAAAGCTACTGAAAAATGCTTTCTAGTGGTAGCAATAAAGCCAATGTTCATTAGGACAATTTAATAAAAATTTAATAATTAACAAAAAAAAATAAAAATTAAGCCATGCCTATGTTTAAGGTTTGGTCGCTAAATTCGAAGAAACTGGATCTGTTATTTATCAATAAAAAAAAAGCAACCAAGATTCCTTAATGAAGCAGCTCAGGTTGAAATTCTTGGCCAATTTGCCATAAATCCCTTAATGTCAACATTTAGTTTATTTGTTAATTATTAAATTTTTCTTAAATTTTCTTTAATCAATATTGACTTTATTGGTACCACTGGAGAGCATTTTTCAGTAGCTTTCCAACAATGTGTCACAAGTATGGGGTTGCCATTTAGGATTTTTGAAGAGAGGGGACTGGGGAGGTTAAGGGGGATGGGGGTTGTCACTCTGGTTCCCCCTCGATACCCCTGAATCGGTTTTCGCGATTTCCAATATCATCTTTAGTTTGGAAAATATGGCCGACTGCAAGTTTTAAAATTGACACCCCGTATAATTCACACAAATCTATTATTCGTTCTCCGTTGTCAATGTTCCCAAAATTGCGCTACTATTTCATTCTTAATTTTTCTTACTGTTCTTTCATTTAGATCGCCGGCAATGATTATTTGTTCTGTTGTCTTAATTCTTTCTATTTTTCCGTTAGAGGGTCCATAAATTCACTTTTTTTTCTGCATCTGGGCTATCCTCTTTGGGTCCTTATACCCCTAGTATCATGGTGTCTCTTCTACGTATACTCAAAACTGAGTTTCATTATTCCTTTATTAATTGGTTGCAACGTTTTTACCATGTTCTGGTATTTGCTTTTAATGAGGGTTCCTATTTCCGCTTTCGCCCTTTGCTCTTGGTTAACTGCGCTCCAACAATGTAGTATACCTTCTAAATTTTCCGTTACATTTCCTTTTTTTGTCTCACTGATTATTAATATGTCCACGTTCGTTTTCTTTAGCTCCTTTAGTTACCTCTTTATCATTACTTCTCCATCCTTGAATGTTCCAGGTTACAATGGTGATTCTTCCTCTTTCCTCATGCAAAACATTGGAACTATTTCTCGTTTTGCATGTCCATTTTCAGTCTCTATTTCCCGGATGAAAAATAGTAACTTGATATTTGTGGTAAAGCACAACGAAAATTATACATTCGTCCGTCTCTCCATCTCATATGCATTAGAATGTGAAATTTCGAATTTTGTAATTTTCTTAAAAAAGTTTTTTTTTAATAAGAAAGTAGCTTTTCCTTTTCCTCCGTCGATTATGAGTATTTTCCTGGCAAGTGGCAACTCTGTTAAGTCTGAATGCCAGCAATTGGTACTAGGGGAAATTTGTTTTGCGAGTAGTTACAATTACCCATGCTTCTTTGAAGTGCATTTTGAAATTTGTAGTATTTTTGCATAGTTTTAATGTAGATTTCTGTTCTTTGTTTCAGATTCGGGAAGGGCAGCCTTGGATTCGATAGGAGGGTGGACAGAGTGCGGGCAGCTGCGTCCAGCGGTCCGAGCCCGAAGAAATAAGGCTATAGGGTACGTATCTTATATTTAATTTGAGCATTCACAATGTAACGTATTCCAAAAACAGAACAAAAGTAACGTAGAGATTCACTATTAACTACTTTGAAAAAATGTTTTCATCTTTTTAACGAATTTTCTTTTGTTTCAGATTCCAGAAGGGCAGCCTTATAAAGGTAGGATTTTTCTTTTTCTGTGCATGGGTTGTGATATTTTTTTATGTATTTAGAAGAGGGGGGAGTGAATAGTGAATACTGTGACTACAAAGAAAATCAACCAGGTAATTATTTTAACCGACCTTCGTATAGTCATCTTGGCGATGTGAGACTGACTGCAATGATTTTCTCGTGGCATGATACAGTTTACTCTAAATTCTCCGGTATGACTATGTTTCATAGCCGTATTGGGTGCTTTGTTGTAAATCAGGTTATGAGGAAGTATTCCAGTCAAGTTTTTCATTACCAAGGATTGTCGTACGAAGATCACTTTGAATGTTTTTTTAAGGGAAGGTAAGTGATTAATTCACCACAGGCTCATGTTCGCTTATTAATGTATAAGATGAGCTCAACATTGTAAAACCGAGAGAGATGAAAGACTGATTAATAAACGAACAGAGTCTAACGACTAATTGGTTGTAATAACATGATTACTTACACAATTTTTCGATTGTTCACAGTGCCGATGATTCCGCTGCCCTCGTCCTTCATCTGCTTGTGAGGAATCCACTTCTGATCTCGATTCTGTTGACCACGATTCGGGCCAATGAGGTAAGTACACAATTGGTTTTAGTATAACCCGATTTGGTTCGCCCCGAACTTACTACCATGTTAATTTCTCATAGTTTATGTAAACCAAATGTCCAGTAACTATAGTTTTACACAAAAACCACGAGAGCTCTTTTGTAATATATATTTCTCACTTTTCAGTTATCCCAACTCACCATGCCTGAACGCCGAGTGCGGGTAGCAGTGTCCTGCGATCCAAAACGGAATGAATAAGGCTAAAGGGTACGTTTATAATATTTAATTTGAGCATACGTAGTCACTATTCATAACGTAATGTATTCCAAAAAGAAAACAGACTCAGACTTAATTATTTCGAAAAATTGTCTTCATTATTTTAACGTATTTTCTTTTGTTTCAGATTCCAGAAGGGCAGCCTTATAAAGGTAGGATTTTTCCTGTTCTAAGCATGACTTGTTGCATTTTTTTTGTGTATTTAGCAGTGGGGGAAAAGTGAATAGTGCAGTGACTAAAATAAGAATCAACGAATAATTTTAGCCGATCTTCGTTTTGTAGTTCTAATTGAGTTGTGGTTAACTCTCTCAGCGTTAATCTTGGTGGCGTAATAAACTGGCAGCAGTAATTCTTGGAATGGTCATCAGCAGTTCGCTCCATATGAATTGATATGGCCATGAATTTATAGCCATACCAATTTAGTGAAGTGAACGGTTTTTCTCCGCGAAGAAGTATTGCAGCCAGTCATTATGTTTCCAAGGAACAATGTCTTGGAGGTTGATCATACCCCATTTAGTATTGCGTGGAGATCAGGTTTTTGGTTTTCAAAGGGTGGTGAGTAATCGTTACAACGTGTAGGTTTATGTAATAATTAGTTACTCTTAGATGATTGTTCCTGAGTCATTTCTGATAAGCTAATTAATTATTGAACAAACACACTTGATGAGTAAACTTTGGCGGGTGTACTTATCTCACGGTTTGTTCACAGATGACCAGATTCAAGTCTACCCTCGATCCTGGTGAAGAATCTCAAGTTTCAATCGAACTAGGTGAGTACGCCATGGTTTTTGAGTCTTTCAGAATAGGGCATTGCTTGTTGTTTTGATTAGATACACTGATTCATAAAAAAAGTGCTTCCTATCTATAAAACGACCGATAGCTTATTTGTTAGTAAGGGCCTATTTGATTTTTCAATTTTTTATTTAAGCCTTTTACTAAATACCGTAAGGATTGTCCAATATATTTTAATTCTGCACATTCTTTTACTACTTTTTACTGCAGCCTTTTAGATTTATAATATTTCACTTTTCAGTGTTTGGAATATCTTAACCCGCTTGCCAGTGGTCCAAGAAGTGCTGTGCGAGTGCAGTTGGAGATCCTCTACCGCCAGGCGCCAACTCTCCCCATCCATGACGATTAAGAACGATGTCATCTTCACGCCAATAAAGGTACCTAATTTAAAAGTCTTAGCTAAACCAATTACGTTACCAGATCAAACAAACTGAGGGTATTGCAGCTGTTTTGTTTAAAACACGAACCTCATTGTCTGTTAAAGAATTGAATTATTATTATTATTAGTAGCTATATTTTGATCCCTGCCTCGTTTTTGTGACCCCATCTCGTATTACGAAAACCCCGTCAAGAATTCGTTTATATTGTTTCCGCGACCAAAACGTCACAATTTAAAAATGCACGTGCGATAAATAAACTTTTAAGATGTTCAAATTTTTGACTCTCCAAATTGACAGTTGTTTTAAAACTCGAACGTAACCCGAGGTAACAACCTCAGGTACGGATTCTCAGAATTTTGTTACCAAAACTTGTTAATTAACATAAAATACATAAAACAGGCGCATTATAAAATAAATTGATGACAAAATATTTCATAATAAAAAGTAAGCCACTGAAACGCAGGCGGTATAAATTCGGTTTAGAAAAAGAAAGACGGCACGTAATTCGGGACTTTCTCATCAATATATTGTAATTTTAATGGTCGTTGTTTCTGTTAATGTTTTTGGTATCCCATTAAACCGGTGAGCGTTGTCACATATACGAGAAGGTTAAATCCGATAAAAATGTTGACAAATCATTTGTAAAGGACCTTGTTAATAAACTCCGGTAGCACGTATCATTAGTTACGTTTCGATTATTTCTCACACACTTTGAGGATTTTACGGTTAATCTTCTTGCGCCCCTATTTAACAGTGCGGGCACCCTATTGACATTTCCATTGCAACGTCATTCAAACAAGGACCAATTTTTGAAAATTCTGTTAATGAATATATCTAACCCTCCCCCTCTCCGTGGCGGAAATAGAATTTGCTGACGAAAGCACCCATAGAATCAATACTCCCAGAGAATTTTCGAAAAATTGCGGCAATTTTCTCATATTTTTGCTACAATTCTGCCATTGCAATAGCCTGAGAATGAATCAGAAATTCTAGGGGAAAATCTTCCGAGGTTGTTCAGAGTCAACAATTTTTCAGAAACTTTCTAAAGACCTTGTCAACGGTTTCTCAGGAAATCTTTTGCATATTTTTTCGTTTAGGACATCCTTGAGTGTTAAAATTCTATTGGGAATTCAATGGGATAACCTGGGAAGAATTCCACAAAGATTTTTAAAAGTTATACCAGAAATTGTATGAAGGGCTAAGGCTTCCCATAGATTTCTCTAATGGCGTGATACGCTTTTCGTGAAATCTGGGAACACTTTGAAAGACTTTTTTCGGTCATTTTTGAGAGGATCTTGAAAAATTGAAGTCTTTTTTAGAGATAAATTGTTTCAAGCGTTACTAAAGTTTGTTCAGAACATTTTTAAAGTTTAGAAATTCGTATGATTTCTGGGGAGAATCTTCCAGAGAGACAGAAAGAGAACAATCTTTAGAGACTCTTTCTAAACTAAAGAGCTCTTACGCTTGCTAAAAATTTATAAGTACTTTTAAGTGCGGGAGTAAGAGAATATCATAGCTAAATCTCTTTAAAGACAGTTTCCGAGGCAGATTTCCTCCCCTTAAGAGAAAGTAAATAACCGATTGTAATATCTTCCATATCATAAATTGCGTAATGAATAGTCAAATCATGGTTTGAATTTTTCCTCCCTTCAACACGGTTTTGTAGCATTTAGAGAAGATTTCATCCCCTTAAGTGAAAGTGCAATGTTACTACTAAATGCGTATATTTATACTTTGTTTTTAATTCTTATAAGAGGGGGTGGTTTCGAGAAGCCCTCACAGATTACATTTAAATTTTGTGCATTACCTAATTGGCAATTATCAAATCGTTTTCATGTGCAAAGCCCAAATAAAAATTTACAGGAGCAAGGTGGACCCTTAAAACAGTAGTAATTATGTAAATTTATAACTGATTTCACTCAGGAAAGGCTTTCCCTTAAAAACGTTTTAGTTTTCGGAGCAGATTTTCACCCCCTTCAGTAAAAGTGCAGCAAAATGTTGATATTAAATCTGTCATTGTACTTTCCCTCTAATTTTAGTAAGAAGATTAAATTGTGAATTGCGTTTTATCTTTGTAAACACAGATTTTTAAGTTTTCCGAGCAGATTTCATCCCTTCCGTTAAGTGAGCGTTTTTGCGTTTCGAGGTTATTGTGGTAAATTTTAAATTGCGGATTCAGTTTTATCTTCCCTCACACATGGCTTTTAGCGCATTTCCCAACTCATTTTGGAAGGCGCTATTATTTATTTATTTTATTTATTTATTGATTTTCATGCTCCACAAAAGATAACAGACATCCAATTATTGTGGAGCAGTTCACAAATAAATACATTTTTTTATGTCTTAACTTTACGGACTAATATTAAACATAAATAATTTTCTAAGCCAGTTAATTGAAACCACTTACTCTACTTTCTCCGTTTGTCTGTCTGTCCATCCATCCGTCCGTAACTACTCCTACAGTTTTCAAGATATTTAGTTCTTTCTTTATGCATTCGGTAGCTTAGAGCTCTAGCATCGGAATGCGCAACATCAACTTCCTTATTTATATAGATATTTTTGAAATTGTAACTAAAGATTCTTCTAGTGAAGACAAGCATATCACTTATTGTACAAATAACGTATGCGCATGCGCAAACAGCGTAGTGTCATCTTTCTTATTTATAGAAACATCTTTTTGAAATTTTAAGCACAGACGCTTCTAGTAAAGATAATCATATCGCATATTGCAAAAATATATATTTTTTTGAAATTTATACCTAAGATGCGCAGACTTCGAAGTGCTGTTTCTTATGTACATGTCCTTTTGGGAGGTACTGATCAATTAACGGAAAACGAGCTAAAGTTTTTCGCCTTAAGGAGAAATTTCTTTTTCGCTCCTTCTTTGTACTCCTATTTTAATCTAAAAGTTAAAGTTAAATTCCAGATTTTAATTCTGATTGTCTTAAAAACGTTTCATTTTAGTTTTCGGAGCAGATTCCATTTCCTTAAGTGAAGGTGCAACAAAATGTGATTAAAGTTTTTTTAAATTTTCTCTAATTTTACTCAAAATTAAATTGCGTTTTACCTTCCCTTAAGCACAGTTTTTAGCGCATTTTGCAAGTGCAGTCACTTGCTCTGTCCGTTCGTCCGTCTGCCCGTCCGTTAGCCCGGGCTTTACAGTTTCCATTTAATTCATTTATTTTGAATTCGGTAATAGCTTTGATACCTGACGATTAATGGGTGCAATATAAACTTTCCTATTTATTGAGATATTTTGTTGAAATTTTAACCACAGATGCTTCCGGTAAAGGAAAATATATCGCATATACAGTAGGTACTAATATATTTTAATTATACACCGGGAGTTGCTCAAAGGGGGCTCCCTTCTTAATTTTTGTTGATAAAAAATTTGCCCCTTGCGTATGGGAGGTAAATATGCACTTTTTAGACTGTGCACTGCTAACTTTATTATTTATGCAAATATTCTCTGACATTTTAACTAAAGAAGGCGAACATATCGCATATTATAAACATCAAATGTGAGTGAAGCGCATACGCAGACGTGTAATTCCAACTTTCCTATTGATAGATATATTTTTAAATTTTACCATTGCACATTTATGGAGATATTTCTTTGCAAATTTAACCTTAAATGCTGCTAGTAAACAAAAACATAGCGCATATACCTATGGCGTTTTGGCAAGTATTGATCAATGCATGGAAAATGGGCTAAGGTTTCATTCCATTTCTACTTTCCTTTCAATTCTAAGTATCTAAGTATATTGCGGATTAAGTTTTGTCTTTCATTAAAACTTTAATTTAGTTTTAGGGTTAAATTCGCCCCTTAAGCATGAAATTAGCTATACACATATTTACATAAAAGTCCGGGTGCGGTAGTGTCATTTTACGAGTCTTATGTTACATTTTTCTCAAAATCTCCTATTTATATAACATGTGTAATAATATAAAACTTTATTAATGTGTGAGTTTTGACAGGAGTCTGGTAAAGTGACACGATGCAGGAAAAGTAAGCAGGTAAAGTGTTACTGCTACTGTCATGGAAACGAACGTTTCCTGAAATTATGATGATTTTGGGAAAATTATATTTCTAAACAGGAATCTTTGTAAGTTAAAGATACAATGTGAAATTTTATAATGTACAAATTTGCAATGTAAAGAGTAAAAAATAATTAACGCCCGTTACACTTTGCACCTTCTTGATGCTTCTATCTTGGGTGTTACACTTTTCCGCCCTCATGATTTCGTCACAAAATCTTCCCTTTTTTCCCACTGTTTACGCCTCAATTTTTTTTTAATTCTTTCTCCTCCCTTTCTGCGTAAAAAAACCTCAACTCTCCTACACGACCTTTTTGGGCCACCTGCCTGCACACCTTGCTTTAACACGTCTTCCTCCTTAATGCATCTCACTTCAGTTTATACTTTATGATTTCTTCTTGCCGGCTTTGTTCCTTCCTTCTTCCTTTAATAACACCACTATATTTTCAAACGTACACGTTTCAACAGCAAAACTATCATCATCAGCGAAAATTAGGGGTTCATTGGTATTTCTGCTTTACTTTTTGTAACGGCCACAGCTTCAGTTATAGGGTTTTCCAGATAATATCCTGCTATTGGAGTGTCATTAGAATGTCATGTTCTGCCTAAATAATGAATGGATTATCCTGTCAAACATATATTTCTTTATGACATGTTTTCCGTAGGTCAAAATTTCGAGTTTGTGTATGACAAACAAAACATTTTTAATTGATATTGAACTTAAACGTACTCCATTTACAACGTAAACGAATAATTATCGTTTTCATTTTTAAACCCGACGTTGTTTCCGTGACTGAACGTTATAACCGATTTGCGTTGTGATTTAATTAATCGCTCGTGCTTAAAGCACGTACTCCACCTATTTTTTGAAAGTGGTAGCCGAATCGAAACTATCAAACCACAAAACTTGAATAGAAGAAAAATTAGAGCGCAGCGCCTTGAATGTTTGTAGTTTGTAAATTATTCAGAAGTTTTTAAACTCGTCCTTTTGAAACATTGAGTGTGATCTAGGACGATGCTAGTTATTAGTCGGCCATTTGTTGCTGGGTCCAGGACGAAGATGGATGAGCTTGATTTTTGGAAGATGTGTAACTTCTTATTTTAAAATATATTAACGTGGTCACCGATGAGCAAGTATAGATTTCGTAGAATGCGCACTCGCTACATTATTTTACCGGGTCTCCACAATTTTCAGGGTGGCGTTTCAGTCAGTACGAGGGTTAACGTCAGATTTAGCATAGTGCCACTACCGACGCATGTTGGATACAATTTTAAAGTTTTAACGTGAAATTAACTTTTGCGCACAATCATTAAGGACTAACTTTTCTTTCAGTTTCGAACTTTTTTCGTTGCTGCGGAAAATGACGCGGGGCTCTCTTTGCGCGTTATACTAAAGTTTTCAAACTAGCGGGGACTGAGAAAAATTCGAGTTTCATTTAAAAAAAATGTTGTTTGTAACTTAGTTCAGAACTTCGTAGCTTAACGAAAGTGAGTTATTGGCGAAAACGTTTTGGAAAGATGTGATGCGCCTCAGAGTTTTAAACTTTTCAGCGACATGGCGACAAGGATCCTGCAGTTCTGTTTCGTTTTTAGCGCCGCGTGCTCAGGTATGTATGGAAATCTCAATTTTATGGCCGAGTTAATTACACGTAATCAAGCTTTATGCCGTTGCGTGTCGCATCTGATAACTCGACAGGTTTCCATCCAGGGAAAGATTCTCCCAACGAAAAAACTTTACATCTCAATTTCCTTGCGGTTCACTGAGCTTTTTATTTCGCTTCTGATTTTATACGTGAAACTATCGCTACCTTACGATTAAATTCGACAATTTCACGTGAATAAAAGCGAGAGGTAGGAGTGTGCATTTTAAATGAGTTGTTTCACTGTATTAGAGGATGCTCTCCCGGTTAGCAAGGTCAAATAATCGGAAATGTTTATTTTGAAAAGCTTTTGTATTTCGAACGGAAACTCAATTAGCCCTCGGGTCGGTTTGGAAAATAGCCGATTTATCTACATATAAGTAAGGAAGTCACGGTTGACGGCAAAGAAAAGTCCAGCTTTCGAAAGACCCTTTATAATCTGATCTAACCTGGGGTCAGTTCGTTTATATTGCGATGTCTACGAAGATGAAGAAAGGGATTCAAGAAATCCTTTTAACTCACGAACTCCGACGTTTGTAATTGCAGTTTACCTGTAGTGCACCTGATACTATTTTTTTTTCGTATTCTCTTCTACAAATCAAAGGCTCCACCTCCGTTTTGGTAATTAGAACAGGATTGAGTTACATTCTCTCCGCTGATACGATAGGGTTTTGCTTACGGGCGATCTTTTCGAGGGAGGTAATTAGATAGTTACATTTACTGGTGGAGAAACTTCTCGTCTTTCACAATAACTATGCTTTTTTATTTTAAACAATTAGGTACCGTTAACCTACTAATGGAATGGCGTTTTGTTCGTGCGTTCGTCTATGTGATGGACAAGATCTCAGCACTGGAGGCTCGTATAAATTCCGTTAATGTCACATTTGAAGATTGTTGGAATGAACGTTCCAAGCAATACATTAAATCGTTTAATGAGCAATTTATTTGTATTTTAGTTAAAGGGCGGATGGTTTAAATGAAGGAAAGAAATATTTCCAAATTCGGAGTTTGCTAAATTTAGTAAATTGGGCACAAATACGCTTCAAAATTAAATTTTCTTCACCTTGAGAACCACATTTATAAAATGTGTATTTTAAGGATGTTTCCAATCATTTCCTTGAGCTTCAAGAGCCAGTAGAATTAATTGCTTTTAATTTGCGCTTTTCTAGAAGTTCTATTATTTTTTTAGCATGGATATAAGTTGGATTTTCTCTATCTAAATTTTTAGATTGAAATGTGTTGAAATTAATGCAACAGAAACGAAAAATACAGCCATTAACTTTGTTTGCTTGGTTGGACAAACAGTTGCCTAGACTATGATTATTTCGTAAGCAATTGAAGCACTAATTTAAATTTCTTATAGTTTTTCAATAAATTGCTCCGTCTTTCATATCTTTATTGAAAGTGTAGGTATTTGGTTTGTTTTGGGATGAGGAATATACTGAAAAAGTAGTGTAAGATCTGAAAAGTGAAAAACTCTCTAAAGTTGGGCAGCGAAAATTCTTCAGAGAAATTCGAAAAAATGTTGGTAGATCTTTTTAAATATTAATTGGCGTTCCTTTTTTGATTTTTAATCCAGTTTGTCTGTCTTGTTAGAGAAAATCTCAAATTTCTACAGCTAGTTGCATTCCTTTCAAGGCACGTCCATTATCGTTTGTGATATCAACTAAATTACGCAATTTAGAATTAGGTGTCCTCAAAATATACCTAGGCTTTACATAAGAGTGATTCTTTGAATTAAAAAATGGGGATGTTAATTGTGAACTGGAAATTCCTTATACATTTTTTTAACTACCAACAATCACCTACTTATTGAAAAAATTAGGTAATAGATTGTATGGAAACACGGCTTGGTTTTCCAGGTACATTAAATAATGTTATATTTCCTCTGATCGATGCAAATGTCTGAATGAGCAGGTGCGCAGCACTAATTCATTAATCTCGTCATTAACACGCGAAATACTAGCTGTATTGTAAAGACGAGCGCTGGTGAAAGGATATCCATATGCAAAGTGGTCCTGACCACCCGTCTACCCATTGTATAACTCTAAATCTACTAATATTGTTCTCTGTCGAATGACTTGAAGATTGAATACCTAACCACCCCTTAAATCGTCTCGATCGCTCGCATTACGTTCCTTAAGAAAACCGACCTAAGCTTGAACATTATTTTTATTATACCTGAATCACAATCTCCGTTTTAAACACTCAAATGCGTGCGAAAAAGGGCCTTTAAAACACACGTGCTTTAAAGTTGCTAAGTAACGATACTTCAAGTATGACTTTTGAAACTGTCATCTGGATGAAATAAAAAATCCTCTTAGGTCGCTTTCTGTAAATGCAGAACATTTCTTTGGCTTTTGTACCTATCCTTTGGTTGAAGCTTTCACAAACGCGCGTAATTTAGGGTATGCTTCCAAATCTGTTCCACTTTTTAATCGCAGCATTGCTTTAAAGTTTTGAATGAATGCACCAAAATATAGAAGATTTAAATACCTTTGACATTTCCTTCATAATATGCCAGCATTATCGATGCATTTAAGACTTTATTCGTAAGTAACTTCCTATTCATCCATGGAAACAACTTTTCATATTCTTATAATAGGCTTTACTGGATTTGGATTTTACACCTACCAACGTTTGTTTAGATTTTACAAGCGATTTAACGGACGGTGTATTATCTTTTTCAACGGAAATCGTTTTATTCACAAAGACAATGATTTTTATAAGCAAACGTCAAGTGACATTTCCATGGCAATCGTGAAATTACGAACACCCAGCCCACTTAATTAGACATGTATTCGAGTATAACGTCAATATGACTTCATTGTATTTCCTATTTTTAAATTATACTACAGGTATAATAAAAAATACTATAAGATACACGTGTATAATTGGTCTTTAAAGCACTTGCAACGTTAAAGGCACTCCGCGTTGCGTCGTGCCCTTAAACTCGTTGCGCGTGCTTTAAAGACTTGATTATACACTTGTATCTTAATATACTATTNGTCTCGATCGCTCGCATTACCCTTAAGAAAACCGACCTAAGTTTGAACATTATTTTTAGTGGAACTGAGCATAATTTTTCGAACTTTATTAGCGTTTTTTAAGGGATGATACGTGTAGCTTTATTATCAATCAGAATATTTCAACAATTCCCACCTAACCACCCCTTAAATCGTCTCGATCGCTCGCATTACCCTTAAGAAAACCGACCTAAGTTTGAACATTATTTTTAGTGGAACTGAGCATAATTGTTCGAACTTTATTAGCGTTTTTTAAGGGATGATACGTGTAGCTTTATTATCAATCAGAATATTTCAACAATTCCCACCTAACCACCCCTTAAATCGTCTCGATCGCTCGCATTACGTCCCTTAAGAAGACCGACCTAAGCTTGAAAATTATTTTTAGTGGAACTGAGCATAATTTTTGAACTTTATTAGCGTTTTTTAAGGGATGATACGTGTAGCTCCATTATCAATCAGAATATTTCAACAATTCCCACCTAATCATCCCTTAAATTGTTTTGGTCGTCCGCATTACGTTCCCTAAGAAAACCGACAAAGTTTGAAAATTATTCCTAGTGCAACTGAGCATAATTTTTTGAACTTTATTATTATTGTTTAAGGGATGATACGTGTAGCTTTATTATCAATCAGAATATTTCAACAATTCCCACCCAAGCATCCCTTAAATTTTTTTGGTCGTCCGCATTACGTTCCCTAAGAAAACCGACAAAGTTTGAAAATTATTCCTAGTGCAACTGAGCATAATTTTCCGAACTTTATTAGCGTTTTTTAAGGGATGATACGTGTAGCTTCATTATCAATCAGAATCTTTCAACAATTCCCACCTAATCACCCCTTAAATCGTCTCGATCGCTCGCATTACGTTCCTTAAGAAAACCGACCTAAGTTTGAAGATTATTTTTAGTGGAACTGAGCATAATTTTCGCACTTTATTAGCGTTTTTTAAGGGATGATACGTGTAGCTTCATTATCAATCAGAATATATCAACAATTCCCACCTAATCATCTCTTAAATTGTTTTGGTCGTCCGCATTACGTTCCCTAAGAAAACCGACAAAGTTTGAAAATTATTTCTAGTGCAACTGAGCATAATTTTTTGAACTTTATTAGCGTTTTTTAAGGGATGATACGTGTAGCTTTATTATCAATCAGAATATTTCAACAATTCCCACCTAACCACCCCTTAAATCGTCTCGATCGCTCGCATTACCCTTAAGAAAACCGACCTAAGTTTGAACATTATTTTTAGTGGAACTGAGCATAATTTTTCGAACTTTATTAGCGTTTTTTAAGGGATGATACGTGTAGCTTTATTATCAATCAGAATATTTCAACAATTCCCACCTAACCACCCCTTAAATCGTCTCGATCGCTCGCATTACGTTCCTTAAGAAAACCGACCTAAGTTTGAACATTATTTTTAGTGGAACTGAGCATAATTTTTCGAACTTTATTAGCGTTTTTTAAGGGATGATACGTGTAGCTTTATTATCAATCAGAATATTTCAACAATTCCCACCTAACCACCCCTTAAATCGTCTCGATCGCTCGCATTACGTTCCTTAAGAAACCGACCTAAGTTTGAACATTATTTTTAGTGGAACTGAGCATAATTTTTCGAACTTTATTAGCGTTTTTTAAGGGATGATACGTGTAGCTTCATTATCAATCAGAATATTTCAACAATTCCCACCTAATCATCCCTTAAATTGTTTTGGTCGTCCGCATTACGTTCCTTAAGAAAACCGACCTAAGAAGTTTGAACATTATTTTTAGTGGAACTGAGCATAATTTTTCGAACTTTATTAGCGTTTTTTAAGGGATGATACGTGTAGCTTTATTATCAATCAGAATATTTCAACAATTCCCACCTAACCACCCCTTAAATCGTCTCGATCGCTCGCATTATAAGAAACCGACCTAAGCTTGAACATTATTTTTAGTACGAACTTTATTAGCGTTTTTTAAGGGATGATACTATCAATCAGAATATTTCAACAATTCCCACCTAACCACCCCTTAAAACCGCATTACGTTCCTAAGAAACCGACCTAAGTTTGAACATTATTTTTAGTGGAACTGAGCATAATTTTTCGAACTTTATTAGCGTTTTTTAAGGGATGATACGTGTAGCTTTATTATCAATCAGAATATTTCAACAATTCCCACCTAATCATCCCTTAAATTGTTTTGGTCGTCCGCATTACGTTCCCTAAGAAAACCGACAAAGTTTGAAAATTATTCCTAGTGCAACTGTGCATAATTTTTTGAACTTTATTATTATTGTTTAAGGGATGATACGTGTAGCTTTATTATCAATCAGAATATTTCAACAATTCCCACCTAACCACCCCTTAAATCGTCTCGATCGCTCGCATTACCCTTAAGAAAACCGACCTAAGTTTGAACATTATTTTTAGTGGAACTGAGCATAATTTTTTGAACTTTATTATCGTTTTTTAAGAGATGATACGTGTAGCTTTATTATCAATCAGAATATTTCAGCAATTCACACCTAATCATCCCTTAAGCCGTTTTGATCGTCCGCATTAGGTTCCCTGAGAAAACCGACAAAGTTTAAAAATTATTTTTAGTAGAAGCGATGATAATTGTTCTAACTTTATTAGCGTTTTTGAATGGATGATACGTGTAGATTTATTAACGATTTCAATTCGTCCTCAACTGAATACAGTTGTCTTTATTTGTTTCAGCAACTAAACATACAAATTTTGTTTAACGTTCCCTTCTTTTACTGGTAATTTGCTTACGTTTAAATTAAAAAAAAACTCGTTTAGTCTCTTGTCGACGGAAAATCTTTCGGTTCTTTTTTTTGCTATGTAATTTTTGCGTCAGCACCTCTGATAAAAGGAGCCCCAATTGAAATAGCATCTAATCTGTTACTTGTGACTTAACGTCGCTTCTGTTTTCGAATCCACTATAGAAATTAACTAAGCAGAAAAAGAAAGATCTTCCTTTCCACCAAAAGCTCACGGACTTTTTCACTACACTAGTACATTAATTACATACACTAGTAAATTAATTGATTGGAAAATCGGATTTAATACCTAAACTGCAAGTTCTACTTTTAGAACATCTCTAACTTCACAACAAAATTTCTAAAAGATTAAACCTAACTTAGAAGCTACCGTTACACTTTGGTTTATTCATTAAAATTGTTTCACAAATACGTCTCAAAATCTTTTTCTGCACATGCACCTAATAAAGGAATTACTGTTCTATCAATCTTTCTTCGCTTAAATTCATGCCCCATAAACTGTTGGTTATAGCTGGTATGGGAACAAATGGTAGCATGATGTAACGGTAGCTCTTAAATTTAGATTTGTTATATCGAATTTAATAGAGCTAGGCAAAATTGGAATTTTTCAGATTTTGAGGGTTAGAGTAGTTTCTGACATTACATATCAGAAAATCGACAGCATGTAAACGATTTGAGAGTATAATTATCCAATAAATTGTATGGGTGGTGGAATTGTAAGAAGTTGTAAGCAATTGGTGGAGTTAATAATTGTTTTTTTTTGCGTCTTTTAATTTCTATAGCACATGGTTTTCCTAACAGACTTAGAAAATTGACAATGGCAATTTAAAACGTGAGTTACGCAAGTTTACATAAACTAACAAACCATAAAGGAAATTATTCAAACGTGTCAGCTTTCTATGCTCAAGAAAAAGATCTGTATTTTCGCACCTCAGTCACGGAATTAGTCCTAAATATCAAACAAAGAGAGGAAAATTATTGGGGGTGGTTCATAAAACATGCTTCAGTCACAAAATTGGTTTTAAATATCAAAAGAAATGATAGCATTACTGTCAAATGCAGGTTTTGCGAGACTCAGTCGTGCTATTTCGCATTTTCATAACAAAATTGATGCTCAATATATAATCGAACCAAGTGGTGTCAGATAAAGTCGTAACATTTATGTTAAACACGAAAAAGTGATATAAAACACGATGGTAGCAATGCTAAGTTAAAACATAATGGCAAAAATAAACCTAGAGGTGTTTTCGATAATTTTTTTGAGCTAGTTTTCGTCAGAATTTAGTGCCAAATTTGTCTCATTTCGTGGTTCAATTACAGAATTAAGAAATGTCAGAAATCCATACCAAAAAAATTGCAGTGGCCCATCGACAACTAAAATACAATTTTACGATGTTAACCTAATGCTCGCTTGAAAAATAAACTAATTAATAACTCATTAGTAAATGACCTGTACGTTTTTTTAATACAGTTTCACGCTAATGCATTAGTAAAATATTACATCCGTTACTTAGCCAAAACGAGTTAATTACGTGTCATCACTTAAAACAGAAAAATAACCGATATTGAGAAAATACACAGTTCATAATTAAACCAATTAACCTTTACAGCGCTCCAAAGCAATAATCGAAATTTTCCACGTCATTAGACCTCTCGAAATTCTCCAACACGGAGTAATTTTCGCTCATTGTAGAATGCAGTTGTGTTTCCCTTTGAATTCGAGCTTTTCAAAACGACGGTAACTAAATTCGAGAAATTATTGTTGAGGAGCATTTTTCGAATACGTTTAATTAAACGGTGATGTAATGAAACGAAATTTGATATTATGTTCCGTAGGCGTGTACAATGTACAAAAGACTTGGAGTCCTCGAGCGCGGAAATCGGTTGCTGTTTATGGGATAAAACGAATTCTTTTATTCCGCTCGTGTATTATTATTTATATTAATTAAAATTTCCCCAAGCGGTTTTTTTTGTGTGCTGGAAACTTCCTGTTCCCGGTGGCACGCTAGCGCAACATTATCAACGTCTTCTTAATGTGTCTCGGATGCCTCCCCTACCACCGGCCATTGATTTTTCATAGTTTCCAACAAATTGGCTGTTATCACGACAGAAACGTCGACGTTTCCCTTCGTTTTCTTTTTAAACGCATTATGATTTATACATTCGATTTTGAGATACCTATTGCAATAAAACTGTTGAAGCAATATAAAGTTAGACGTACAATTTCCTTCGAATTCGTTGAAGGGGTTGTAAAATGTATTTGGGGATCGAAATTGCAAAATCATTCGACATTTCTGTTTACTATTATACTTAGTATTGATAGTAACATTTGTTGCATTGTACTTTAAAAACCGATCTTCTTGTAGTAAAGAGAACTACTTTGTACTATCAACCCCTTAGTAAAAGTGGCAATTTTTTAATTAAACTATTTTGAAGACTATCGCGTAGCCTTTGGTCGTTTCGGGGTACCCGACGAATGTCGCCTTTTTGGCCTTCTTATCCCATTTCAGTCTCTTTTCTTTAGGAACGCGAACCATTATCTTGGAGCCAAACACTGTTAAAACCTCCCTTCACGTTTACTTTGGGGTTCCTTTGTCCAGGTCTCCTTCAGGTTTTTTCCTTTTTTATTCCTTAGGCCTAATTCACGCCCCCTCCTTTCTCGACCTCTTTTTAAAGCTATTTTCAGCCTCCCTCCCCGTTTCCTTAATGCCTTATTTATTCTTCATTCTGTGTTGCTTCCTTTCTTGGCGCCCCAGTAACCCCTTCTCCCTTTCAACGTCAACTTAGCTTTTCCTCCAAGTCCGTTTCCTTCCTGACTCCTTTAAAATTACCTACGTGCTTTTTCTCGCTTATTCTTACTCGAGCCTTCCTCTTCGAAATTTGTTTTTCTTCAAACTTCTTTTGCGGATCCTGATTTCACACTTCTTCCCTCCACTCTGCTTTCTTTACCAATACACCCTGTATACACTTCTTTCACCCCATTATTCACTCTTCTTCGCTTCATTTTAGTCCTTCCTTAACGATATCTTATCTGTAAGCATTCTCTTTACCACTTTCTTCGTGTCTAGTTCCCTCACGCTACCTTTAAACCTCCTAATCTTTCTCTTAGAATTCCCTAGGACCCCCCTGCTTGTTTTATCGTAGTAGATATGGGACCACCTATGCCAGAGAGTCATGTGACGTGTCCGAGACGCCCTGTTTATCTATTTACATGTTTATATACAGGGTGAAAATGTTGTCTGGAACACTGAACAATCAAAACAACTTAAAAAAAATCTTTTTATGGTATCCAAAATCATAAAAAGTTAGCTACTAATCTACGTTTATGCTGCCATATCCAAAAAAGCGTACTCTTTCAGAATGAAAACTACTGGTCGCTATTTAAAAAAATATGCCCCCTTTGACAATGCAGAAGTACGCCAATGAACACAAATTTAAAGTGAATAGATTGATAGCAATAACTCCGGATACCATAAAAGGCTTCTTTGAAAGAAAGGTTGTTATTCGGCGTTCCAGATAAAATTTTCGTCTTGTATGTAAACATTGCAGCGGCCTTTGTTGCAATAAATGGTTGAAACTTTCCCTTAGATTAGCAAAATTCTGAAATTCTGCGCTCAAACTGTGATTCTATCAATTGAATTATGATGTGCCGTCAGCTAGCTTTAATCTTTGCCAAATTTTAGCTTTTTAAAGTTTTGTTTATTGCAGATTTTCCCTTTTCCTTTCTGAAAATTAGTTACACAATTTCTAAAAACTCTTTTCCACTCGCCAGCAAAACAATAACACTAAATGGCAAATATTGAAAGTACTTTAATCTCCAAATTGTTTCCACATGACGAATTCTCTTCAAAATGGCGATGTCTAAATTTTTTAATTGATTAGTGTCTTTTTTCTTATACACACATCACAATAAACACCTTATTTGTCTGAGTTTGTTATGCTTGTTTAAGATTTCCTCCGTTAACTGAACTCTCCTACCGTCTTTTTTGCATTTCTGTTCTGTAACCGATTAAATCTTATATTATAATTATAGCTATGGTACGGACAAACAAACAGAGAAAGTGGCTGCCACTGTATAAAAAACCACTATAAACTTTTGACACGTTCTTCAATTGCTTGCACCGGATTCTATGTTCTTTGTCAGCCGTAAGAATTTCCAAGAGATTTTAGGAACCTATTAAAGGCATTGAGAGCTCATAACTGACTTATGGTCCTTAAAGACCCTTCAAAAACCTTAATACCTGTTTAGAGTATTAAAAAAACTTGTTCTGAAGAGCCCTTAAGAAAGTATTATTGTCGCAAGTGCTTGAAACTCCGAAAACTTTTATGGATTATAAAGTCTTTAAGAGCTTTAATTACAAATCTTGCAGATGCTTTTACAGTCCTTAAGATGCTTTACTTTCTTAGATCCGAGCCTTTAAAAGCTTTTGTGAGCCTTTGGGTGTTTTAATGTATTTTAAGAGTAAGAGTAAAAAGGTGAAGTTTCAGAAGCAAGATCAGTTGGTTTTTTTGTGTTTGTGATTCAGGTAAAAGCAATTGCAAATTTAAGTATTATTAACACTTTAAGGCAATTAAGATTTTTTAAATTAATTGTTTCAATCGATCTATTGTTGCGTGGTAATTATACATTATATATTATATGATTCATTAGATGAAAAACGGAAATATCATCTGGATAATCTCTAAGGATCAGAAAACACACTAAACTTAAGATGAGTCTTTGAAAATTATGCTTATAAAATTAAAAAAATACCTTAAA
Source organism: Photinus pyralis (assembly GCF_008802855.1). Taxonomy (NCBI): domain Eukaryota; kingdom Metazoa; phylum Arthropoda; class Insecta; order Coleoptera; family Lampyridae; genus Photinus; species Photinus pyralis. Next base: position 40,200,140 of record NW_022170738.1, on the reverse strand, counting down.
AAAGGTGTTAGTGAACCTTGAGAAGAATATCTAAAAATCATACAAGAAATGTATTATATTTTTTAGTTTTTGAACAGCCTTTGAATAATTTCTGAAGAACTTCTGACATTTGTTTACTACGAATTAATTACTTAACTATACTCCATAGTTGATTTCTATATTTTGTGTAAGTAAGACAAAACGGAAATTCATACTAAGTAATAATCCCGCACTAATTAAAGTGAAACGTTTACCGAACGTGCCAGAATTGATTAAGTGTCCACATAAATTGGAGTCGCTTGATTATTAATCTCCTTGTGGTGACATGTTATTTACGTTAATAATGAAGAGAAACTCATTTTTTTTTCACGTTTCATTATTTAACGCTCCAGAAATTTAGGGCGCGCAGGAAAGAAACTTATTTTGTTAGAGGCGTTATAAAAAGGTTCTCAGATTACATTCAGTTATTTCACATAATACAAATCGATACTGTTTCAAATGGTTCTGTCAATTTCGAGGTCAATGGGGCTTTGTCACGTATCGCAAGTAGTGTTGATTAGTGTCACAATTTTCGATGACCGCACGTCATGTATCCTGTCGGTATCAGATCATTTGTTTATGGAAAGACCGATGGCGTTCGCACTGCTAGGAGAAAGTAAATTGCCCGCTTGTTGCTAAAAAAAGGCAGTAATCCGAAATTGTATCGTGCGATTTTTATCGTCGGATGCGAATTGAAAGGGGGGTCGTACGTTAGGACTCTGGAGAGTGTTACAAATGACCCCATCACCACTCTATACGACGATTTAGTATTGAGAATTGTACGTCATTTTCAGTCACACTTTCTCCGAATGTTACAATTCAAGTAATCGATTTGAAAAACAGTCAAATTGCATGTAGTAATAATACTAATCCATATACAACCACGTAAAGCGCATAACTATGCCGTATGAATTTGTCATATCGAAGAGAAATTAAAACCACACGATTGTACCGAATTTAGTCGAGTTCGAATGTGCATGTCAACTTAGATATTAAGCCGCTTAGAGGTGCGAAATGGTGAAACGAAACCTTCACACACCTCACGAGAGAATTGAGAACAATTCTCCCCGAAAAGAACAGCACTCTTCACTTTCCCCGCACAAAGGTTTGATTAAGAACATAGAAATTCTTATCGTGTTTCTCGTAAAAGTGTTTTATTAAACATTTAGGTCACCTCTCTAACACGCAATAAATTGACGTTCCGTTGTTATGGGAATCATTATGTGTAAATTACTTCCGCTTCAAGAAAAAAATCTGATTAAATGAATCAAAACTACCCTATTTGCATTTCTTATTTTTTTCCACTTTAAATGCGCCTTAGTAGTCAAATGTTTGCGATGGCGACTAATGCCAGACCGTCACGAAACGCGAGCAGCTCCTGCTAAATTGATTACGTAGGCAGCAAGGCAGCAGGAATTAGCATAAGGTAATTAAAAAACAATTTAAAAATATGAACGCATGTTAACGTTAAGGTTTTTCGATTGATTTAAATGATGTGGACTCTCAAAATTAAATGAAAGAACATACCCTCAACATGGGAAGTTCCTTTCAGACAATTAGCGCCCCTGCGCAACCTGCAAAGGTGTTGAAACATGATCTATTACACTACCACAGCAATCCGACAATGACTGCATGTATTACTAAAATTTGTTTCGGGGATCCGTTTTAATTTCCGTCGAAATTTATAATTTCCGTCGAAATTATGATTTTCCGCTCTCTGATTGGTTTCGAATACATAATTCTTATTGGTTTACTAAATTTCCATAAAGAGCTTTGAAGGCATACGGTTTTGGTATTATAATCAAAATACCCATACTGCAATTTTGGCTGAGCGGTAATCCTAAATTGAAAAACACTCATTTTCTCAACCATGGTGGATTGACAGCCGATTCGCCCACAATACACTAATCGACTTCTGCAATTGCGAAAAGTGCAAATCACATCCAATCAGTGAGTATCGTCTCTAATTCCTTACAAATTATTCCCCGCGGAACCGCTTCCAAATATCCACAGCGGAAAAGGCAGCCCGGAGGGTAATACACATTAAATGGAACCAGCGACTTCCATTTGCTGCACAACAGAATACGTTATGTTAATGATGTTGCGACTGTATGGCTTTTTCAAATAAAAATATGCAAGTCTAAGTGTATTAAATCTGACGGTTGCGCCATGTATAACGATTATTGCCGCGAGTCGCTTCGCTTCTGAGGTACTTGCAGTATAATTCACGTTACCAGAACATGCTTGAGATATTTTAAAATGCGAGTGAAATGTTCGTCGCGCGTCGAATAAGAAAAGATTCTCGTGTCCCTTGCGGCAAAACTTCTTTTGCGCTTTAAGTGTTACTTTGGTTTATTTGTTTCGTGTAATCATAAATCGTCTAATATGCAAGATTTTCTGCTGGAAACCATTTTAAAGGTCATTCTAGGAAATAATAACGGCACGCACGGTTCACCAATGCTGCCCTTTCACCTAAACCTTACTGTAAGTATCCTGTTGGACACCTTCGAAATCACACGGGGAACCTAGGAAAAAAAGTTCTTTGAAATAGTAGAAATTTCCTCGTTACAGGCCGCCCTAGAGGTTATACAATTACGCTAGAGGTCTTTGTAGAAATCTCCTTGGAAAACATTCGATGGAAATCTGATCTTACTACGAAACTCTCTAGAAACCTTCTTTCTTGGTAACTTTTTCTTGTATCCTTTCTTAACCCCCATCAATTTTAAGAATTAACTTCGTGCTATGTCTAGGAATTTCTAGATGGATAAGGTCAACATAAGAATATTTTTAAAAACCTTCTCTATCCTTAGAGCACTCTTTTTTTGATGCATCTTAAGATTGATAAATGCCCTAGAGATCTTTTTAAAAAGGGTCTCGATATTAGCAGTCCTCGTGGAAACCAACCGTCCTGAATAAGAGTCGCCATACAAATGCTCTTCGGTATTCATAAACCTCGCTTGTGTTTTGACAAACTTAGGATCTTAGTATTTCCGGGTTCATTTTTTTGGAACCGTTTTGAAATCGGTTCTCCGGAAGTCAGTTGCTAGGAACCTTTTTGCTTATCATTTTTGTAGAAATCTTAAATATCTTGGTAGAAATTTTCAAAACAATTGAAAAACCTCTTAAAAATTTACTCCGAACATTCTCTGAGATTTAAAGACTTCTGCAAATTTAATTAGGGGTCTTTGCAAAACCCAGGGGGTAATCACTAGACCTCAAATTTGTACAATACTTCCCCTTTGGGGGAAGTCCTTCAGTACTTCCTCTTAACTTCCCTATACTTCCCTGTACTTCCCTTTACTTCTTAATACTTCCCAGTACTTCCCCTTACTTCCCAGTACTTCCTTGTACTTCCCCCAAACTTCCCCTGTACTTTCCCAAAATTCCACTGTTAAGTAGACATTGATATAGACTTTAGATTTGCTTTTTCAATATTACACATAGTGACGGTTATAACGAGTCCACGAAAATGCATTGTATGCGAAATGCGAATGTCATGTGCAATGAATACTATACTATACCTACATGAGATGAGATGAAAAATTAGATAAGTAGTGTTAATCATTATTTATTTTCACACTTACCTATTTAATAATTACCTTTGTATTTACATGAGGTTTGAAGAAATTTTTAATATGAAAGAAATTAAGACATAAATTATTGTCATGTCAGCATTTTTTACTAAATTTTATAATAACATATGTACGGAACAATAATAATTATTCATAGATGGATACATAACAATACTAATTTATCGGTAATCACGTAAACCGTTACCTAAAAGTATTCAGACTCCCATTAATAATTGAAATCTGAAAATGTGCATACTAACATAGTTTTCCATGATCTATCGAAAGCAAATACACCCTATATTGTATTTCCGGCATCTACATGAAAATCTACGTCGTTTGATGCCACATTTCCCTATACCCAGCATCAAATGTTTTCAAGCTATTCAAGATTTTTCAAAATTTCTCATTATAAGGTTAGGGGTTGATATTGATATTTTGTGATTCTATGTATAATAGTACATTATATACCAAGGTAGAGGAGTCTAGTATTATTGCCTGCTATCTTTGTTATTATTATACTTACAGATTCGGTTAAATTGGTAAAGTTTAAAGTCTTTTGATGTTGATGAATATTCCAATGCGAGATTTTGAAAAAAAATAACGTTTCGTAGATAATTTGAAAAATGTGAAAATCGGCATTTTAAATAAGTTCAGATATTTTAGTAACAAAAAGAGGTGTATCTACCTATCGAAAAAAGTTTCAAATAAAAGTTGAAAGATTCGATCGGATAAATTCAATGGACGTAGAAATTTTTTTTCAAAATGGCGGTTTTCGAGATATTGACATCAACTTCCTTGTTTTGAATGGACGCCATATAGGATTCTTACGTCACTCGATATAGAAAAAATTACAAAACCAGTGATACTAAACACTCAACCCCAGTTGCCCTTAGTATTTCATGAGGGAATCAACCTTGCATTTTTGCCTCGAAGTTTACATTGTATTTGTTATGGCAATAATTCTATGGCCGATTATGATTGAAACCAAATTCGGTCGTTTATTGTCTAGCTCACTGGTTTTGTATTTTTGTCTCTATCGAGTGACGTAAAATGAAATATGACGTCCATTTAAAATAAGGAAGTTGATGTCAATATCTGGAAATCCGCCATTTTAAAAATTCTTTTTCTACACGCATTGAATTTATCCCATCGATTCTTGCAACTTTTATTTGAAACTTTTTTCGATAGCTCTATTTGTTACTAAAATATTTGAATTTTTTTTAAAATGGCGATTTTTCATTTTCCTTTCAGATCTATATTATTAAAAAAGTGAACGATTGGACAGAATTTTTTGTTTATTAATTTAACATGTCAATAAAGTGCGTGGAAGTAACAGTCAAGAAGGTCGTATTTTGTTCTGTCATTGAGATATTTTCAAAAAGTAATTTCGTTCGGATTTTTTCAAAGTGTGATAATTTTAAGTATGTAATTTCTCTGAAAATGACGGATAGTGGCAATTATTCATTTTAGAGAACTTATCTGAACGTTTATTGAGCGAAATTTCAGGTTGTGATTTCTAAAAGTGACAGCGTGAAAGTTCTCATTATTGACTACTAGTTAATAATAACCACATTATTAACTACTTTGAACAACTAACGAGAAAGCCTACTTTACAAATGGAAAAAAGGTTAATAAGTAGTAGTGAAAAAATAGGTTTTTATTTTAGGTATCTATATACATAATCACAATCATAGGTGTTGATTTTTTTGGAACAAGGCGGGATTTATGCACTCAGAAATAACTGCCGGATTACTTTTCAAGTGTTTACCAGATTTTACCTCTCCGGTCACCTTCTGTCACATTTCGCATCTTATGAAGAAATGAGTACTTCCTCTGTACTTCCCATATACTTCCCCGTACTTCCTCGAACTTCCCCGGACTTCCAGTACTTCCCCGAACTTCCCCAGACTTCCCCGTACTTCCTCATAACTTCCTCCATTCTGTACAATTACTTCCCCAGGTGTTTACCCCCTGGCAAAACCTTACCGTCGATTATCTTGAAATCCTTGAAATTCCCAGGGAAATTCGTTTAAATATAGCCCTAAAAGCCGTTTTGATGGTGTTCTTCATCGGACATTTTTTAGGATTTTTATGATTTAGGATTTCGGTGTAGCAAATGGGCAAAAGACAAAACAGAATTTTTTGCATTTATACATATTTGTGAGATTGGGGTACGATATAGAGAAAAAAACATATAGGTTATAAATGACGCAGAATTTAGGAATAATTTTGGGTACTGTCCATTTTCCTCGCCAGGGTAACAGTTTTCGAGAAAAATGGAAAACACCAGTGCGAGGTCACCTGAGGGGGTGGTTTTTGGACCAAAAGGGGACGAAGCACCCTCCTGAGAGGTGGGAACTTTTTTGATATATATTTACTTGTTTTTAAGGAGTCCGTACCCAAATCTTTAACAAAAGTTGCTCATTTTTCTATACTTTTACATTGAACATTTTCGTCTAAAATTAAGAGTTTTGCCACAATTTGCAAAACACCACTTTCCACTCCTTTCAACCCCCGGGATTTCACCCGTGGAAAAATTCAGCTGTTTTAATTATTTTTTCCCAATTTCTATTCATTTCACCTGCCTGAAAAACCCGGTTTCGCCCGGTAACTAATTTATTATTATTATTTATTATTAAATTTTTTTTTATTAAATTATTTTAGAGCTATTTAGCCTGGACTAATTCGTTATTTGTGAACCAATCTTTTAGGTTAGGATTCATCTTATAAACTGAAATTGAAGTAGCATGTCAAAAATAGATTGCACATGTGTAACGCTAACTTTCTTATTTGTACCCTGATTTTTACGAAATTTTAACAAAAGTTGCATCTTACAAATGGGAAATGAATGCATGTGGAAATACGCTTTTTGTAAATCGTTTACGATTACTTTTTGAACTTGCACTTTATCAGTGTATAGGTCGATTCTCACTTGCCTCGCATTCAGCTCGGCGTCGCGACGCAATGTCGTGGTGCAAAGCGTCGCCAAAAACAGATTTCATGTCATAATCTGTACTGTAGCCGCATTCATTTAAAAACATTAATTTAATCACAGATTTATAAATAAATTTTTCTTCAAACGTCATATAATATTGACATTACGTAGCTCAGCACTCTGAGTTAAAGTTTGACTTTTTAGAACAATCGAACAAGCGGCAGTGAAGTATTTTAGTGCCTAGGCATTAAAACGCTTCAGTGCCAGTGTCACATCGTTTTGCTTTGACAATTTGGTGTTATTTACATTAGGTTCTTCGTTCACCTAGCAAGTGCGTTGATCTTTCCTTCTGATTTTAACAGAAATAAAAATATAGTCAATCAAAGAAACTATTTATTTATTTAAATAATAGTTAATGTTGAAAGTGCAGTTAGTCATATTACCATTATTGAAATTAAACCCTGAGCTCGTTCCTGCAGCATCCAAGTTTTGAAGAGTCAAGTTTTGTTTAGCTCGTCTTATTTCCAATGAACTACAAGTATTTTCAAGAACTGGATTGGTCTCCACTTCAAATGGAGGAGTAGTTGAAGTCATTTCATCTGATAAACCTGGATTTTCTAAAGTTGTCGAAAGTATTTTTTGTGCAATTTCATTTTTATTTGAAATCGAGTCTTCTATGTAACCTTCAGCTACACAATTAGACTTCCAGCCACCGTGTCTCTTTAAACAAGTAATATCGGCTCCTGCGTCGACCAGCAGTGTAGCTGAAGTCCTTCTCATACAATGCCCAGTGTATTCTTTGGGGTTTTTCAAATTCAAGTACGACGCCACTTTTCTGCATATTTCTCCAATAAAGTGAATTCCCCTCACAGCTCGATGACATTTTCCCTTTGCAAATTTCAAAAAAAATCTCGAGTTATTCATGTTTGCTGGCCGAACGTTGACATATTTTCTATAAATGCCGATATAGTGTGCTCCTATCACTGTAAAGGACCGGGTTTTGTTAGTTTTACTATCCGGAATTTGTATATGAAGAAGAGATCCCAAATCTTCGATGTCTTCAGTCTTCATTTTTACTATTTCATCGCACCTACACGCGCCAGCAATGCCTATTATCAATGCAATCTGTAAAATATGTAGCGAAATTAACATCTATTATTCATAACTTATAACACATTGCACACCTTCATTCCTAAGTAGTCGTTATCGGGAGCATTGTTAATAAAAGCATCGAACTCATTTTTGGTAAAAACTTTTGACTTTTTTGGTATGTGTCCTTCATTTTGCCTCTTTAGGAAAGCTCTTAGTTTTAAATACTTGCTAATATCCACCCCATGTTTGACATTGAGTATACTCTTAATCATCGAATAAGTAGACCATAGGGTGGAGCACTTCTTGTTTTCTTTCGATTTCAGTTCCGAGAAATAAGCCAGAAGCACATGTTCCGAGTAGGTTTTTGCGTTTTTTTGCTTACACCAATCAATAAATTTCCTACAAGCTTTATCGTAGATGTCCTTTGACTTTGTCGGAAGTAAATTTTCGACCGCCGCTAAAGCAACTTCCTCCACGTCAGGTGGCGTGCAATATGAATCCATAATCTCTAAAGGAATTACAGAAATTACTAAGGTCGTAATTTTCTAAAAATTGAAGATACTTACCCACAAAAAAACTCGTCCACAATTAAAACGTCAAAACTAATAATGGCTAACTATTGCAATTGTTATAGCCACCACGGCCGACGCGCTCATGGCTACCTATAACGATCGTGTTAATATTTCTTCCGATTTGAAAATCATTATTTGGGCGTTGTTCTCACGTTTGAAGAAAAAATAGCATATATTATGCGGAGCTCAAGTAACTTCTTATGGCTCGTCAGTATTTTGCTGGCCTCGCTTCGCTCGGCCATCAAACACTGACTCGCCATAAAAAGTAACACTTTAGCTCCTCATAATATAATATACTATTATAAATATATACTTATAAATGAATCTGTGATTTAATCTTTTTTAACGCGTCGCGACGCCGAGCTGAGTGCAGTGCAAGTGAGAACGAACCTTATTGGCTTTATACTTATTTTAAAACAAATCAATTTTTTTAGAAAATCCGAAAACGCTTTTTTGATTTTAAACTAAGGATTTTAAACGAGCCCCTAAATTTTTAAGCAAGGATTTTTAAAAAAGATTCTATCAGTTTTTCTGAAGAAACTTAACCGTTATCTTGTTGTTTACCCTCGAATCTTTCGATGTTTGCATTCGATGTCCTCCCCAAAAGTGTAACAGGTCAGAAAACGTTAAAGAGTTTTAGGGCAGCTATAAAAGCAATTCTTTTAGTTCAAGCACCATATACTGTGGATGAGTTTTTTAACTTTTGTTTTCGAAACTAGTTTTTTTGTAATTATTTTAACGTGTTCTAGTATTTTAAATTGTGGAGTTATATGTTTATACTGTGTACATTTGACGTATCTCATGCAATGGCTCACATTGTCAGAGATAATAAATAAATATTGAATATTGAATTGATGAAAAAACTAACAATCACACCATCTTACATGTTACCTTATCATTCTCATTTTTTTCGATTAAAAATAGGCACCTTTTGTCATGAGTAACTTAGAAGCATTGACTTTTCAGCAAAGCTACTTTTTTCAAAGATTAAAAAAGATTGAAAATCAAGTGTTGTCTCCAATTCCTGTTAAACCGGAAGTCAAGCCGGAAATTTCACCCCCCATTAAATTTACCTTCGACTTGAAGTAGCAAAGGGGACATAAGAACTGCCACTATGTATCCGCTACTGAGCGGCCATTGTAAGGACACATAAATTGTAGCAAAGCATCTTGACGACACTCTGCTAATGACACAGGCACTTGTACGATCAGGCCAATATTTTACATCTGCTCCACTTCTTTGGAAAGTTTGTTCAGTGCACGTCACCACAATCGACGCAAATTTGGTAAAAAAATCGCCAACTTCGGCAAGCGAAAAGTTTAATTAGTATATAGCCTTGATTGGGGCGCGATAAGTACCTTACCCTACGCGAAGATGAAGGCCAACGGGTGGCAATTTATCAAAGTAAGGGATTCGATATTTCTTCCCCGTAGGTATAATTTCGCCGAAAATAAAATGTTATTTGTCTTAACGCTACACACCCCAACCCTTCAAGAAACAACTGCTTTTATTTATTACATCCACATAAAAATTTTTGGGAAAGTCACTACATAAATATTACTAATGTTGGCCTAAATGGAAAAAGTTTATATCTCTTAAAAGAAGCTGTTAACGAAGAGGAATTTTTATGTCTAACAACAACATTCTTATCTTAACCTCTCTCTAGAAATTTGTTATTATTGCACTTGTCGAGTAGTGAGCAAAACGCGTTTGATTGCGACCATTAGGTTTCCTCGTAAAAACTCCCATCTCATTTGTCCTAGAAAAGCGAATCAGATTCATACTTTCCACTGATACAATCAGCCTCTCGTAAATCTCGCGTTGGAATTCAATGGATCTGCTCTAACAACAGAGTTGTCAACATAAAATAGCTGTGGGTTTTGGCTCGAGACGGCAAAGGTGAGCGGGCGAGTAAACAATTTCTCAATAATTAACCGACTCAATGCGTGATCGTGGCCAGTATATCACCGAAACTTTGCCACAACAGAATAAAACTTATTTGTTTAACCTACATAAATGTCATATTATACACAATAAATTTCCTTGCAGCCTTCCTGAATTAAGTATAATCATTCAAGTACGTCGCGGAACAAAGGATTTTTTGGCTTAAAAGGATTCCGTTACAGTTCAATTTGACTTTTGCAACCCTAATCTAGCTTTCCCCGTTGTTTAATCTTCTTTAAGAACACTCGAAACAAGTTTTCGAGACCAACTTTTTTCGACGCGAAATAATTCCGTTCAATTAAGTTACGGCTGTCGATGTTACCGGTATTAGCAAAATTACGACGGTTTAAATGGCATAAATTTGTCAAATGCGAACGCGATCTCCAACTAAAAGGAAATGATTATGGTAATCCCTAAAAGGAAATTTCGAGAAAATCTTTTTACTTAGTGTAGTTGAAAGGAAAAGTAGGTGATTTTCTTTTAATGGAAAAGCGCGAGATATATATATAACTTTACGAAAAGCTTTGAAATTGCGATTTTAGCAGAAATTGAAACGTTAAAGGATATTGCCTTACTAAATTTCGAGACAAGACCATAACGTATATTGTGTCAACCGTTATAGTTGAAAGGCTCGAGGTAATAATCTTTAATCGAGCACGGGTTTCAAATTCGATTCATGTTAAAAAAAAGGCTTTCCGCTTGGTAATTCTGAATTAGCAACTCTTTCTCAAAAGGGAACAAATCCAAATAATAATGTTTTGACAGTTACCGAAAATTTGCGATTCGTAAACGAAGCTCAGCTATTGATTTGTTGCTTTTCATACAGCTCGTTTAAAACAAAATTAAAACTTCTAAGCTAATTAGAAGAGAAATACGGTTCGAACAACTTGACAAGTGCCTCCGGAAAAACGTCGTTAGTAAATGTGCACACCGTACTTGATGTTCCACTGGCAAAGTACTGTCCCACTAGAATTCTCTTCCTTTTAACTTTTAAGTCAGTGTTGATTTAAAGGGCGAAGCATTTGATTGAAAACGGACGTACATTTATGTTGAGTGGTTTCATTTTGGATATCTCTAATGGAATAATACATTGTGGTCATCGAGTAAACCCTTCTCACCTCATTGCTGGCAGATTTCCGCTATTACCATATTAGTCCAAGTGTAAAAGATCAACGATTAAGGTAATATGTTAAGTGAAGCACAACTACTCACAATTTTATTTCGCTATTGGAAACTTGAATAAACATTTAATGACAATGTAAAAAAGTAATATAAAACATGTCTAAAAAGAAACAGTAAATACAGAAAGCAAAGCATATAGCTTATACATATGGTCCTTCGAGCCGGATTTATTATTCAATAATCCGTAATTACACAAGATTTCCTTAATGGGATATTGAAATTGCGAAAGCTTCGTGTTAAACGTGGTAGTTTAAAGGCTCATTTCACTAATTTTCGAACATACATAGATAAATGTACCTAATTCCCAATCACATACAAATAACTTGACACTTGATACTATGGCATATGCCTGGCGTAGCCGCCTCTGCCAGAATTTAGTCAACTGTCATAGGGATGTGTCCCTGGTAGGAACTGACAGGGGTTGTGGGGGGGGGGGTATCTAGGTGTAGTCCGACCCGAAAGGGTACGCCCTCAACTTCGCCACTGAAATATCTGCATTAGAGGGAACTAAATTTCTTGGTGATAGCCAGGATATTGCCCCGGTGTTCAATTAGTTTCCGATGCCTCAATACTTTGATCTCGTTTCCTGCTTTCTTCTCCTTCTCCTCCTCTTGGTTGCTTGTGCTTATATCTGTTTTTGAGCTTAAGAAGGGCGTGTATCTTGGGGATTTACTGCAAAAACACAACAAACAAGAAGGGCAATGGCCAATGATGGCGCTGCACAAAATATCGCGTATAGAAATGTAACACTGAGGCTAATTGTATACTGAGAACTGCAATTAATACTTAAAATGACTCGAATGACTTTAACCTAGCAAAAGTAAAATTTGGTTCGACTACTAATTGTTCTTACATCTGCATGTGGAAGCATAAAAATGACGTTAAATTTTAAGAAAAATAGTTTAAAAGGTACATACAACTAAATTTCTATTCAATAGAAATGTAAACAAACTAGTATCAGTAAATTCTTCCAAGCAAAACAAACCGTAACTGAAAAATCGTTGGTTTTGGTCTTGGATCAACCGCAATAACAAAAATTCGTCCAATATATAGAACTATTCTCATATCTTTAAGGTTTCAACGCTCTATTTCGTCCTTGGTCTTCTGCTTACGTTTTATACATGATAAGTTACATGGACCATTGGATAATGAAGAATATTTTGCAAAAATAGTGCAAACAGAGCAGTTCAGCTCAGAAATCCGTTTCTTGGATAAATCCAGTCGAGCTAGAAAGGTTAGTATCAATTGTCTTTCGCCTTTTTAAATGATAAAGGCCTCGTTGGTGTTAGATTCGAACATTATTTTTGCCCATTCGAAAGACGACACCCTATCTTGCTTCCTAAGGATTTCAACAAACTAATTTTCATAAGTGAACATAAGAAGCTTCTTCATTTTGGTCCTAACCACTTACTAATCATCTATCAGAGATACACTATGGTTAATTTTAGGCCGCAACATTGCTCAGAAAACGGTAATTGCAAAACATGTTTTAGGGCAAAACTTTTCCCCATACAAATTCTCCTGAAGGTAAGGTTAAAATTCGTATGCAGTAAGCATTTGCATTTAGGGATTTGACCATATCATCTCAGATGAAAGACAAATACGAAAATACAAATTCAAGTAAAGCAAACCAACTCTGCGTTTATTCATAAATAATCCCCCGTATTTACTTAACAAATTGAAATCAAGATGTCCCGTCATTTTTGGTGTTAAAATAACATAATTACGTCAACCCTCTTTTTAATACAAAAACAAAGACATTGGAATTATGGGTTTTTGAGTAATTGACCAACCGATTTTACAATAATAGGATTTGCCGTTCGCAATTCCCCTATTCAAATCAAGATCTCTCACTATACCATCAACCAGACGTGCCACGAGAAAAATCCTATCATCCCTAACATGAATCCTCTTAAATGTGCCCCTGTCCTTTATTAATTCTTTTGCCTCCCTCTCATTTAATTTACACAAGGCTCAGTTACCTTTTGAAAGACTGTCCTTAATAAAATTGTTTATCATTTTAGCGGACATCCCCAATTTGTGTGTGGTTCATTATGGGTCCGTTAACTTGCCCCCCCCCACTGAGAGATTTCATAGTCGTATTATTTTGAAATGAATGCGCTCGTTATGCGCTCATATGCGCCACCGATAATAACTCTTGCGCCATTATCGTTTTTTAGAAATCCGAAAAAACATTAGGGGGGGGCCAAGTGAACGTAGCCCCCCCCCCCAGTACGTATTTTGTCCCTTGTAACTAGGTCACCTGATACATTTGGTTATGCGCTCAATTGCGCCACTTGATTTAAAGCTAGCGCCATTACGGTTAAGCCGTGACAAATTTTCAAAAAGCGGGGGGGCCAACTTAACGTTTTTAAAAGTTACTTTTTTTTAACATCTTTTCATACGAAATTGTACTCTCAGGTATGCGCTGAAATGCGCCGTAAAAAGATATCTTTGCGCCATTATTGTTTTTTTGGTTATCCTTAATTATATTTGGGGGGGCCAAGTGAACGGAATCCCCCATAACGCATTTTGCTACCGGTATTTGTGCCACTTGATACATCTGGTTATGAGCTCAATTGAGCCACTTGAATTAAAGCTAGCGCCATTACGGTTAAGCCATAAAAAATTTTTAAAAAGTGGAAGGTCTAACTTAGCGTTTACAAAAGTTATTTCCGGAAGTGCGTCCATTTTGAAAATATTTTATATCGATTCGGCCTTCGGAGTAACTCCTAAATACAAATTTTTAAAAACCTACCTATTTTAATTTCCCAGAATCGTTTAACTAAAGCTCCCATAAAAACACCCTGTATAGTGTTTCTGAAACACTATAATGGCGCCAAGACTTTTGTTTACGGAGCATTTTAGCGCATGATGAAAGGTACGATGTAGTAGAAAAAACATGTTAAAAAACGTAACTTTTGAAAACGTTAAGTTAGCCCCCCCCCACTTTTTAAAAATTTTTTATGGCTTAACCGTAATGGCGATAGCTTTAATTCAAGTGGCGCAATTGAGCGCATAACCAAATGTATCAGGTGACCTAGTTACAAGAGACAAAATACGTACTGGGGGGGGGGCTACGTTCACTTGGCCCCCCCAAATGTTTTTTCGGATTTCTAAAAAACGATAATGGCGCAAGAGTTATTATCGGTGGCGCATATGAGCGCATAACGAGCGCATTCATTTCAAAATAATACGACTATCAAATCTCTCAGTGGGGGGGCCAAGTTAACCGACCCGTTCATTATACAACCTGATCCTCACATACCTGATTACGTCTTGAATATCACGTTTTGAAGGATTCTTTTGTCGAATCCTAACCCTATTTCCCTTTTCCCTAAAGCTAATCTAAACCTGTCATTATTAAAATAAGTTACACAGTAGTACTAAAACTTACTACAAACACACAGTGCCGTTCCACGACTTCCAATTAGATTCTATGTTTCCTTCCGATTCCTGACATATTTCAAACTTTTTCATTTCATTGGATACTTCCGGTTGGACGACATTTCTTTAGATCTTTCATTCCCCTTCAATAGAACCCTTCGAATTTTTGAGTTTTAAGGACAATTATCAGTGTACTGCTCCAAGGCATAGTTATTACAAGATGGCGATAAAGCTCAACATTTCTTGGATCTTTATAATTCTCAAAATTAATTTTTTTTTTTAATTGAGGTTTTAGACCTATGAGAATCACCTTATAAATCCCAGTTCGAGATCTATAAATAATACTCTCAAAGAATCAAAAACTACAGGAATCTAGGCAATAGAAGTACAAAAATCAACAGGAGCAAAACAACGATAGCGCAATTAGAATTTCTTTCAGCCATTACTATTAGATCTCCTCTTTTAGGACGGTGGGACAGTAGGACTAAGGTAGAAAGGGAGAAATATTGACAATGGCATAAGCACCTCGTCAACGTTAGTTATCTTACAGCAAGACGTCACTCTAGTTCACTATTAATATTTCAAGCAGATCAATAGGGATTGCCATTGTTGCTAGTGGCGGGTAAATGTTAATTATCTGATGCTGACTAGAATGGGTGCAAGTTTCAGATTTACAAAGCCTACCTGTCATCATGCCAATGCTATCGTTTGTAGCTTTGTATTACTCCCGGCATGTCGTTAAATCTAAATGATATACAATAGCTCGACGCTGAGCTACGGGGATGATCTCGGTGACAATTTCCATTATGCCGGGACCAAAATCTTGCGAGCTTTTTAAAGAGCTACCGCACCTCGCTGCCGGTTAATCAATAATCCCCTCGTCTCGCAATCTAAATTAACTACCTGACGTGTACGTACCTACATGTACGCAATAATAACATCGGTAAATATTTATTGTGTATTCTATACCTTATTTCGGTGTAGATACACTAATAAATTTCGCTTGGTCTGTACATTTCATTATTGTGTAAATGAAATTAATGTGATCTTGAGGGAGAGAATTCAGATTCTGCTTACACGAATTGTAATTATGGCGGTTTTACATTCAAGAACTCGCAATTCGAATTAAAGTAAATATTTAGCGGTAACCGCTCTACTACATTCGTATACATTGCCTTTACTTCTTTGACGAATGTGTAGTCAGGAGTTAACTCGTTTATAATGTAAAAGTGCTCGTGTTTAATCTTGAGATTGAGAGCGTGGCAATTATCTTCTATTTATTATATTATCATGCGAAAGTACAAACAAATATGAATGCAACAAATTTAAGGGAACTTTACTTCTTTCTAACAATTAAGCTTCGTGGTTCCTTCTCTATACCTAGATTTTACGCGCTGATCAAGTGTGCCAGAGATAGGCTGCTCCTGGAACAAAAGTTTGCCGGGTTAGGTTGTGGATACAATCGATAATCTTTGGGTTGTTAAGCAAGCTATGTTCTTGTACTTTATTGCTCGGTGCAATGGTATACGGTAACTGCACCACTCACAAAACACCTGCGCAACGACTCAAAACAAATCAAAATTGAGACTTGAACTTAATAATCTCTCAACTTCCAAAGAATTTATTAAACAAAACACCCGAAATAAATTTTGGTACGAATAGAAAACAAAAACTGATATCTCGGTCGCACTTTGGATTCGAGTAAACACACAATTAATTGATTGACAATGACAACAATTTATTATTAATTAATATAAGAACGAAAAGCGTGTTTGCGCCCCGCACGCAGGAGGTCGATAATTAAAAACAAAAAAAATCTTAAATTACTTACATTAAAAAAAAATTAATCTTTTTCTATGAAAGGGCTTCGTTATATCGCATTTTAATTTCCTTCTCTTTCACTATGGATCGATACACGTATACAATTTCCTATACCGCAACATTTTTAAATTCAAAAACAAACCTTTCCAAGCCTTTTAGCGACCAGATTTTTAAATATTGTCGTTATCTATACGCATTCTATAGGAAGGGCTATTTCCTTGCCCTGAAAATAAGAGCGCGAAGATTTTACCCTGTGACTTGTGCACCTTTTTAACCCTTTTAAACTTTTGAAGTTTTGCGAGTCCCCCGTTAAAGAAAGCGCGCGTACTACTTTCTAATTAGTTCAACTAACTTTTGGCTCGATCGTAAAATAAAGAAAAGTTTGCGGTAATCTTAAACGTCTGAAAACATTTTATTTGCAAATTTCTCACTTAATTAGAATTTCATTCAGTGAACAAGTTGTAACGCACGCCAAAGTTTTCCGATCTTAATTAAAATTTTAATTCCGCATTCCGGGTATGCGAAATATTCATAACTTTTAAAGAGACACAGCGTCGACATTCAAGTAAGATATCCAGACAGGGGCGGAATGTAATTACAAATGTAATCCTTTGCTATGTTTCATCCATGCCTAATAGATACCAGTTCGAGCAAGAAGGGGGAGAGCTTTAAAAACACGCAACAAACTCGGTAATAAATTCGCATTTCCATATGCGAATTTAAGTGCTTCCAACCTAACCAACCGGCGAGCTGGAATGGCAAAAATGTGAAAATAATTACGCCAGCTGTAAGTTTATGAAAACAGCGTGTTAGTAAACGGATGAAAAACCAAACATTTGATGTCATCATCTGGCGACCCCTTAAATGTTCCCGCTCGAAAACGAGAAAAAATCGCCCTAATGCCCCACTTTGTCATTTCGCTCATACTGCAGCTGACGTATATGTGTTTTACTTTATTAGCGCCTAAATCATCGACGAAGAAGTCAATAAAGGTTTAAATCGGGGATGTTTACCAAAAAAAAAACTGGAAAGCGCCCCGAACTAAACCATATAGCTGTCATTTTAAAATATGTGGTCAGTTTTATCTACACAGCAAAAAATATACTGCGCTACAAGTGCTTTTGAGCTTTAGAAATAGAACTATAACTCCGGATGGTGGGGTTACTTAACGGCCGTTTTTTCCCTGTCTTATCGCACGCGCGATAAATTTTGTGTACTCGATTTTTTCCGTAACCCTTTTAGCCGAATACAATTACTTGCAACGAAAGCCCAATTTCCTAGTAATCCACGTTAAAATGAGTTGGGACATTTCGTCACTACCACTTGGACGATCTTTTGGGTACGCTGCCCAAACGTAAACAGACGCGGGTTTATTTATCGAGACATTTCCATTTGGGAAAGGAATCTTTTAAAGTGAGCCGGAAAATCCGGAAATAGTAATCGAAAATAGTGCGGTTACTGTTATAATATATTTTCCCTTAAATCCTCTCATCCGTTTCGTTTTACAGCTCTCATTTACTTCGTCCGATTGATACTGTTGTTACAGTATCTCATTGATCACAATCGATGGAAGCTTTGCGCGGAGACAAACGGATCAAATATTATTTGTCTTCGTGACGTATTGTGTGATTTCGCCAAGTGCGTGTGATCGATTATCCACTCACTATAACGCTGACCGCGCCCAAGTTGGTTTATTTCCCACCCTTGAGATGATACAGTGAATAAATCATATCCATTTGACTCTAAAACCTTATCGGAATCCACCAAATTAGTGGAAGTGGAACATTTTCGGTTGTCAATAATAAATTGCCCTACGGTCAAACTTGGAAAGTGCCATCCTTACAGTTTCTCGAATGTTAATTACCTTACTCAAATGTTCTGATTACGTCTAGAACTTTTTATTGGTATGTTTCATACACATTGTAAAAGCGACTTGTGTCGTCTCCGTTTGTTCGACCGTTTATTGGTTAATTTTGGCCGAACGGTTGCATATATGATGATTTTTCTGAAAAGAAGTTCAGTTATTGGTTTCTTTATATCTTTAATTACATAATATTTACTGATCATGGTACGAGATTAGCCGTTTCCCAAATAAAATTGATACGTACTATACGTTAAAGATTTAAGGCAAGTACTTTTGTAACGGTAGCTCTTAATTTGGATTGGATTGGATTGGTCATGCGTGAACCAATACATGATACCTTGCGACACGAAGTACCCTTTAGCTGCCCACTGGTGGTAATCCATTTGTTCCATTTTCAAAATGATTTATAATCTTTTCTTATTTCTGGGCCTGCTCTTATTTCGCTTGATAGTCGTATAGGAAGATCCACTGACAATTCTGTTACTTTTGTAACATGTAAATGTGTCGATCTAGTTCTGCTTTCAATAATTCTTGTCGTTTCCATGTGCTGTATTGTACGGCAAATGTGTTCAGACCAGATCATGGCGAAATGTGGATTTACATAGGCAACATATGTACCAAAACATTTCATAACTAACACAAACACAAAATATTTTGGAACTTTTTTGATAATTTTACAAGAGAATCTGCAAATTTAATTGCGGCACACTGAGATACATTTCCATTATTATTAAATTTACTAGTTAAGTACGTAGGATATTAATAACATATCGAACATCGAACATCTTTGTTTATGCGACATATAACCCCAAAGCAAAGAAAACCCAATTAGGGTAACAAAACAGATCAGCCGTTAAATTCAAAGTGAGATTAAATTTCGTCCTCCTCCGTACGACGATATAATTTGCTTAGGAGGTAGCAGGTATTTTCTTTGTACTCACATAGGATGTTATTATATCTCTCAGATCTTGTAATCTGAGCCTAGAGGTAACAAAAACAAAACATAATTTTCTATCATCATTTTTAACAAATTCAGTTCCTGTTTAGACGATCCCCAAACAGCGCTACGATAATTAGCATAAATTTCTTGCAGACGATACCTGGCCAAGATGATGGGCTATAAGGAACAGCTAAGAATAATTGAAAATTAGTTAAATTATACTTACCGCAACAACTAGCTTTATCTGCATTTGCAGTTGGAAGTTCTATTTTAAAGCATCATTAGGGTAGTCGCCTGTAATTAATATCAAATTATTTAGGAATAAGAAATTTGACACTTCCTCTTTATTTTTTTGTGTTAACTTGAAGAAAATATATGAACCTTCAGACGTTTTCGCCAAGAAATATGAGATTCGCAAATAATATAAATTATAGCTATAAAACGTGCGAACCCTTCAGTTAATTAAATAACTTACGTCTCTTTAATGAATACTACAACTTTTTATGTAATCCCCGTACTGTGATCCCAAACCCTTAAGATGAACGGAGAGAAAGAATTCCCGCAAGTATTTGATGCATTTTGCATTATAAATACACACAAGGTTTCAAAATATTTAAATTTAAAAATCATCTTCTTGGATTATTCTCCGAATCTTACAGAAATATTTTTAAAATCTCTTCCGACTCTCTACCAAATCTTTAGAATGTTCAGACCCCTATTTTAGTGTCCATAAAATCTGAGTAGCGGTCCTTCTCAGATCTTTCGTAGAAACTACTTAGGCTCATTCTTTGAATATTCCTAGAGTATCCTTCTAATCCTCCAAGAACCTATATATTGATCGCGGTTTAGAAGACCTTATTAGGACTTCCAAAACCTCTTAAACCTTGAACAGAATCGTTCTTTTGAAGTATTCGAAGAATTCGGGCAACTTTTTTTTACTATCTTCTCCTGTCCATATTTCTAGAATCTTTGAAATATCAGAATCCTTAGAAACTTTTTTAATTCTCTCCTAAGATCTTCGTATCTTGTGATCATCTTAAAACAATATTTTCTGAATTTTTTAACAATATTTCGAAAACATTTTTAGAATCTTCTGGGGATCTGCAGAACCTTCACAATACCTACATTTTCTAGAATCTAGAATCTAAGATCCTAGAAATTCTCTTAGAACATTCTTCCGTTTTTGTAGAGTAATTCGCCTTTTCCTTCGTTAAAAATATCCGAGAACTTTTTGTATCATTTGCAACACTCTTTTTACTCTTTTTATTATCTTCAGTTAAATTGCCCCCGGTCAAAAAATTCCGCAGCGCCATTACGCCTCGCGTGTTTAGGCAATCAATATTTGAAATATTTGCGTCCAATTTATTTATTGCATGTGCGTTACACGCTTGCTCTCCTATTCTTATTGTAACTTCCTGTGTATTTAAATTTGAAAAAAGTGTTTGTTAATTGTCTTCAAGCCGGGGAAATAAATCCCGGTTTTGTTGAACTGGAAGTACTCACTTGTTTTGAGGCCGCGATTCTAGTTGAGGACGATTGACAGGATATTGACAGGATAATGGGATAAACTGGGAAAAATACACCTCGCTTGTATACCTGGTTCAGAAATTTTAGTATTGCTGGCATAATTAGTAAAATCTCAATTTTCTAAAATTTCTATTATTCTCTTAGAAGAAATAAAATCGGAAGCTTTTCCGTGTTTGTTCTCAATTTCCAGCCTCTGGCTGGTATCTAGTTTTGCCAAAAGATAAAAAGAGTATAATAAATTTGAAATCATACTTAAAACACTAAAATACGAGTTAAATTTGTCACGAATCTTTCGTATAAACAGATTTTTTAATGAAAACCCCTATCTTTGTTGACCAATAGATTCCACTCTGAAAAATAATGGTAGTTTAAGTGAACAGTTTTTTGTATAAAGGGGTGTAAATGGAAAATTTGTACAGCTATTGTAGTATTTTTAATTATTACTTGTCTTTGATTTAACAGAACCGCCAAGAAACAAATTTACTATCCTAGTTGTCATGGAATTGATGTATTCATTAAAAATAAAAAAGGTTTTAGTCCTAAGGCGAGTAACTTTAGCGCATTTTCCATGCATTCCAATGCAAAAAGAGCGAACTAAATATCTTCAATACTGTAGTAGATAAGGTCTCGGACGGACGGACGGATAAAATGGCCATAATAGCGCCGCCATGGCGCATGGGTTGTAAAATGCACTAAAAAAGTTAAGCTTTCGCAATTTCGAATCTGCCATCTCGAGTAACTCACTTCCGGTTGGAATTTCAAGTTGGCAAACGGCATTTTCGGATTCAGTGGGGTAACGGTTTTAACGTACCTAATTGTAACATGACATGATTCTTGCATTTGGATTTTCTCAAAACAAGACCCGACTATTAGTATTGTTAATTTGTTCTTGGAATTTTGTTTCCATTAAAGAAATTGACTAAAGAAGTGTCTCTTCCTCTAGACCTTCGAGTAATCTTTTCAAGTTTATGGAAACGCTGGAGAACTTACGTTGAATTAGTAACCGTTTCAGACATAGCTTGTATTTCTTTGAACTGTTGTTCATGAGCGGTTAGAAAATCTTTAAAAAGTCGTTACTGACGCAAAAAATATATTGAAACGTATGAAATTATGTGTACCTAAAAGAAAATCCGGTTCGAATTGACCAATAATATGTTTTTCTTAAATTTTTGTGTTCGCAACACGTGGCTTATCCGGAAACCCACCATTTTGGTTTTGCACATTCTGAGCTACGATATCAACACGTCATTAATATGTCTTGCATATTTACGTCACGCGCTTTGACATTTTTAGATCAAAGTTACGTTATTTTCTCAACTTTCATACAAATGTATTGTTGCTTACAGGTTGAATAAGCATTGCGCGTCATAAACTGTATTGAGTTTTCTTTGTATTATGTGAATGTCCAGGAAGTTAAGGTTTTGCACCTGGCAATTTTTTCAAAATGAATCGATTATAATTTGAAATGTTGACAGTAGGTAGGCAACAGCCTATTAAGGATCAAAATCTATATCATGTCAAAGGGCGATTTCACCTTGTGGGTGGTCGTTACCCCATCACGGGAGTGGCAATTTTTTATTGTAATTTTAACACACAGGAGTAGATAGAACAATTAATTCTAAGCAAAAGTGTTCTATACATTTTTTTGTAAAGTTTACTTTTCCATTTATTCGCGACCGAAAGTATTAGGTTTACATAGAAAAGATCAATGTTTTTAATTGGTTATTCGCGAAAAACTGGAAAAGTATGCATTTTATTAAAAGAAACTGTGAACAAAACGGTTTTTTCTTTTTTTTTTAAAACAAACTTTAGCATGAATACTAAGTTACGATGAAAAAGCGAAAAAATCTGCGCAAGCAATCCTCTAATTACCACCCTAATTAAAATTAATCCTTCCCCTTTTCCAGTTTTCTCTAATTACGTATTATTAATACATTGTAGAAGTGTGACCAGTTTAGAAGACTTAATTTTGAAATAATTGAAACTAAAAGTGAAAAACGAATTTCTGCAATTTGGTGAAAAACGTTTTTCTCTTCAAAATAACTGCAAAACACGTGGAGATGCGTAAAAAATCCAACTGTAGCTTTTTTAATTCCTCACCGAGAATTTTCTGTACGACAATAATTAAGTCAGATATAGACGTTTAAAGCTGATATTTCTATGCGACCACTACCTTGTTTTAGCCCTTTAAGCTTACCCCATTTTAAAACTAAGAGCTTTATAGGCATTTGATGGAAATAGCATGGTAGCTCTTGTAATAATCTACAAAATGGTTTTATAATGCACTAATGCATGTCCATGACCCGAATTGTATTAGAATCTTATTTCTAAACAGTGCCCTCCTTCATTT
Source organism: Photinus pyralis (assembly GCF_008802855.1). Classification (NCBI taxonomy): domain Eukaryota; kingdom Metazoa; phylum Arthropoda; class Insecta; order Coleoptera; family Lampyridae; genus Photinus; species Photinus pyralis. The sequence continues at coordinate 40,176,936 of NW_022170738.1, read as the reverse complement.
CTTTGCTCCAGGGCTCACCAGTTGCTTACAGGTGTTCATTCACATTTAATTTTCTTCTACTAGTTTGCTTAATCCAAATAAATCTGTTCTCTAAATACTTTCATTGAGTACTTGACTACAAACTATAAACAAATGCAGTTGATTTATTAGGTATTACTTAGTTCTCTTGAATAAAATTGAGCTACGTGCTTGTTGGCTGAATATTATTGAGGAAGTTGTTTTTTTCTTAATTAAAAGTTACTTGAAATTTGTTTTGGATCACAAAATTTATATACCAATACAAACCTAATGCTATAAATTTGATTAAAAATTAACTTTAAGATGTCGGTAAAAGTGCCTTTGCTTATTCATGCTTTGTGTAACGAAATTTGGTTCAGAATTGCTTTAGATACTTACATTTCAAAAGAATTTGCTGATAACAAATTTGCTAATAGTTTTAGATATCGTACTTTGACCATCACCGTGCTCTCATTACTTATTTGTGATCTAATTATCTTAAAAATCATCCCGTTACAAAGTTAATCATAGAGGTCCGTTTTCAGTGCACTTCTTGTAGGGAATGTTACCCCAATTGCGAAGTAAGCTTCTTGGCGGGCTACGTAAATTGTTTTACGAATTTAACTATTGAGATTAAACACTTGGCAATTATACATTATACCGTAGGAAGATTAAAAAAAGTTGAAAAAATGTCACCATTTTCGAAAATTTGGGATTCCTTAGCTAGGTCGATTGTAACCTGTAACAAACAGTTTCTTAACTGTAGCCATCATGACAGATATAGGCATGGAATAAAAACAGAAATTTAAATTGGATACCTTTGTGTAATAAACCTACACGGTACATTTTATTTTCAATATTATGTAGTACGAGCACCCCCCCAGGCATTTATATTTGCTGCTCATCTCTGCCTCTAATTAAATTTATATTGAAAATGACATTTCCCCGTAATAAGTCAATTAGCTTTTACCTGAATTGAAACCTCCGGCCATATCAAATAAATTGCAAACCGTATTTGGTAAGTAATAAAGCAGCCTGCAGTATTTGTTGCAAAAATAGTTGAAAAGGGAATTTAATTAACATGTTGAGGTAACGTCATTAAAATTATCATACAAATATATCTGATTGAACCGAAGATAAAAGGGTGTCATTTTCAATTTGTGTATTATTGAACCAATAATTGCGGCTTCGATTACTGACAAATATTTAAGGCACTGGAGAATACCTACTGTGAATGGTGACGTTTCCGTTTTGTTCATATTTCAATAAATTTCCCGGAAAAATGCAATAATATATGGTTAAATTCAAGGGAATGTATTTATTTATTTATGTAGTTATCAAAATATTAATTTGGCGAACTGAATTTGGTCCATACCCACATACCTCTGGAGTTGGAATTTGCAGAATTTTATCCAATTTGGAAAAACAAAGAAAATTAACATTCATTGAATTAAGGTCAGGAAAACGGTTCATTATTTGTACTTACATCACTAGTCATACATCCGATTCGTGATAGAATTAATTACACTACACATTATAGTCTCGTTAGACAAAACAATATCAAATCTACAGTACATGTAAATAAAATCAATACTCATAGTTAGGTGTAAGCATTCATAAATCATAAAAAAGGAAATAACGCTACGCGAAATTAACAACTACTCGAGCTAAAGTTCAATTAGAAAAGTTACAATTGGTTCAAATAGTAAAGCATTAGTTTAGTAGGATTCTTGATTCTACATCATTTAAATGCAAACTATTTTAAAGCTGTATTAACGCGGTGATTATGTTATAGTGACGTTGTGCACAATTTCTTCCTTATGAAATGTGTAGTGTAACAAATTTAATTATGCGCTTTGTTTATTACAACCAGTTAACAATAAATTGACAACTTTAACTTTAACTTTTTTAAACTTTATAATTAAATTCGTCAAATTTGTAGGACGCGGTCCGTATTAAAAAACAAATACAAAAATACTATTTACCTTATTTATATGGCGCTTAAATCCACCCTTCAAGAATTTCAACTTTAGTCAACTGAAACACCCTCCTGACCCATTAGGACATAAGACATAAGCAAGGATCCAAAATAACTTGATTCCCAAACTATCCCCCTTACTTTCCATAAATTTTGCAGGCCATCTTTGGTCTTGTCTTTGGGACTTTTGTAACTATAAATATACCTACTTTGAAGAAGCCCCCCAAACATGAAAATATGTTACTAAATTGCTAGTATAAATTGAAATTCTTGTCACTCAATCGCCAAGGAAGAATAATTGACGAATATGGAACGATGCTATAAAAAAAACAATATCACAATACCCGCTTTACGTAACGTTGTTACACTCCAGAGTATATTTTGATGGATGTGGAAATTCAACACCCTTTACGGGCTGCACGTTGAGGAGGGTCGCTCGAAAACTTTATATAAGAAATAATTTATTCTTTAACCTTCCGTTTTTTGTTCGAGCTTTCTATCTACTACTATTTACTAAGCACGCGTCGTTATAAAAAGTTTCTGAAAGGGAAATGGCTTACTAATTCGCATTGTTAGGAAAACTTTAGTAGGTGTTACAAATTTTCCATTCAATAGTCCTTTTAACGAAAACATGGGGGTCCGTTTCATTTTTTGTTTGCTCAACTCGCGTACCACCTATTTTACGTCTGGCGAAAGTGTAATAACCATACGTACTCGCACGCGAAAGTATTTTTCCCCCTTTTCAACCGCAGAATTGCATTTTGTCATAATAGAATCTGAGTTTTAGCGAGACGCGGTTTACTAACGCCGAGTTAACTGTATTTTTATGAGATTTAAATTACGTTAGCGCTTCATTCCGTAAAACACTGTCTCGGAAATGGTAAAAGCTCGGCCAAGGGGTTTTTACCACTCAAAAATTCGCACGTACTGCAAGTCACAACAACTTCTGTACTTCTAGCTGCCAAATATTAATTCTTTCTTTTTGTTAAAGGTATGTAACTTACGATAATTAAATCCGTGGTGGTGGTGAGTAAAATTTTTTTATCAAAGTATGTAAATAAAGCTTCTAAGTAACTAAAACGCACGAAGTCAATCTGCAAGTAAAATTTATCTCTACAGGTTAATACAATATAATCTACAGGATGTCCCATTTAAAAAATGAGGCGAGGCGAGATAATGATTTGACTCAAAAAGAACACATGACTCCTACATTATTTTTTGATCAGAGACTATGGTAATTTTGTCTAGTTTTAATAACAAAAATTTAAATGTCTTTAGTCCTAAGCGACACAAAGATTGAGATCTTGTGGGCGATTAGGTTCCACTTTTCATTCAAATCCTCTATTAAGAAGTCGTTACAGGTATATCATAAATTAGAGCCGTTTTATAAGGACAGTTAAATAATTCTGATACTGACCTATATTTTGTTACTTATTAGGCATTTATTTCGAAGCAAACAAGATAATACATTGTACTTAATTATATGAATCGATAAATATAATAATCTAATTAGTATCGATTTCAAGAAATAGTTTAATAATTCAAAAGCATAGTTATTTCCTGTTGGGAAAGGAAATGATGGTTTTTACCGCGGGACAGATCTGTTTTTTACTTATTTACGTGTCTTTTATTGAAAAACATGTTGGGAATCTTTAAAATTGTCATAGAAATCCTGGTCTCTCTAAATCTGTAGCGAATACTCTGATGACTTTCATTTCTGACTTATCTGCTTCGTATCCTCCTGGCTTGATCACAAATCTCGCAAAATCCACTTCTGACATGCCGAATGAGCTTTTCTCAGGGTTCATATTATGTTCAGCGCATCGTTCGAGGTCATCACACACAATGGAGAATGGAAAAAGTGTTAGGTTGTATTAAGGTGTCGTCCACTATCTCCAAGATTGGGAATCCTTAAAGGGCTAGGCCTCCCCTGAAACTGTATGAGTCGCCTGTGGAATTGAAACTCATTGGTGATCTAATAATAAAGTAATATCATCCCCCCAAGGTGTAATGAATGTCGTGAGGGCTCTTGACACTGATCGGATTGGAATTGTTCAAATATTGTGATTAATACTAAATCTGCACGTACCATCCCTTAAAAAATTATCATAAATTTCATTCACCTATGCCCAATTCCACAAGAAATAATTCACCCTCCCCCTCCACCCGTCACCCTCTGGCAACGGTCGCTAAGTTGGACAAACTTAGCGACCGTTGCCCGAGGGTGACGACCGAGATTCTAAATATATTCCGGTTGGAATTGTTTAAATATTGTAATTAATAGTAAATCTATATACGTAACATCCCCTAATAAATTGTAATAAAGTTCAATAATTTATGCCCAATTCCACAAGAAATAATTTTTAAACTTCGGGGTCGTGTCAGAGAAAGTAATATGGACGACCAAGACGATTTTAGGGGTGTTTTGGTTGGAATTGTTCAAATATTGTGATTAATAATAAATCTACACGTACCATCCCTTAATAAATTATAATAAAGTTCAAACATTTATGCCCAATTCCACAAGAAATAATTTTTAAACTTCGGGGTAGTGTCTGAGAATGTAATATGGACAACCAAGTCGATTTTAGGGATGTTCTGGTTGGAATTGGTTAAATACCGCGATTAATAATAAATGTACACGCACCATCCCATAATAAATTATAATAAAGTTCAAACCAGGGCTGTAACTTTTGATCTAGTAGCCCAATCTTGGAACTGTTTGAAATTATGGAATCTGCAGGCCATATTCTATAAGAAAATGTTATTTTCCGGTCGATCTGAGACAATTTTTTTGGGGCCTCAAAAAAGGCAGTAATAACCTTCCTTTTTTACCAAAAATCGACTACACCAAAATTTCTCGGGAAAACACTTTTTCTTATTAATTTTGGTGCGTAGAATCCAAAACGATTCGTACTTTTTCGATTAAACTTCGCAATAAAAAGTTATGGACTAAAAACCAATTTCGAAAGAAAATTGAAAGGGCTGTAACTTTTGATCTATTATTATTATTATTCCTCTCTTGTTTTGGGCCCTCAACAGGCATGCGCCCAATTACAGAGTGACCCGCATAATGCTATTTAGAGGTGCCTCTGCAGAAGGTCTTAAGTTGGTCTATACTACTCCGATATTTACCTTACGAATTAGGAAAACTGCCGGAAAACCTAATTCGGAGTAGCCGGTAGCATGCTCGGAGCTGGTCTAAGGTAATTTCCATCTCCGCCACAGATGAAAAATTCACCTCAACCCAGGTTCGAACACCCGACCTTCGGATTCATAACCCAATGCTCTACCACTGAGCCATGAATCCTAGTAGCCCAATCTTGGAACTGTTGGAAATTATGGAATCTGCAGGCCATATTCTATAAGAAAATGTTTTTTTTCCGGTCGACCTGAGACAATTTTTTTTGAGGCCTCAAAAAAAGGCAGTAAATAACCTTCCTTTTTTACCAAAAATCGACTACACCAAAATTCCTCGGGAAAACACTTTTTCTTATTAATTTTGGTGCGTAGAATCCAAAACGATTCGTACTTTTTCGATTAAACTTCGCAATAAAAAGTTATGGACTAAAAACCAATTTCGAAAGAAAATTCAAAGGGCTGTAACTTTTGATCTAGTAGCCCAATCTTGGAACTGTTTGAAATTATGGAATCTACAGGCCTTATTCTATAAGAAAATGTTTTTTTCCGGTCGATCTGAGACAATTTTTTTTGGGGCCTCAAAAAAAGGCAGTGTATAACCTTCCTTTTTTACCAAAAATCGACTCCTCGGGAAAACACTTTTTCTTATTAATTTTGGTGCGTAGAATCCAAAACGATTCGTACTTTTTCGATTAAACTTCGCAATAAAAAGTTATGGACTAAAAACCAATTTCGAAAGAAAATTCAAAGGGCTGTAACTTTTGATCTAGTAGCCCAATCTTGGAACTGTTTGAAATTATGGAATCTGCAGGCCATATTCTATAAGAAAATGTTTTTTTCCGGTCGATCTGAGACAATTTTTTTTTGGGGCCTCAAAAAAAGGCAGTAATAACCTTCCTTTTTTACCAAAAATTGACTACACCAAAATTTCTCGGGAAAACACTTTTTCTTATTAATTTTGGTGCGTAGAATCCAAAACGATTCGTACTTTTTCGATTAGACTTGTCAATCAAAAGTTATGGACTAAAAACCAATTTCGCAAGAAAATTCAAAGGGCTGTAATCAGGGTTCAAACATTTATGCCCAATTCCACAAGAAATAATTTTTAAACTTCGGGGTCGTGTCACAGAAAGTAATATGGACGACCAAGACGATTTTAGGGATGTTCTGTTTGGAATTGTTTAAATATCGCGATTAATAATAAATGTACACGCACCATCCCTTAATAAATTATAATAAAGTTCTATCATTTATGCCCAATTCTTCAATAAATAATTTTTAAATTTCGGGGTCGTGTCAGAGAATGTAATATTGTCGACCAAGGTGATTTTAGGGAAGTTCTGGTTGGAACTGTTCATATATTGCTATTATTAATAAATCTACACGTACCATCCCTTAATAAATTATAATAAAATTCTGTCATTTATGCCCAATTCCTCAATAAATAATTTTTAAACTTCTGCGTCGTATCAGAGGATGTAATATGGACGGCCAAGGCGATTTTAGGGATGTTCTGATTGGAATTGTTCAAATATTGTGTTTAATAATAAATCTACACGTACTGTCCCTTAATAAATTATAATAAAGTTTTATATTTTATGCCCAATCTCACAAGAAATAGTTTGTAAACATAGTGGCGGTTGTCAGCGAACGTAATAAGGACGATCGAGACGATTTTAGGGATGTTTCGGTTGGAATTGTTGAATAATCAAAATAATTTGCAAGCTAGATTTTCTTAGGGAACTTAAATAATGGGGACGAACGCAACTATAGTTTGCAATTGTTAAAATATTTGGAATGGAAGTAAATGCACATTCATTAGCCCCTAATTCTACTGGAAACAAGAACTTTCGCTATAGGTCCCTCACGGCCCCTACATGATGTAAAAATACACTACGCACACGTTTTAACCATCTCAAATTCACTTTCATAAAACATGTAAAAGTGATCTTAATCTTTCCATTTATTTTAGATATTCTCTTAGTTTAAAAATAGCGACTATAGCAGCTATTATATTATATTATAGTCCCTATAAAGCAAAGACAACTTTCCCGTACTCCACCTTTTTGTTTTGTTATTCTTATCAAATTTTTCGGAAAACTGCCGCACATTAGGGTATTAGAATAATAAATTTTGTTCCGGGCCAGTGTTTCACGCGTTTAATGTTTCATAAGCGAAACTCATATAACGCGGGGGGGATTTGCAAAAAAATATTCGCCGTTAACAGCTTTATTAAAATCAATTGTTTAAATTCGTATTAATGACCCGTGAAGTTATGTGTACATGATAATTAATGGGTAGAGCGAAAACCGTAAATGAATGCAGCCCCTAATTTATTATCGTAATATTGTTATACGCGTGCAAAATTACCTCACAATGCCGACGTCAGCGGAAAAGGGAGAACTAATAAACTTGTTCTTTGGAATTGCGTGAATCTAATATCGAAATTGTATTAAAAATACGTTTCTATCGGTATCTCAATTTATTAAAGTGAAAGGCGTTCCGTGGAAAATAAATAGTTGGCAAGGAAAAATTTTACGGTAGCTGCACTTCTTTCGCTTAGATTAATTGCTAAGCTTTACCTGAGATATTGATTAAGTCCTATTCTTTGTACGCTTCTTCAAGTTAAAGCGAGAGAATAAATAAGCTTTTGAGGTGAAAAATTAGATGCCGGTCGGAATTTTGCTCACCTACACTGTTTATAAAATGTTATTCATCTCACAACCCCTAAACTCATCTTCAAGCTGTCGCGCGTTTTGGAGAAATCGGTTCAGGTGAACGTCTAGTAGTTTTGTTGTGTCGTGCGCATTTAAAAACGGTTTCTATTTATTTTTATAGAGCAATTTTGTAGGAATACATACATAATAGATGGTAATGGCAACGCTTCCACGAAACATTGATTGTTGCCATTTCGTTTTGTAACTGTCAACAGCATTCGTGCTCGTAGAATTCACCGCACGATGTTATTTGCACTGATAATTTCAACGTAATGTCACCGATGCAGAGTGCAGTTAATTGAAATTTCAAACAATGTGTGTAAATGTAAATTGCAGCTATCAAAAATTCGAACTAATTACCTACGTGGGAAGCCCATTGTTGGGGAAAGTTTCAGATGGAAATTCTGACAATCATCAATTCAATATTATTATTACAGTATAAAAATAGTCCCTCTGTAAAAATTTAAGTTCGGTGTTCGTACAATGGTTTTTTAATTTAACCCCTTGAGACAAATTAGTAATTACCTTAAAAAAGGTAGTTAAAAATCAACAAAAAATGTTTATTTAACAACTGGAAAACCGTGCTTAGTATGCTCGCTCTATAATTTAATTCATATGAGCTTCTCCGTACTACATTCCCTATTCAAAATAAATATTATTTTGTTTTTGTGAACCGCAAATTTCCGTAGAGTATTATTTGTTCCTTGCGATTACAATACACTTCATTGCGGCGAGCTCCACACAATTCACCTTCAGGGTGAAAGAAAGACATTTTTTCTATGTGTACAATTTGGAAAGAAAACCTCGAATTTTAGAACTTAGACCTTGTAGCTTTAATGTTGACTCAACATTACATTTTTAAATCCTGAACCTTAATGAAACCTTGAGTATCAGATTAAGTAGCAATTATGAATCATTGAAGCGCGATGCATTTTTGTGACTTGCATCTTGGAGGCTTAACATCAGTGATTAAATGCCTCTTATGTTCCAGGTTGCCAAAAAAGATTGTTTTCATTTCCGTTTACTTGATCATTAGTTTTAAAACACCCTGTAGAAGGTCGACCAAAATTTAAATCATTCGCATGTTGCATCAAAAAATCAGTCAAAACGTCAAACATTTTCAAGAATCTTGAATAACTTGAAAACCTGGGTATAGGGAAATGGATCAAATGACGTAACGTAAATTTCATGTGGATTCCCAGAATATAGGGTGTTCTATTTAAAAAGGAAACTTGCTATACACATCCGGTAAAACCGGAAGTAAAGCAATCATGATAATATTTTCTGTCAATAGATTATAAAAAAAACTATGTTGGTATGCACATTTTCAGATTTCATTTATTAATGGGAGTCCGAATACTGTTAGGTAACGGTTTGCGTGAAACAGCCTGTATATTTTGGTCATTCAGTTTGTATATTTATGCTTAAGCACTTCTACTTTTTCTTCGAAATTGTTTAGTTTTGCTACTATTACTTTAGTCTCGTGTTTTCTAATCTTATACGCTGTTTCTACCTTTACTTTTATTCCAATTGGCTCTTCTATAAATTCTTTGACTCGCTCCTTCATAGTATTACCTTGCAATGTTGATCCTTTAATTACTATGTTATTCTTCTTAGTGTTTTTTTCTTGGGTCTTGGGTCTCTTTTTAAGTTCGTTGATTTCTTGTCGTAATTCTTGCCTTTCGCTCTACGTCATTTTTATTCAGCTCTTCGTTTAGAATTATTATTTCGCCGCCATATCTCTTAATTTGTTCGTTTGTACTTCTTAGATCGCTTCTTGCGCTTTTAATCTTCTCTTTGAAGCTTGCGCTTGTAAGGTCATCGCGGTAATCAGTTGCTCTAGTCTTTCCGTACTTGTTGTTTTATTATTTGTTTGTTTCTCCTCTTTATTTGGGTGGTGTCCTTTGTATCATCTTACTCTTTTTGAGGGCTTCAAGTTCTCTTGCTACCTGACCTTTTCCCTCCTTCTTTCTCTTTTTTCCTTTTGAATAAGAATTCTTTTCTTGATCCTACACTGAGTTTTCTCGCTGCATCAGATTTTACGTTTTTGCTCATTTACTAACTATAAATATTTTTCGCGTAAAGATAGTTCTGTTATTACGATACGTGTGCTGTAGTACACACTCACCGTTAGCGCGCTGTATGCGGTAGATGTACGCCAAAGTTTTATACAGGGTGTTCATTTGAAAACTTCCCACCACGGATTTATCGAAAACGACTGATTAAAGGAAAGAACGCCGACACACTTTCAAAGATTTGTCAAAGGGGACACTTTTGAACCAAAAACTACTTCACCCCCTTTCACCCTCTGCCCCCCAGAGTCATTCTCCTTACAAGTTTTAAATAACAAGTGGTATCGAGTAATAGCTTTTTTGAAAGGTCTTTTCGAAGTCGAATCGGCCGATTTACAAAAATCAAACGTCAAAACAAAGGACTTCGAAAGACCTTTCAAACAAGCTATTACTCGATACCACTTGTAATTTACAATTTTTAAGGAAATTACCCTGAGGGGTTTTCCTTTAATCAGTGGTTTTCGATAAATCTGTGGTGGGAAGTTTTCAAATGAACACTCTGTATGATGATTGATGTTTATATACTTAATGAAACGTAGCTGCATGTGATTGTAAATTTAACTGAAATTTAACGTTTTGTAAGTCATACTTACGCACTTTTTCCTACTTCACTACTTTGGCATTTAACTCGATTGTAGTTACGTTTTAAAATCACTAATAATTATTACCACGCGGCGGGCAGCCGTGTTTACAGTTTTCACACCGACGCCAGACGCCTTCGCCTAATGAATTAACGCTGTAATTAAATTTTCATCTTGTAGCTTATATACAGGGTGAACATTTTGTCTGGAACACTGTATATGTCTTCAAAATCAAATTTGTTTAAAAGTAGCTTTTTATTGAATCCGAAATTATAAACAAATTGCTACCAATCTCCCTACGTTAAGTTTGTGGTTAGGGGCGTGCTTCTGCATGGTCAATGGCCAATGGGGCTACTGGTTTTTATTACATATTATAAAAGAGTTTCCAGAAATTTAGAACAAATTTATTGTTTGGACACGTAGTACTACCTACTTGTGTGAAACTTAACAGACTTCGACGATATATCGCGGTTTATTTGAAAGAGAATGGGGCAAAGATCTTGTGCCTACTGGCATTTTTCCGGGCGCCGGGATTAACATTGTTAGGAGGAAAATACGCTCTTGCCATTTATGTTTGCATAATGACTTTTTAACTTGTCACTATTAAGGACCACGATAAAATATCGTTCTGACAGAAGGGAGAATGGATGAAGGTGGTAAAAACAATTTCGACCCACTTCAAGAATCCAGATTTTATCAAAGGGGAATGATATTATACGTATATGTAAATCGATCATTTTTTATGCTTTGTCATTTTGAGTAATGAATTTGAATTACTTTGCACTTAATCTGCTATTTGTTAGGAAGTTTGCTAATTCACTTACCCAACTTGTCTTATTGACAGCTTAAGTTAGCTAAGTGATTTATTACCCTTGCAGGTAAGGGTGACTTGCTGCATCTAAACAGATAAATGCAATTCGAGGAGATTTTCAGCAAATTCGCTACAAAGTCGACTATTGTCATGGGAAACGTTGTTTGACAGGGTTAAATAATGGAGGAGTTTGACATTAATTTGCAGCTACATTTGTATGTGAGTAGTTTGATCAATAGCCACAAACGCTAAAATGGTCACGCGTCAATAACACCCACGCAATTTACAAAACGCTCGAAAATAGGCCAATGAAACAATGGAAAAAAATGCCAACCTCAAAGATAAGCCATAAATTAACATTTCTGCTACACAAAGCTGCTATTTAATACCATTCTTCCTATACATAAAAGTACAATTCAACCTCCCAATGTGCTTTGTCACGAAAATTAAATTATTTCCAACTTCCTGCTAATAAATAATTAATCAATCGTTCCGTTTATGAACCGGAGAAGTGTCAAAAGCCTCGGTTAAGTACATTGTGTTCGTGTAACAAACCCTTTCACCTCGACTATTTCGAAAATGCTAATGCAGCTTCAAATTGATTTTATAATGTGGCGCAAAACAAAAAACTTCTAAATGGAAATCTCGATACACTGACTAAACTAACAAGGTCCGGACTTTGAAGGGGGGAAAAAAACCACCCCATATTCAAAGGTTACACCTTAACGAGTATTGACATTAAAACGCAGAGGCACGCTCTTCTTGGGTAAAACTTCTATTAGGCCCCGACGTCGTCCCATGGGTATGCGTTATAAAATATGCAAGTAGATAAATATGAATATTTTACACGCAGCGCACGCATGAAGGGATGTCTTTCGGTTTCGGGCAATGAAAATCGCTCAAATATATCAGTTTTCTTAACGCACCAAACGAAAGGGAGGTTTTATGCCCTTCGCGAAGTAACTTTTCGCGGAACAACGCGCACAAGTTTCGAAGTATATCTAAAATGGAAAAGGCCAAGAAACTTTTGTTGCTTACATAATAATTATGTCCTTTCGCGGTGTTTTCGCAACTTTCGCCGATTCGACCGCGGGCATTACAAGTTTACATTCGAAAACTTTTTGAAGGGTTGTTGCGAAAAGTGCATTCGTAGAATGTTTTAACAAATCGCTCTTATGAAATTGGAAAAATGTCACAGTAGGAGCAGATCTCCTCTACAATTCCTTCCAGTTTATTTCCTAACCTTAATCCTAGTTGCAGCATGGTGATTATAGAATTATATTTTAATTAATCTGAGTCTGAAAATTCAAATTCTGCAGATTATTACTCATCTGATTTCTAAGATTCTACGGACCTTTTGGATTCATCGTATGCCGAGGATGTTTGCTTTTTTCATTTTTCTATTTCACTCTTCCAAGTTCTTTTAGTTATTCTTCTGCATTAGATTCTTTTTATTCCTTAGACTCATCAGATAAGTCCAAATGAACATGAGATTTTGGAGGAGTTTCATTAAGAATAGGGTAAGTCATTTTTTAAGGAATGTATAATGAAGACGATCGGTCTTATTCTAGGGATGATTAGGTAGCAATTGTTTAAATATTCGGATTGGCTATAAATCCACATGTACCTTCCCTTCATGATATTGTGGGAATTTAAAACCTGAGATGAACTCTAAACATTTGATGGGAGGCTTAAAAGGAACTACTACTTTTTGGGCCGCAATTACCACGCTAATTTTGAATCATCCTTTTCTAGACTACGTAGTTATTACTCTAGTGTTAGAAGACGTATATGCCCTTTTCTATCATCATTAATTATTTAATCCAAAAATGGCGAATTGCTACTTTAAAATTAAAAAAAAATGTAACGCTTACTAAGAATTGTAATTCTATCTTGCTTTTAAAATGGTGTTATACATATATATTGTTAATTAATTCTAAATAACCCATAATTAAATTAACGTTACAGTAGTTTATCTTGAAGCTAATTATAACGTCCACAAGTTTTAGTCCTTTAGGGTATTCAAATGACCCAATCCCAAATTTCTGCTGCAGTCATACAACGCTTCTTTACTGTGCGTACGTGTTCCTTGATCTTAGGTCCTTAGGAAAGTTCAACTAAATTAACCACTAAAATTGTCTACAATATCTCTGATTTTATTAAGCTTTAATAAGATACTAATAGCTACCCGTTTTTCTATTTTGCGGTGCCAGTCGCATTTTAATAAAAATTTGTAAGCGAGTCAAACGCGTAGAAGGGGTGTTTAGTCAAGTGCCGCACATCAAAAAAAAAAAAAAAGTTGATGAATACGTTAAATAAATTGAATCCATTAACGTGCACGTGAATTCGGACGGAATTAGACCCGTGGCGATTAAAAAATCTGTTTACATTCGCGTTAATTGATAAACAAGGGAAGATAAGGAATAAACACGCGAACCCTTTCATTTTGGTCGACATACACGTCCTTGCGCGAAAAATAATTAAAAAGAAAATATGCAAATTTTAGAGTTGTTTATTGTTATCTGTCCAAGAACGCGAACGTTTTCTGTAGTCGTTCTGTTTTCAACGGTGCCTTCAACTGAAAATAATTAAAATAGCAAGGCTTCATTGAATCCCTTGACTTTTTAGTTTCCTCCTTGAAATCACACCCCTATCTCAAGTTTGTATCGTGTTCGTTAACATTGCTTTTCTCAAGCTCTGATTTAAATTTATCTGAGGCCTCCCTCACATGTATCCCCAAATTCCCAAGTTCTTTTCAATTTCCCCTCCCACTTTATGTTCATCTCAACTTTCCTTCAATTTCCTCATTAGTTGCTCTCTAGGTCAAGGCTCTTTTAATTATAAGATCCTCTCCGGTTTTTCACCTAATTTTTTTCAGGCTACTTTCGTTTTCATGCCAGTAAACGTCTTCATTTTCGGTTCTAAACACAAATTCCTGCAACTCTTTAAACTTCCTTAAAGATACGGACCAGCCCAGTTTTTCGTAAAATTTATTCTAGCTCTCATGTAAATGTAAACTTACCTTTAACATTGCATCAGCAATAATCCTAAAGGTAATGGGGATATTTTCCGTTGGGTTAGGTTAATGATTCACAAACAAATGAAACATTTTTCCGATAGATATCCTCGCAAGATTAGGGCGTTGTGCGCGGGTGCACCATCTTGTTGAAACCATCAGTTTCCAACTTTCGGTTTTTTGTGTATTCGTAATAAAAATTTCTATTCAATATTGTATGTACTTTCCTTACGGATTATATAAAAAATTTAAAAAATTAAATAAAAAAGTTGATGATAATTCAACATTTCTGTTATTAATATCAATAGCCACGACTTTTGGTGTTTTATGAATTGCTACTAATAACAGAAATGTTGAAATTTATTTTTTAATTTGCGAGTATACCAAAAGCTGTACAAACAGTTTTTTCTGTAAAATGTACAGGAGGGCATTGCATAAAACTAATTTCCCATGCTAAATCCCTATATTCCTACTTACCGTGCACCACCCGGCATATTGATGATGCAATTAATGCTTGATTCATCAAGTGATTAATTCTCTACCTGAATAGTTGGCCATTGTTTTGGAACTGTGCATTTTTCGGTACCTTTTTTCCAAGTCGGCAAGTCACCTATAAATTTGGGACCAATTTCTACCCAATTTTTAAAGTTTCAACTGAAAAACGCCAAATCGACCAGAAGCTCGGAGGAATTTCCTTTAAAAACCGCCCAAACAATAATGAAAAACTGTACGTTCTTCCTCAATTTCTTTTTTGAATTCTAATTAAAAATGCCAATTCAATGTTTCGAAAGTATCATTTTTTGGCAAAGAAATAACTCTGTTGGAATTTCGCGGACGTTCTTGGGTTGAGATGAAATAAAAATAGAAATGAAGCGACTGAAAGCGAAGTGTATTTATTAACCAAATTAGTTCTAATTGAGGCAGTTTACCGAGTGAGCTTTTTCTCCGTTACCTTGTCGTTTATCGACCCAAATCGCGCCAGGGAACGTTCAGATCGGGTTTTAGTAGTATTGTATGATGTGCAACAAAACCGAGTATTTGAGGAAACCAATTAGGATACTTGGTCACCAGATTAAAACGAAAACGCTATATAAAGGGGGCGTAATGAATTGAACATAATTAGAAACATAGCAGCGACCTAAAGCTTTAAACTACCGTAAGCCCGTAATATATAAGGTTTCCAAACAATCATTCGGGTGAGCGATTGGGGTTAGCGATAAAGTACCTTCCAATTGAAGTTTAATTGTTGTGTATCACGCATGTTCAACAACATATTAATAGTCAAGAAAGTCGTAACGGGGTTGCGTATAGGGTGAGTGTCGCGTGATGAAGGCTCGTGCGAGTATGTGTCGAGGGGTTTATCAATATCGCCCCGCTCATAGTTTCCCGTGAAGGTATTCCTCGGGCGTTTCTGGAATGCTCCGTCTACAATTTCAGGTGCTAACTTCCTTTTGCAATTAAATTCATTACTGCTGAACGAAGATACGGGAAGGAATTCCGGATTAAATATAAAAAAATTATTTGCTCGCGACGGCGACCGTCTATTAAATTTATCCTTCTTCATATACACCACTATTAAATGCTCTTGTTTCTTTCTACGCGACCCGCACAGAAAGCTTTTAAGGATTTACCGTTTTCCCGTCAACTTTCCTAATAAATAATTCCAATTCCGATCGAAGTGCCTAACAAAGCACTTGAAAGGGATTTCTTTACGATTTCGATCCCGATTATAAACATATAAGGGAATATCATAATGTCGAGTTCAATTTTGGATCTCATCCTTTTTTCTTTAGGATACAAACTGTTTTGCGTTTATCCGCATAAGCTGGCAGAGATTTTCAGGCAAAGAACGGAATTCCTTCGATATCCCGCAATTCGTGAGAAATAAAAAGGTTATTGAATTGGGAGCTTTATGGATATTACGGATTATAAAATTTACATTTTTTCTCCTCCCGTCGAAATCTTGCTTTGATTTCCATTAATTCCGATTCTCCTTTTCGATAGCTTAATCTCGCCTTAGAATTGGCAAACAAGGAGTGGTCGGGAACAGAATTCAGTACTTATTCATATTATACTTACTCGATTTTCATTTTGATTCATTAATATGCAAGGTAGGTAAGTGCTTCGGAAAGGGCCGCGGGAAATCTATTTTAAAAGGCCTCGACCCGAGACAACAGGCAATCTGAGATCAGTGGGGTTTCATTCAAATTCGATTTAAAAAAGTAATTTCGATTCCGGCCCCGGGAGGTCGAGGGAACAATAATTGCGTATTAGCAAACATATGTACTCATCGTCCTCGAAACCACCCCCAAACATTTTTTAATTCGTGCTATAATCATCTTTAACGGTATCTACATGATGCTGAAATGGTACAAAAATCGCAACCAAAATAAACTAATTCTAAAGTAGGTAACATCATTTACAACCCCTCCCTTTTCCATTAACTCCTCACTCCACCTTACACTTTCAATGGACTGACTGGTGTCGACTGTCGGATTATCCTTGAATTACACCGTTTGTACAAACTATAATTTTCCCGTGCGACTTTTTTTCGAAATCAGTGAGCGACGGGGCCTGAGGGGGGGAGGTTAAAAATTAATTTTATCTCTCATTGTATTCTAATTAAAGGCTCAACGAAAAGAACCGATTTCTACCAACCGCTGCCCTTCTTTCTGTCCTCTTATCAAAGTACTGGTTAGAGGGAGAGGGGGGGAGTGGAACTAGTTTTATCCTTCATGGTACTCTAATGAAAGGTCTCAACGAAAGGAATTAATTTATAGCAACCATAGCCCTCCTCCTCGCCCTCTTATCGTGATCGGGTATATTCCCTTATACCTCAAGAACGGTTTGTCGGAAGAGGGTACTCACAAAGGGCGATTGAGACGTCTGCAAGAATTATATGCATTGGTGAACAAAAGCTATTTTGGTTAAAAAAAACGCGCTTTATCTGCACAAGAGTTGTGCACAATTTATACTTGTTTAATCTTTTTATACGCTATGGTCTGGGTTGTGACTTACTTTTTATTGATTTTTACGTAACTAATTATTTAAAAAAACATATTATATTAATATTTGATGCGCCTGTAAAAATCACAACCCTTACACTGGACAACTGCTAAGAAAGATTGCTATTTAACTAAAAAAATTCATAATTTACAAACGACTAGGGGTTGCATTTTTATAAACATTTATATAGGGTTGTTGTTAACCCTTTTAGCGTAATTATTTAAAAAACAGAAATATTTGATGCGCCTGTAAAAATGACAACCCTTACACTGGACAACTGCCAAGAAAGATTGCATTTTTAACTAAAAAAATTCATAATTTACAAACGACTAGGGGTTGCATTTTTATAAACACTTATATAGGGTTGTTGTTAACCATTTTAGCGTAACTATTTAACAAACGGAAATATTTGATGCGCCTGTAAAAATGACAACACTTACACTGCCAAGAAAGATTGCATTTTTAACTAAAAAAATTCATAATTTACAAACGACTAGGGGTTGCATTTTTATAAACACTTATATAGGGTTGTTGTTAACCCTTTTAGCGTAATTATTTAAAAAAACAGAAATATTTGATGCGCCTGTAAAAATGACAACCCTTACACTGGACAACTGCCAAGAAAGATTGCATTTTTAACTAAAAAAATTCATAATTTACAAACGACTAGGGGTTGCATTTTTATAAACACTTATATAGGGTTGTTGTTAACCCTTTTAGCGTAATTATTTAAAAAAACAGAAATATTTGATGCGCCTTTAAAAATTACAACCCTTACACTGGACAACTGCCAAGAAAGATTGCATTTTTAACTAAAAAAATTCATAATTTACAAACGACTAGGGGTTGCATTTTTATAAACACTTTATAGGGTTGTTGTTAACCCTTTTAGTGTAATTATTTAAAAAAACAGAAATATTTGATGCGCCTTTAAAAATGACAACCCTTACACTGGACAACTGCTAAGAAAGATTGCATTTTTAACTAAAAAAATTCATAATTTACAAACGACTAGGGGTTGCATTTTTATAAACACTTATATAGGGTTGTTGTTAACCTTTTAGTGTAATTATTTAAAAAACAGAAATATTTGAAGCGCCTTTAAAAATGACAACCCTTACACTAGACAACTGCCAAGAAAGAATGCATTTTTAACTAAAAAAACTCATAATTTACAAACGACTAGGGGTTGCATTTTTATAAATACTTATATAGGGTTGTTGTTAACCCTTTTAGTGTAATTATTTAAAAAACAGAAATATTTGAAGCGCCTTTAAAAATGACAACCCTTACACTGGACAACTGCCATGAAAGATTGCATTTTTAACTAAAAAAAATCATAATTTACAAACGACTAGGGGTTGCATTTTTATAAACACTTATATAGGGTTGTTGTTAACCCTTTTAGTGTAATTATTTAAAAAAACATAAATATTTGATGCGCCTTTAAAAATGGCAACCCTTACACTGGACAACTGTCAAGAAAGATTGCATTTTTAACTAAAAAAATTCATAATTTACAAATGACTAGGGGTTGCATTTTTATAAACACTTATATAGGGTTGTTGTTAACCATTTTAGTGTAATTATTTAAAAAACAGAAATATTTGAAGCGCCTTTAAAAATGACAACCCTTACACTGGACAACTGCCTAGAAAGATTGCATTTTTAACTAAAAAAATTCATAATTTACAAACGACTAGGGGTTGCATTTTTATAAATACTTATATAGGATTGTTGTTAACCCTTTTAGTGTAATTATTTAAAAAACAGAAATATTTGAAGCGCCTTTAAAAATGACAACCCTTACACTAGACAACTGCCAAGAAAGAATGCATTTTTAACTAAAAAAACTCATAATTTACAAACGACTAGGGGTTGCATTTTTATAAATACTTATATAGGGTTGTTGTTAACCCTTTTAGTGTAATTATTTAAAAAACAGAAATATTTGAAGCGCCTTTAAAAATGACAACCCTTACACTGGACAACTGCCATGAAAGATTGCATTTTTAACTAAAAAAAATCATAATTTACAAACGACTAGGGGTTGCATTTTTATAAACACTTATATAGGGTTGTTGTTAACCCTTTTAGTGTAATTATTTAAAAAAACATAAATATTTGATGCGCCTTTAAAAATGGCAACCCTTACACTGGACAACTGTCAAGAAAGATTGCATTTTTAACTAAAAAAATTCATAATTTACAAATGACTAGGGGTTGCATTTTTATAAACACTTATATAGGGTTGTTGTTAACCATTTTAGTGTAATTATTTAAAAAACAGAAATATTTGAAGCGCCTTTAAAAATGACAACCCTTACACTGGACAACTGCCAGAAAGATTGCATTTTTAACTAAAAAAATTCATAATTTACAAACGACTAGGGGTTGCATTTTTATAAACACTTATATAGGGTTGTTGTTAACCCTTTTAGCGTAATTATTTAACAAACATAAATATTTGATGCGACTGTAAAAATGAAAACCCTTACACTGGACAACTGATAAGAAAGATTGCATTTTTTACTAAAAAAATTCATAACTTACAAACGACTAGGGGTTGCATTTTTATAAACACTTATATAGGGTTGTTGTTAACCCTTTTAGCGTAATTATTTAACAAACATAATTATTTGATGCGCCTGTAAAAATGCCAACCCTTACACTGGACAACTGCCAAGAAAGATTGCATTTTTAAATAAAAAAATTTCATAATTTACAAACGACTAGGGGTTGCATTTTTAAAACACTTATATAGGGTTGTTGTTAACCCTTTTAGCGTAATTATTTAACAAACATAAATATTTGATGCGCCTGTAAAAATGAGAACCCTTACACTGGACAACTGCCAAAAAAGATTGCATTTTTAACTAAAAAAAATTCATAATTTACAAACGACTAGGGGTTGCATTTTTATAAACACTTATATAGGGTTGTGGTTAACCCTTTTAGCGTAATTATTTAACAAACATAATTATTTGATGCGCCTGTAAAAATGCCAACCCTTACACTGGACAACTGACAAGAAAGATTGCACTTTTAAATAAAAAAATTCATAATTTACAAACGAACTAGGGGTTCATTTTTTAAAACACTTATATAGGGTGTTGTTAACCCTTTAGCGTAATTTATTTAACAACCATAAATATTTGATGGCGCCTGTAAAAATGACAACCCTTAAAACTGGACAACTGCCAAGAAAGATTGCATTTTTTAAATAAAAAAATTCATATTACAACAACGACTAGGGTTGCCATTTTTTATAAACACTTATATTAGGATTGTTGTAACCCTTTTAGCGTAATTATTTAACAAAACAGAAATATTTAATGCGCCGGTAAAAATGACAACCCTTACACTGGACAACTGTCAAGAAAGGTTGCATTTTTAACTAAAAAAATTCATAATTTACAAACGACTAGGGGTTGCATTTTTATAAACACTTATATAGGGTTGTTGTTAACCCTTTTAGCGTAATTATTTAACAAACATAAATATTTGATGCCCCTGTAAAAATGCCAACCCTTACACTGGACAACTGTCAAGAAAGGTTGCATTTTAAAATTTAAAAAAATCATAATTTACAAACGACTAGGGGTTGCATTTTTATAAACACTTATATAGGGTTGTTGTTAACTCTTTTAGCGTAATTATTTAACAAACATAAATATTTGATGCGCCTGTAAAAATGACAACCCTTACACTGGACAACTGCCAAGAAAGATTGCATTTTTAACTAAAAAAATGCATAATTTCCAAACGACTAGGGGTTGCATTTTTATAAACACTTATATAGGGTTGTTGTTAACCCTTTTAGCCTAATTATTTAACAAACAGAAATATTTGATGCCCCTGTAAAAATGACAACCCTTACACTGGACAACTGCCAAGAAAGATTACATTTTTAACTAAAAAAAATTCATAATTTACAAACGACTAGGGATTGCATTTTTATAAACACTTATATAGGGTTGTTGTTAACTCTTTTAGCGTAATTATTTAATAAACAGAAATATTTGATGCGCCTGTAAAAATGACAACCCTTACACTGGACAACTGCCAAGAAAGATTGCATTTTTAACGAAAAAAAATTCATAATTTACAAACGACTAGGGGTTGCATTTTTATAAACACTTATATAGGGTTATTTTTAACCCTTTTAGCGTAATTATTTAACAAACAGAAATATTTGATGCGCCTGTAAAAATGACAACCCTTACACTGGACAACTGCCAAGAAAGATTGCATTTTTAACTAAAAAAATTCATAATTTACAAACGACAAGGGGTTGCATTTTTATAAACACTTATATAGGGTTGTTGTTAACCCTTTTAGCGTAATTATTTAACAAACAGAAATATTTGATGCGCCTGTAAAAATGACAACCCTTACACTGGACAACTGCCAAGAAAGATTGCATTTTTAAATAAAAAAATTCATAATTTACAAACGACTAGGGGTTGCATTTTTATAAACACTTATATAGGGTTGTTGTTAACCCTTTTAGCGTAATTATTTAACAAACAGAAATATTTGATGCGCCTGTAAAAATGACAACCCTTACACTGGACAACTGCCAAGAAAGATTGCATTTTTAATAAAAAAATTCATAATTTACAAACGACTAGGGGTTGCATTTTTATAAACACTTATATAGGGTTATTTTTAACCCTTTTAGCGTAATTATTTAACAAACAGAAATATTTGATGCGCCTGTAAAAATGACAACCCTTACACTGGACAACTGCCAAGAAAGATTGCATTTTTAAATAAAAAAATTCATAATTTACAAACGACTAGGGGTTTCATTTTTATAAACACTTATATAGGGTTGTTGTTAATCCTTTTAGCGTAATTATTTAACAAACATAAATATTTGATGCACCTATAAAAATGACAAGCCATACACTGACAACTGCGTAGAAAGATTGCATTTTTAAATAGAAAAATTCATAATTTACAAACGACCAGGGGTTTCATTTTTATAAACACTTATATAGGGTTGCTGTTAACCCTTTTAACGTAATTATTTAACAAACAGAAATATTTGATGCGCCTGTAAAAATGACAACCCTTACACTGGACAACTTCCAAGAAAGATTGCATTTGGCATCACGGTGAGCCAGTTATTTTTTTCTATGGTGCAACGCACCGTTTTCGAGTTATGAGCGAATAACTGCAGAATTGATCAATTCAGGCCCACCTCCCCCCGTGGCAAAGGGATTTGGAACGGTTTTATTTTTTTTTGTTCCTGGAAAAAATTGGAACTAGTATTTTTAGTTCCTCCGATTTTCCTGTTTCGAGTGGACTATTACTCAACATTAAATCGTTGAGTGAAGGATTATTTAATTACTCGATGAATAAGCATTAAACTTAAGTGACATTTCCTCTTATTTAAAAAAAGAAGTAAATAAACAGTAGGTCTAATGATTGAATAAAGAATCTGAATTATTCAATGGTATAATAATTGTAAAAAACAAGCATTTACACACAGTTTTCGGTGAGATTTATTGATTTTTTAGTTGACGCCTTTTGCTTTCATTCAATTTTAAAACATATTCCAAGTCAATTTTATTTCCACTTCGCGCCGCCGAACAGCTTATTTCGGTGGAATAGGCATTCCTATTTTTGAAAGAAAAACTCTTAGGTGTCGTAAATCTTGAATAGGTATATATTATAATGCGCCGTGCTTGAAAAGTATCGCGCCTCAAAAATATGTCATCGGGCTATTATGCAAACGTTACTTTCAGATACGTTTCCTATATGCTCACTGTGGTAGGAACAAAATTTCACACTTCAAAAGGCTCTTTTCAATTCGGTGCTTTCCGGGAGTCATTCGGCTGTAGCTCTAGATATAAATAAATTTTACATTTTTAAATTGTTGTGGAAACTACACTTTTCAAACAATGGAGACATTCGCTGAATTCAGCCCCGTTGTCATAAATGAAAGGACTTTTGATGTTATTGTTAATTTTCAGAAAATTATTTCACCGAAGGCTTTAAAACAATACAAACGGCGGTTTGATGAAATTCGTGGAAAATGTGAAAGCGACGCCATTCTATTTTTGTAGTTTATTATGTCCGATTTAATATGCCCAATTTTTAATTTCGGGCGCTTGTAAAGAAAGGTATCATAAATTTTGCAAAATTAATCATCGAACTTCGGTATAAACAAGAAGGGAGCATCCGCTTATTTTACCGGATATCAAAATATGCTTACATAACAGAAACGTTATAAGGGAAGGCACGAAAAATGGACAGAAGATAAATATATCGGAAATTCTTTTTACTATATAGACCATCTTTCAAAGATGCGATTCAATAAAATACCGGGCCAGCTAATTGAACTAAAAATACCCATTTGGTTCCAATGAAAAGATCGGGTATAACTTTTCTACACGAAACCGCAAACCCGATGCTTTTATTGCTTTCACAAGGAGCTTCCTTTTGTTCCGAAACTATTATATTTCCGTATATTGATCGAATACAACTTGTTTGTACAGTAATTTACATGGAGGTATATTCAAATTCTGAGCCTCTTCACATTCAGAATTTCAAGGTATTTACATAAATACATCAAATAGTAGTTAATTAATGAACGAGTGATACACAAGAACAACGTGTTCAAAACGGCCCACAATAACGAATTTTCACGATCAGTATTTTATACGAAAAGCAAGTGGCTAATTAAACGAATCGGTCATTTTTGAGATACACGACGCATCATTTTGCAAAGCGCAATTTCATAGTGTAGATGATGTGAACGTCATCAATTTTTGATTAATTCATCGTAAGATTTCCCTGTTTACTTATGATATTTATGAATTTTGATGTAGATTATCTATGCGACAGAAATACGAAATTGTTACGTTTTTTTTTCTTACCAATTGATATTCGTGATTTAAGTTCCATTAAGTATCTTTTGATTCTTACTCTCAGGCCGGATGTCCACCGCATCGGGCCGACGAAGATCGGTACGATTTGAATCGCGCACCTGCATTTCTACTGAAGCCTGTCAACAGAAAAAAAAAAAAACTGTCACGACTGACGACAACGGGCTAAAATAGTCGGTTGTGATTTCGATCGGTCCCGACAATAGTCGAGTCTGTTGACAGGCTTCAGTAGAAATGCAGGTGCGCGATTGAAATCGTACCGATCTTCGTCGGCCCGATGCGGTGGACATCCGGCCTCATGTATATTTTACAGTGACTTTATAGAGACAGTGGCGACAACAGGGTATCTCGTTTTTGATTGGTCGTTGGTTCCGGTCGCCATATTGGAGCTAAATTCCAAACTGGCCAATAGAAAACCTTCAAAACGACGCGGTACACTCCGTGCTATAATTATTAATTATACTGTTTTGACAGTGTCACCTGTAATTGTCACGGCTTCATGTTACTAGTTTACACTTTGCTTCTTGTATTTGCTTTATTTTACGTTTTCCGTCTCCAGTTTTATATAAACTCGATTTTTAAAGACGCATATAGTTTGGATTTATTACGATATTATAAGGTATGTAATTCGCTTAGTGTTTTTAGATGTAAAACTGTGCCTAACCTTACGACTGGTAATTGATGTAAAAATTTTTTCAGAAGCCCTAAATACCTAATGAGTTTAGATAGAAAACTGGTTAGAGAAGCAGCTTATCCGAAATTTAGCAGCAAATTCAATTGTGATCGTAAATACGCTTGAATTGGTTTTATGTTTGCTGGAGCACATGGAATATTGATCTCTTGTACTCCGTGGACTAGATCAACGTGTTTTGTCTTCCATTTAAGAGACTAAAGAAATACTTTTAAGTCCGGAAGGAGCAACACGCGACAGGGGACAAGAAGTGACAGAAGACCCTGAAATGTCAAACACAATTTAATGATTATTTATATGTACATTTTGGATATTGCACCATATGTCATACTTATTATACCGTTTTCCATATACCCATACCTTTTTAAATTTGGGAGGCATTTGTTTTCCCATAGGTTGTTCTGCAAAGCTTTAAACGATCATTTCTGCGCCGTTCGTTTTGAACAAGAATCTTTACTTAAATGAAACTGACATTTATTATTCTACGCTCACAATTTGACATGACAAGGTATATTGATCTTACAATCAATTTTTTAGCTCCAATATGGCGGATTATGATAAGTTGTCGCCACTGTCCTTATAAAGTCACTGTAGTATATTTTAAAGTCACTAAATATAGAAAGTACCGCAATCCATTGGGCTTGTGTGTTAGAGAGAGAACGCATGATTTTTGCCCAAAAATGGCGGAAGTTACCAGATTCTAGTAACTTTAATGTTAGGGTATTGTTCCACCTGTTTGGAGATATCTGTATATATTTTTATAAAACATGACAGTACTATGAAGTTAGGTTATGAAAAATGACAGCTATTCAGATTTTATTTGTCAATTTTTTTAAGTTGGCAGCAAATTTGCCCAAAAATGGCGGATGATTGCGGTACTTTCTATATCTAGTGACTTTAGTATATTTGACATTCTTACGCCATCTAGGTATTTCCTTTGTAAACCACTAGTTTAAATGTAAATTCTAGCAAATACCTTAATATATTAATACAGGAAACTCGCTACTATTTGCATTTGCGTACGTGTGACACGTGAATGAGCGCCATCTTTACGGCGCGGTGTGCAATGATGAAAAAATAAGAAGGGAATTATTTATATTCCCAAGAGTATTTAACATCATAGGGGTATGATATTATCAAATACCATCATATTATCAGTTTATCCATAAGAATTTTGCAAAATAATCTGTAAAAAATAATAAATACCCTAAAAAAGCGAGTTAATATTCATCTGCTCATTTCTGTAATGGTACCTTGGTAGATAATTTCTTTGCCTTTTCAGGTTTCTAATAAGGTAAGGTGGGGTAAGTTTATTTGGAGGAAGTGAATAATGAAGAAATAATACGAAAACCATGCGAATACTAGAGGTTTCATATAATAAACTACTAAAGGAAGTCTCTCAGCTAACTTTTAGTGTAGCAGTACCTACAGTTAAATCTTTATTTTGCCTTAAGAGCTTATATATTTTGTAAACAACCTGTTTATGTTTTTAAAAGTCTTTCCTTTGTGTTCTTAAAAAGTTCGTACAATCGGTAACACTTTCCTGAACAATAATGAAGTGCATTATAGAATTACTAGGTCTTAACTTCTTAAGTTCGGATTTCAGTTCTTCATTCTGTTTTTGAAGAGTTAAGACTTGCTGTTTTAAATTTGCAATAGTTTGAGTATATCTGCTTTTATATTTTTGCAACAAACGTAACTTTTTTGCAATAGTATTCGGGGAATCGCACATGTTTCCTTTTCTTTTCTTGGGCTCAGAATGGCATTCAGCAACAGTTTGTGGTATACGGTCTTCCATCACATCTGCCTCGAGGTTTTCATTTTGAGGTAACTTACGTTTGAAAGGACCTTTTCTTGTCTTTAATTGAACCCCGTGCAACTTTATACTTGGAATGGCACCCTTAATCAACCTATTCCAAACAAATACACTAATAAGTAAATAAATTCAGAACTACACTTATGTAAATGTCACCCTTGACTAAACAATCGTGCATTTCTGAAATCACTTTCAACAAAATGATCAGAACACACTATATAGCTTCTGTTTAAACATTTCACACCTCCTTTCTTAAAAATAGCATCCAAGTCGCTTCTTTTGCAGTTGACCACCCACTGCTTGCACCTAAAATGAAAACAATAGTATAAGCTAGGCCCTACATAACATAAAACTTCATAGAAATTTGTGGAAAAATATAAAACTTACAATTTGGGTATATACAATAAAGTTACTTACACTTCTGTATTTAAAGGAAATCGAAAGAATGCTTTTGAACAATTTTTCACAGTGGCATTGCAACAACCATACACAGCACAGACCCCACCAGACATGCTGTTTTACGACTTTTTCTCTTCAAAAAGCCAAATCAAAAGTTGCAAAAATTTCAAATTAAATATGACATTTGATTGTGAACACACCCTACCGCACGGTGGCGCTGCAGTCACTTGCGACAGGTTGTCAACGTGAGTTTCCTGTATTATTATATTAAAGTATTTGATTCTAGTAATAGGTTCCTTCACAATAGTTTCCTTGTTTCGCCGACGGAGGTCGTGCAGATGTTTTTCGTGTTATTTTTAATTTTATCCCTTCTTAAATTTTATCTTGCTCACTAGTAGTATTTAGAGAGTATGAGATTTTTCTGATTTTGTAACGGTAGCTCTAAATTTGGATATATTTTTCGAACTAATCCAGCTAATTTTGTATCAACATCATCTCCTGTAGGAGAACCGTGTTATATGAGGTACCGTTGTTTCATTTATATTTTGTCTATCGAATATATGAGCAATATGTGATAAAAATTTTATTTCAGGACCATGAGAAAGCTGAGAAAACATCTTCTTAACTTGTGGAGCTACACGGAAGTATTAATGGAAAAATTAATCAACATAAAATTTTGCATTTAAAATGGAAAAAAGTCACCCTGTATGTAAAAGCAGAAGCATCTCGAGTCATCACAAAGTTTCAAGCTTTCGCGTCTGTAAATTGATATGAATTGGAAACAAGTGGCGTAATTCCAAAACTGCAGGAAGAACGTTCTTTTATCTTTTCACTCGATGTGCAATTAGAGAAAGATTTGTAAAAATTAACCGTAGCTCTGGTACATGATATACCTACTTGATTAAAAGTGATATACGTAATGAAATGGGAAAACGCGAATACGCGGAGGATTACTTATTTGTATACATTTGTATCGCGAACTGAAAAGTTTGTTGGGAATTTAATGGTCGTTTAATGTAATTAATGTTTTCTCTGCCCCTGTTAAAACTTATTGATTTTAGCCCCGTCAGCACTTGCGAATCTTGCAGAAATAATGTAAGTGAGACGTCGGCTTTAATTTTAAGGATCAATGTCGTTCTTTTTCAGGTATTGTTTCTTATAGGTAGCCAAACTGCTTTAGCACATGACCTAAAATATGGTAACGTAAAACGCAGCTTCATTTTTTCTAGAGTCCTCTAAATGACGATAAATCCCAAACTTCTCACGTACTAATTAGGTAAAAGAAGGTTTATATAATAATGGACACTTATATGCAAATTTAATATTAGGACCCCGCCAAATTGAAGTTAGGCCCTTCCATAACCGAAGTTTCCATTTTCGCGTAACGTTATTAGAAAGACGTGGCTCCAATACCGAGTAGAGCAATACTTCTTACTAAGCACTACATAGTATATAGCACATTCAAATAAGGTTCCCAGCCCAAAGACTCTTATTGTTTCCATTCGAGAGGGTGAAATTTATACTCAGGCTTTCTTCTTACATCATTTTCCACATTTTATCTCCTAAATTATCTGTTTCTATGGTTAATTTGAAAAATAAATATGCAGAGATGTTTGATGATGGGGATACCTTCGTTAATATGTTAATATTAACAATAACAAGCATTGCAGTTGAAACACAAAAGTTGCAACGATTTCCGGTTAAACCGGAAGTGATACTGGAAGTTTCAATGTACGATCGGATAGATCGTAATGTCCCATATCAAAATATTATGTTTGAAAAATTTTTCGTATCTCACCAAATAAAAGAGAAATTGAGGTGACTCTCTTATCTAGAACGCACTGTATATTGCCATAGCTATAATTAATAGACAATTGTAAAAACCGTCTGAATAAATATTTAATTTTAAAAGATCTTGTCTTGGTCAATTTGTTCTTTGACCCGGTAAGAGTAATAAGAATTCTTCAACAAAATATGGAGTGTTAATTTAAAAAAAAAAGTAACTGATACGCCACTGGAATACATACAGCAAATTACTGGTGACCAAAATTTAAGCAGCGTTTTTGTATGAATGATTTAAGAATCCAATAAATCCTACAATAATGGGTGCATTGCGACTAAATCTGAATATCAAGCCGCATTTGTTCTGCAATTCCTTTATAAATGCAATATTCCTGAATAACTACCAGTATTAAAGTTTTTCGAAGCAAATATTGAAAGAGCGCCTTCTCTATTCTTCCTTTTGTACGTTCTCATTATATTTTTATGATGAGAAAATTGTCATTCAATGCGTATAAAAATGTAATGTTGAACTTAAATATTTTCCGCAGAGAAAAATTTCATAATGAGGTAGACGAAAATAGAAATTGGTTTAATGCCGAAGATGAAGGCATTCCTTGCGTCAATATACCGCCTACCTGCGAGCATTTTGGGAAAACATCGATTTTCCAGTTTCGGTAATAAGTTTCCAGCGTATGAATATTGTAAGAGTTTGCAATACGTCGGAGCTAAACAAACAGCATGCTGCAACCGAGTTAATTAAGAAGAGGAGTCTTGGCGAGGCGTAATAACATCAATCTTCCGTTGCTAATTACCGTGAGCCGGCAGCGACCTGGCAATATGGCGGTAGACGACGTGCTCCCTCTCGCTATGGAAACTTGCTCACGTATTTGTCAAGAGTTATTGCAATCTATCCGATAAGTTGGTTTGCTTTACGAGTTTCTTTTTAACGTACTAATCTTATCATTACTTTCATATTTGGAGATTTTCGGTTCCGCGTCATTAAGTGATTACAGGGTTTTCATATCAAAACTTCTAATTATAATATGCAACCCACACCATTTTAAAGGCCACACTTTTGTTTACAAAGATACCCACACAGTCGAAATTGGATGGTTTAACAAAAACAAATATAAAGTACTCGTCACCCATTTCACTTTTTAATAAATCTGTAAGCCTTTGGTGGAATTAAAGATTGTCCTCTCTACGTCTGTTAATTTCTGTAGAGCATTGTTTTTATAATGCGCTCCGGATGTCTGAAGACGAGATGTCGCTGTGACTAGAGCTAAAGTGGGTACCTTAATTAGCCCTACTGAATAAGCACGAGATCATTTCTGTATCATGGAAAATCAACCACTAAAGATGGCCGTGTTTCAGTGATAAGAACCTATTTTATGGATGGTAGTTAATGAGAAAAGACAGTAGGGTTTCTTACGGAGAGATTTTTGGGATTTACTCGGTGCTGAGGTCCGGAGGTATAGGTAGAATTTATAAACCTTTTCCATTCCTTGCTATTTGAACATTACTAGTTGGGAGTATTAGGGAAACAGTGACAGTATTATAGTGATTGGCGCTAATAACGTTGTTGCAAAATTTTTCTGGCGATACAGTTGACAATAAAAAACCAGAGCGAATGAATACTGCGTTTTCCATCTTCGCCAGAATTTTGACACATCTGACGGCTATCAAAAGTAGATCCACATTCCATTTGAGCTAGAGTAATCTAATAAGTATCCACTTCACAGAGCAAACCGATTCAATTTTGTATGCGAAAGACACCATCGGGTTCAGGAAACATTGTTTTAAGAGAAGCATTTTATTAATTGATTTTAAGTTGTTTTAATTGGTTAACAATTTTTTATTATCCTTTGAAATTTAATAAAAATAAACGTGGAAATAAATATAGAATACGAGCTCCTGGGTATGGTTATAGCATATGCAAAACAAAATTTCCCTTGTATCAAATTTCATTTAAATACCTTTATAAATAAGAAAGTTTGCAATTCGAGATACGAAGAGGGCACTGTGAATGCTGATCGATTAGGCTCAACTTTTGTAATTGCGTTTTATATGGCTAAAGCTATGCGCATATTGAATTTCATGCAATTCGGTTCATAACTAACGGAGATGTCAAAAAAGCCTTCGTTATTTTTTGTCCTACATTGCCAATTCACGAACTTCGATCTGCAAATTTGATAAAGAATCCACCTGCAAAATTTCATCGTAATCGGTTCATTCGTTTACGAGATATCGTGCTAACAAACGGACAGACAGACGGACGGCAACGCAAAATTATAAACTCGCTAGGAGCTCGTTAATAATGTATACGCCCTTTCAGAACGTTTTTCACTCCACAATTTTAATACAATTTTAAAGGTAACATGTCCGGATACTTATTAATATTCAGTTTATACAATTTTTGTTAGTTTAAATATTAGCAGGGTAACTTTTTTAACGACCTTAAAAGCAAGCCTTTGTAAAAATGACCCTTACTCTCCATACAGTTTTCCATTAGTCTTTAAAATTTGAACTTCAATATGCTCTATTAATATTAATATTAATATTAATATGTTTTTATCAAAACCGGACCAAAAACTAAAAACAAACCTCCAACTGCAGTTTTTGATCGGGCCTAAAAATGATCAAATGAAATTTGATAGTAGATATTATGTATTTAAAAACAATTTATGGACTTTTATCGTCGTCTCGCAGTGTTTACCAGTGGACTTTCAAATTAGACCTGCTGAATTGACCAGATTAAGTCACATCCGCCTCTTTATTGTTGATAGATAATCTTTCATGGAACCTCGATGTCTATCGAGATTTCTGTAATGTACGCTACGATCCTTTTAATTATTTTTCTTGAATTTGGTTAATATTCGTATAGAATCGCCCATGATTCGGATAACTATGACTATGTAATGGTATGTTGGACTGAATTATTTTAATACTTTTATAATTTCTGGATGGTAGAACACAAGAACATAACAAGGTTTCTTTATTAGAACTGAACTTATGAACGAACAAATTATACAATGTTATTATGAATGACGTGCGATGCGTAACTGTCTTTTTACATTTTCTTTTCATTCTTAGAGTGCGTACTTTTAAGATACAACAATTCTCGTGCGCTTAATTTGAAACTAGATAACATTTAACAACAATATATAAATTTAGAATAAAATAAATTATATTATATATTAAATTATCGAACATAATCTGTTAACCTGAGTGACTTCCTACGATTTCTCTGACTACGTCTGAGCTATTCATCTTGAGCTGGATCTGGAATCATCATCTGATTATTATTTGCAAAATTTAAAATGTCTCTTCTTGTTTCTGGAATTTTCATTTCACGTACAGGATTTTCAAATGATACAGACTTCTTAATGTTATCTCCGCAGCTATTAATTTCAGACTTGATTAATTGATTTATGTGGCGTTTGATCATGTAACCATCATCTAACTTTACAATGTAATGCAAATTACCAAGTTTCCTGATTATTATTCCATATTTCCAACTCTTCGTCGGATAGTGTCTTGATTGTACACGATCTCCCACTTTTAATATACGATGTCGTAGTGTAGATATATCATTTGGCTTTTGAACTGGATTCGGTCGATTGAAATAAATTTCAGCTGGACTGTTTCCAGATTTTAGCGGCGTAGCTCGGAATCGAAACAATATTTCACGAACTTTCCAATGCAATGGCATTGGGTATTTGGCCATCATCTTCAATTTATTTTTCAAAATGTGTACATATCTTTCGGCTAGACCATTCGTTTCCTGGAGCGATGAAATTTTGTGAAATTCCACTCATTTTGCAGAATTCCTCGAATTCAGTACTTTAAAAAATTGTTGCGTTGTCGGACACTTATACTTGAGGAAATCCACTTGAAGCAAAAATATCTTGTAGCAGGTTAATTGTGGCACTTGATGTTGGACTTTCATTCAAAATACGAACTTCTGGCCACTTTGACTTTGCATCGACTAAAATAAGGAAATGCCTATTTTGAAATGGACCGGCATAATCCATATGTACCCTTTCAAAATTATGTCTAGGTTCTTGCCAATGATGTGTTTCGGCTTTTGGAGGCAGATTTCTGTTTTCACTGCATTCTTGACAATTTTTGACGTATTGTTCGATGTCAGAATCTATTTTTGGCCAATAACAATGTCTGCGTGATAAGTTTTTCATTTTTGAAATTCCCAAGTGTGTGAAATGTAACTCTTTTAAAACGTGTGAACGCAATTTGTTTGGAATGTAAACACGCTGGCCTTTAAATATAATATCTCGATGAACACTGTATTCTGGATTAGCATTTGTTCCCTTCTGTAAATCCTCACGTAATTTAAGGAGTTCGTTATCAGTTGAGGTAGCTTCTCGAATTGTTTAATGTAAAAGTTGAAATTTGATTTATTATTTGATCATTAATAATGTCAGTGTCATCTTCTTCTACCAGAGTATTTCTTGTTAAAGGTAATCTTGACAAACAGTCAACGTTCTGGTGGTTTTTACCCCTTTTATGTTCGACCTTATATTGAAAACCACTGAGAAATGTTGCATAACGGAGCAACCGATTTTTGTTAACGGCTGATTGTCAGTGACAAGGGTGAACGGTTGTCCGACAAGATAATTATAAAATTTTTGAATTGTCCAATAGATAGCTAAAGCTTCACGATCTAACTGGCTATACCCTCTTTCTGTTGCTGTTAATGATCTGGAAATAAATGCAACGGGTCTTTCAACTTTATCTATTATATGTGACAAAACACCTGCAACACCAACAGGACTTGCATCACAAGCGACTATTACTGGCAATTCAGGATTATAGGGTGTAAGAACACGATCACTAGCAATTTCTGCTTTAATTCGAATAAATGCGGATTCGCACTCTGCAGACCAGTAGAATTTAGTATTTAATTGAAGTAGGTAATCGTCGAAGCGGATACGTTAGAGTTGAAGCGTTGGGAATAAATCGGGAGTAATAAGTTACTAGTCCAAGAAACTGTTTTACTTCACTGGCATCATGTGGTCTAGGTGCATTTATTATTGATAGAACTTTGTCAGGTGATTTGGAAACAATACCGGCTTTAATCACATAACCCAAATATGTAACTTCTTCTTGAAAAAATGTGCACTTTTTGAAATTTAAATGTAAATCATTTTCCTGTAACCGTTTTAAACACTGTATTACGTTATTCTTGCACTCTTCGTAATTTGAACCATAGACTATAAACAAATCTAGTGTGCAAAAATATTTGGCGTTACGCAACTTATCTATTTCAGTTATTTTAGGTATTGGATAATTTAATTGAACTATCTGTGGATTTACTCCAATTTTGTAATCGGCACACAACCGCACTGTAGAGTCTAGCTTCGGAATGATAACTAATGGTGATCCCCAGTCTGATGAGTCTGCTTTTGAAATAATTCCTTGTTCTTCGAGTATGGATAGTTCTTGTTCTACCTTTTCCCGTAATGCGTACGGAACTTCCCGCGCTTTAAAGAATGTTGGTGTTTCGTCCCATTGTAATTTTAATTGTTCCTTAGCATTTCGTTTGTCCTATTTTCCACTTTATACTTCATTACCCTCCGTTTTCCCTTTCCAACTTACTTAAAAGCAAGCCTGCGCGGAAAGGAGAGAATCGGGAAGGGTGGATTGTAGGGACAACGCGCCAGAAAACCATAGAGTTCGTTCGAAATTAAGAAAAGGCACAAGCCACCAACTGGTGTTCGTTCGCATATATATTCGTCGTAATTATTTGAGTTGCAACCCGTCGTTTCGTCGCCTGTCCATCCACCGTAGTGGACAATTGAACCACCAGCGCTCGTCTTTGTCGATACACAAGTAAGTTCCCTTTTATTACTTCGTCCTGTCAACCTCAATTTTGCAGTGAGCTGTGACTTACCGGTCCGCCAAGAAATACAATATTATAATTCATACTACACATTAATTTTGTCATATAAAGTAATAAATAGTTTGTACGTACATTTCTTTTCAATTTCCTTTTTAGACAAGGCACGAGAAAGATTTCCCTTCATACATACAGTCCACTTAATAGTTTGTTATTAACCCTTTGTACCAGCGCGGAACAGTTGGTTTTGCGTTATCGCGCATTTTTAGTGAACACTTGAAGTTTTTGACACAACCAATTACTGGCTTAAAAATTGACTTTTAATTTGCTGTAAATCTTTGCTATCGTTTCTACTGAATAAATAGTTTGACTGTTCACATCATTTACTAAGTCTAATTCTTTTAGATTTATATCAAGTTGTCGTATCCATGATCGTCCAAGAAGCGGCACATGATCACCCACAACAATGTACATCTTTTGTGTACCCACTTTATTTTTATATTGCACATGGACTTCAACTACCCCATTTGGATTAAATATTTCACTTTTATACGACCGGAAACGAACATTTGCTTGTTTAATTTGAACATTTTGAAGAGATAATGATTTGAAAACACTTTCTGATATTAAGGTGTAGCCTGCACCAGAATCAACTTCGAATCGTTGTTTTACACCTTCTATATATACATTTACCAAAATATTTACGGACATCTGGATCTGAATTTTTGAAAATGTCTACTACACAAATATCACTGAAATCACATTTGTAAATATTGTTCACCGAATCTGTCTTTGTCCTTTGATATTGATGAGCTTTAGACTGATTTTTCAATAGTTTAGAAATACATACAGTTGCAACATTACCTTCTTTTTTACAGAATTCACATTTTAACTTATACAGAGCAATACGACATTCGTTAGTTTTATGATTGTCACGTCCACATCTTATACACAAATGATCGATACCCAAATCTTTATAATTGAGTCTGCTTTTTGAACGCGGACGGCTCCTGTTATCGCGATTTTCGCGACGACTTCTTGATTTTGAACGATCGTCTCGATAAAATTTATTCTTATAGGTATTGACTTATTCACTAGATTTGACGTATTTGAACTGGAACCTACTCGACTTTGACACTGTTTTGACATTTCTGCATTGTCATTCTAGAAACTTCCAATCCTAATCCTACATCTATTGCTTTTTGTAATGTTAATGTCTCTTTTTCTTCTGTTAAAATTCGTTCGCGAATGTTCGTGTCACGCAACCCTCGTATAAATTGAGCACGTATAAAAATATCAGAGATTGACTTACCACAGTCACATTTGAAACTGCAAGTGGAAGCTAGACGTCTTAAGTCCGCTATAAAATCTGCGACTGATTCTGTGGCTCCTTGAAAACAACACATAAACCTATGCTGTTGGACCACTACATTTGGCTTAGGACACAAATGGCTTGAAAGTAATTCCACAACTTTGTCATATCCCAATACCGTAACATCTTCGGGTGCAGCCAACGACTTAACCAATTCATAATATCGCGGTCATATGCAATTTAATAACACTTTTGCACAAACGTGTTTATCACCAAAAACGTTTTTCAACTGGAGAAAATTTTCTAAACTTTGCTTGTAGTTTTCGAAACTTTCCTTCTCTGCATCGAAACTGTCAAAGTTACCCACAACATTAACATTATGAACTGGCGGTTGAATAGTTTGACTTGACTGTAAACACTGGGCAAGCATTGCCGTCATTTGTTGAAATTGATTAGGATCCATAATTGAAAGAAAATTTGACGTTTACGTACGTGCGTTGACTATTGGAACTTTTATTTCGAAAACACGGCACTTTTTAACATAGTCAATAAACTTTTAATCCTCGTCGCCACTTTCATAATTTCTGGATGGTAGAACACAAGAACATAACAAGGTTTCTCTATTAGAACTGAACTTATGAACGAACAAGTTATACAATGTTATTATGAATGGCGTGCGATGCGTAACTGTCTTTTTACATTTTCTTTTCATTGTTAAAGTGCGTACTTTTAAGATACAACAAATACTACCTACTCAAATTATTAGCACAATAAGTTCGATAATTAAAATTCAAGAGTCAAATTCGTACAGTTTTCAATAAGAAGCCCGGAGGAAAAGTTTAATTCTGTTTTTGAAATAGTGCTAAACGGCGGCGCAATAAAACTATACTTTACAAGGATGTGAATTTTTCAGAGAATCTCTTTGCCGGGCCATCTGTTTCAGACGTTTTCAATAGGATT
Organism: Photinus pyralis; assembly: GCF_008802855.1. NCBI lineage: Eukaryota > Metazoa > Arthropoda > Insecta > Coleoptera > Lampyridae > Photinus > Photinus pyralis. Next base: position 40,139,901 of record NW_022170738.1, on the reverse strand, counting down.
AGTACGAAATTTTGCCGTAAAAGCTCGACTTTTATATAACTTTCGAGCAAACCTCGGAAATATCCCAACCCGGTCATGTACCGCAGATATATGTGACTGCAACGGAACCTATATATAGAAAACGGGGAAGAAGTATTTACTTTCGGTACAAAACCAGCCGAGCTAATACGTGTGCTCCCTGACAATGATATACTGACTAATTTAAAAGAATCCATTGAAACGTCGGAGATGGCGTCGGCTGGAGGTGAAACTAAAAGAATGGGCATTAAAAGTTCAAGTTCGCGTTAGGGTTGCGTCTAGAGAGTAGATTAATAAGTTCCTACCTTTTAAGCTTCAGTCGCATCGTAGAGACGGACGGGGAAAGTACCTGAAACAAAATGAATAATGTAAAAATGTAATTACAATTCAAGTAATTACAAATAACCACACTTGGAGTTGGAGCGCGAACGACGGCGGCGGCGAAATCCCATTAAAATTTTAACGTTAGAGAAAATGGACCATTCCCTTAGAGTTCCGACTGCAGAAATGGAAATCACAAGATTCACTGATTTAGAACCGAGATGGATTGCACATGCCATGTGGCATCTTTCCAACAGTGGAGCGGTATTACCGGATCTGTTTGTTGAAGCAGAACAAGAGAAAATTGAGGCAAAAGATAACTTTTACAACTTCTCATTTTATGTAAATCAACATTCTTGCGCTTTTATTTTAACATCGAGTTTATCTCTAACAATACACAGCACGCTCTGACGATATCCAACACACTTTAATTGAGGGCGGTAATAGTTTTGCACTCTATTAGGACGTTTGGATCGATACGTCCTCATCGCGAATGTAACAATAAGGAAACGTCAATGCGTCCAATTTGTTTGTTTACGACAGATTTGGACCGTTATGAAATTTTAAAGCGAGTCCCACTGTAAATATTTAAACGCGTACCGTGAAATCTGATTAAAAATTCATCAACTAGAATTTTTTGTCCAAACGCCCCCAGTGAGACAGAAATGTTTGCATATTGAAAATATAGCATATTTGTAGGAAAAAACTACATTATATTAGAATTATACAATCGTTGAAATATGGGTAGCATAGGTTTGGGCACGCCACTGACCCAATCATCAGCAATTTGTCGCAAATTAGTTTTGGAGGTAAAAAATAGTGTCACTTTTTTGTTAAATATTATGAAAAAGTATGCTTTGGTTTTTAGTATTAACTGTTTTCTAATTTAATAAAAAAAAACAGAATTAACAAATGTTAACTGGATTTCATTCCCAATTTTTAGTCCAAGTTGAGCAGGATTGAAAGTTGATGATGCTACATTAACAATACCGAAGAAAGGCAACAGGTTTACAGTCTATACGTGAATTAAAGAAAATCAAGAGTTAATATTCGAAAAAGTATTTGACAATTAGTTTCCTTTCCTCTACTGTTAATTAATTAAATTAAAAAAAGAGAGATAATATAAAACTCCCTATAATTAAATTGCCTAAGTTCTCTGGTAATACACTGGCTAGAATTTAATGATACATTTATGTCGCTAATTCTATTACTGATTTACAAAAATTTCATTATTTGCGAGCCTCAATAGAAGGTTCTGCTTCTGATATTATTGAATCTTTGTAATTTTCTTCGAAAAATTATACAATTGCTTGGCAGTCTCTTTGTGAAAATTTGAACAATAAGAAATTATTAATTTATAATAACATCCAGTCACTTTTTAAAATTGATATCTTACATAAAGAATCTAGATAAGAATCTACGATCATTAAATGGTTTAGGTTAATATACTGATTGGGACAATTTCATAATTTTTTTGATTCGAGAAAAACTAGCCCCTATAACCAAAAAAAATTGTGTGAGGAAATTCCAACTCTAGAAGAAATGATTAAATTTCTTCGTGGTAAGGCAGACACTCAAATCAGAAATAGGGGAAAGTAAAATCATTTTACAAGATAAATCTAAACCAGATATTAAATTTTTTAAACGAAATGCTTTTGCGATTTCAAATTGAAATTTTTACTTTTGTAAAGATCATAGTATATATATAATTGTTACTATGTTAATCACAGAATCATTCAAGCTAAGGAACTGAAGCTTTGCTCTTCTTGTTTACGTCCTAAACTTGGAAATATTTAGGATACTGCAAATACTACTAAACACAACACTTTATTACGTCATGTTGACGTCTATTCAGAAAACTGCAAAAAGCCTTCACGTTCAGCTAGTACATCTTCTACTTGCAATATAAGCAAAAATTCTAATAAAGCTTTATTGTCTACTGTTGTTTTACGAGTTTGTGATAATAAAAATGAAGTGCATTTTTGTAGAGCGTTGTTAGATTCAGGTAGTCAATCAAATTTTATTACTACAGAGTTTGCTAATAAATTAGGTGTGAAAATAAATAATCTGAAAATGTCACTTTCTATTGAATCGAGATACATCACTTTTCGAGCAACTATTGATTGCTTAATTATATATCGTATTAATGACGTTCTACCAGGTGTAAAGTTTGATATATATCTTCAATTAGTATTTAAAGTTAGCTGACCCAGACTTTTATAATCCTAGTAAAATAGATAGGTATGTTATTAATAGGGGCTGGTTTATTTTGGCAACTTTTACGTATTGGCCGAATTAATTTAAATTATTCTGGTAGTGCACTTACCCATAAAACATATTTTGGTTGGATTATTTCTGGAAATATTGGAATTGAACAATCTTATACTTCTGTTTATTGTAATTTGTCTAGGAATCAAAAGATTGAATTCGATCTTTCAAAGTTTTGGGAAATTGAAGAATTGCCAAAACGAGAATTACATTCCCTATTAGAGGAACAGAAATGTGAAGAGCATTTCAAGATGAGTCATCGACGTTATAAAGATGGTCGATTTATAGTTTCTCTTCCTCTAAAACATTTGCCAAATTTATTGCGAAATTCTAAAGAAAGAGCTTTAAAAATATTCCACACAATGGAACGTAATTCAGACTAATAGTATATTGTGTGATGGATATATGTGAATTTTATGCGTGAATATGAATGGTTTGGTCATATGTCGAATAGTATATACTGAGCCTCAAAATTCATGCTTCTATTTTCCTCATAATGGAAATTATTCGTGAAGAAAGTTTGACAACAAAACTCACGAAGTTTTTTGATGGATCTTGCGTTTCTAGCTCTTGCAGATGATTGGTCCTACAATTCAAAGCGATTCGTGGTCATATAATTTTCTCATTTGTGCTGATGTGGAGAAAGTGTTGATAACTGAAGAAGATAGAAATTTACAAATGATATTTTGGCGATTTAGTCCCAATGAAAAGATCAATTAAACACTGTAACTTACGGTACTAGTTCAGTTCCTTTTTTAGCAATACGGTGTCTTATGCAATTAGCATATGAAAGTAAAACTCAATATTCAATTGCTGCAAAAATCATTGAGAAAGATTTTTATGTAGACGACTTGATTACTGGTTTTCAGACTTGTGAAGAAACTATACGACACTCCAAAAATGTTGCTAATCTTTTTTTAAAGTTTAATGTTAATATTGTAGATAGTCAACACGAATATATGACTAAGAGAACTATTTTATCAGAAATGTATGATCCATTGAGCTTGATAGGTACTATAATTGATAAAATGGTAATTCAGAAATCTCTATCAAAAAGTGATAAAAAGCACCTTATAGAAATTGTGCAATCCTTTACATTTGCAAAACTTGATTTTAGGCAAACAAGTTGCAGTACATAGTTATTTCTCGATGCTAATGGAATAATTAGAGTTGGTAGCCGTATACAACAATCATCATTTGAGTTTGATAAAAAGCATCCTAATTGCTTCCTTATAATCATCACTTTACTTTGTTATTATTTCGTCAGGACCATATATTTACGATTGATGCATCCAGGACCTTAATTATTGTTAGCAAATATTAAAAAAGGTAGATATTTGGCAAGAAAAAGCACGTGAATGTGTTACATGCTCTCGAATCTCGATTCACTCCTATTCAGGTTATTCCAATCATGGGACAAGTGTTCTACATGTGGAGTTGATTATGCAGGTCCTTTTTACATTAAAAGAGAAAAAGAGACGTGGATGTAAGCAATATTAATGTTATATTTCAGTATTCGTATGTTTCTCTACAAAAGATTTGGAACCTGCATATCAGAATTAACTACCGAAGCTTTTATGTCTATGTTCACACGTTTTGTTGCTCATAGAGGTAAACCTTTAAAGGTGTACAGTGATAATGGAAAAAATGTTGTGGGAGCACGTACTAAACTAGCTAACTTAGGTCAATTTATTATACAAAATCAGTTATCAATTTTATTATACAAAATCAGTTATCAATTACAGAGAAAATTGTTAATGTAGGCATAGAATGGAGTTTCATACCTTGTTATTTACCAAATTTCGGCTGTATTTTGGAAACAGGTACAAACAGTTTTAAACATCATTTATAAAGAGTTTTTGGAAATGAGTTACGGTTTTAACTCAGATAGAGGGTATAATTAATTCTCGTCCTTTAACCATTTTATCCTCTAATCTTTACGATTTAGAACTCCTTCTCATTTCCTAATTGGAAAATCAGCAGTGACTCTACTAGACCCAGATGTACAAGACATATAAATATTGAGACTTTCTAGATTTCAATACTTGCAAAAGCTAAAAATCAATTTTGGAGTCGTTGGTCGACTGAATATATAACAGAGTTACAGTTGCGTAATAAATGGAACAACAAAAATGAAATTTCTATTAAAATTGGTGATATGGTGGTAATTAAAGAAAACAACATGCCACCTTCTAAATGGTTACTTGAAAGAATTGCAGATCCTCACCCTGGCCGCAATGAACAAGTACGAGTTGTGAGTGTTCATACTCAAAGTGGAATATTAAAACGTTCGCTTTTAAAACTGGAATATTACCAGTGACTTAATTAAAAAATGTTTAGAAATTCACAGAATTTCAACCCGGGCAGTATGTTAAATATTATGAAAAAGTGTGCTTAGGTTTTTAGCTCGGTTTTTAGTATCAAATGTTTTCTAATTTAAAAAAAAAAGAGAATTAAAAATTTTTAGCTGGGTTTCATTCGAAGTTTCATTCCCAATTTATTAACACTACGTTTATGTCAAATTACCGACACCACGAAAATGAATAATCTTATCAAAAACTAGCGAAATTTGTCCATGTTCCATTTTCTTATTTTAAATGAAAGTTTATTTAATTCTCTACAATGTTATTCTCACCACTTTTTTTCAAGTTCCCAAAACGCCCTTGAAAATCCAGCAAATAGTACAAGAACAAATTCTCAGATCTATAACATCAAACTTAGTTTTGAACCTCAGATCCCAAACCTGAATCCACCAGGCCTACGAGTCAATTATAGGTTTCAATTCCATAAAATCGAAACCTCGCGTTTCGGTATTGGTTAAGTTATGAGAAATTATTTTACAATAAAAGATGCCAAATACTTACATCTACATAGAAGTGAAAATCGTGATAAGGTTAAATCATTTAATAAATATAGATACTTGCATATTTATATTACAAAAGCATTGTTATTTATTTCTGCTAAAAATGGCAATTAGAGAATCACCGGAAAGTGGAATTAATTATGATTTTGTAAATCATTTGTCTTACTTTTCGTACAGAAAACAAAAAGGAGAGGACTAGTTAACCGGTTAATCGGGAATGAATCTAAATAATTGTATATAAAGAGTAGGAAATCTGCCGTATTCCTATATAGGTACATTTTTCCAAAAACATTTTGGATTTGCTACTATCTCTACATATCTCAATTTTTCCCCTTGGGATTTTTGGCAAGAATGTACGTATATTTAAAACCGAGATTAAAACAAAATGGTTTCATTTTTAGGGCTTATTGCCTTACGGAGTGTTAGGTATACTTTACTTTTTTATAAATGTGAAATTAATAGTGTCTTTCACTAGAGTAACAAGTAAACTGAAGGCATGTATGGTCGAACGTGTTGACGAACTCTTTAAAAACCTACTAGAACAAGCCGTTTTTTACGGAAAGAATAAGCTTTTTTTCTTTTTTCTTATTTCTTGCCTATATTTATTTGTTCGCGCGTACTATACACTGTACTTGATGCAAAAGTTCGCTATTAACTCAAAAATTGAAAACTTTCCAAAGTACTTTAATTCATCTTTAGTTTTCAGTTGAAATATGCTTATCATTTTTGAAGTAGTATAACTGCACTTCATTCTTCGCAAATGGAGATGACGCGGCACCTTATCTGTCCACACGTGGCAGGTAATAATACAATTTCCGATTTTAAAATATTCTGTTAATGATTAGAGAAATGGGAATTCTCCAGTATTAAGTCACCCCATATGTGACCCAAATCCAGTTTTGCAATACGATAACATACCACATTTTTAGCATAATTAACTAAAAACATTCATTTACAAAAGGAGTCTACTGCAAAAAATTTTGCAAATATTTTTCTGAATTTGGGTTTCACGCTACGCTCTAATTAAGTACCTAGTCAACACTCATCCTTTATTAATGAACTCTTGCCAATAGAAGAAACAGTTGGAACACTATCACTGCATTACCGGCGAATTTTCGCGCATGACTGCCTAAATGGAAACTTTCAGGTACGATAACACGTGAGGCAGAAAGTAAGTATATAATCGGATTTCTTTGAGAGAGGTCAACTTCGCGCCGACGCTCTTATCGCAAATCGCTATTGAAATGTGAAATTTATTCACAAATTTAGAAAACAACTGTTGACTAATTGTTTTGAGTACAGTTAGCCCAAAAGCGTATAAATACACAATTTTTGAAAGTTAAAGTAAGTATATAACGGTTTCATTTGGGCGCAAAAAGAAATGCCGGTATTGCTCCGGTCTAGCTCTGATGCAGGAGCGAGGCGGTTCAGATTTCAGGGATATATTCGCGTGGTTCTGATTGATTAGGGTAGCGCCACTACGTTTGGAAATGCAAGAAGATACCTACAGGAAACGCAGAACCTGAAAGATAAAAGGACACACAACAACACATACCTGTAAATCCAAAAAAAAAAAGAACTATTGGGGGTGAACTGGTCGTTTATTAAATTAGTTGCTGATATGCATAGAATTTAAAGATCTGTATATCTATAATATCAAGGGATCGCTGTATCTTGAACGGTTAATAAAAATTTTAGATTAAAGTTCCAAACGTACAAATAATGAAAATAAAATAAACTCTTGCAGTAGCAAGTGCCGCTAGATCCTCACGCTTGGGGTCTAGAGCGTTTAAAATGAAAATCAAAAATAATTAGTGCGGGGGTAAAACAAAGGCCTTTCTTTCACGGGCTACTAAAAACGTACCTCACCTCGGGCATTCTACCTTTTTAAGAACCAAAAAGAAAACAACAGGCTACCTTGATAACTGCCTAACAATCATAAACGTACAAAAATAATAATTCGGTGCAGTAGGCACAACCAAAAAAAAGTAGTTCTAATCGTCCGACCAACCAGAAGGGTTGTCGGTTTTAAAGTAATACATAACCAATAACAGCACAACGATGTTTTTATTTTACTTATCGTTTTTTTTTTCTTTACGTGACCAGTGTTCAGTGATAAATTGTTGAAATTAAAACACGAATTACAACAAAACAAAGGAACTGAAAGGAAGTAAGGAGAGGAAGGGAACAAAATGGCAAGGGTGTCTCTACGTGGATGCAGGATTCGATGGTTCGTTGCAAAGTAGTCGGGAAGGTTCAAGTAATAAACAGCTGACCTTTCGTTGTAGAATACCGTTCCACAATTGGGGTTGGTGACGCCACGCAGAGAACGACAGGGACGCACTTGTAGGGGATGATCGGTGATGGCTCTGCGATGAATGGGGCGCAGGGCTCCTCCTTATACGGGTTGATGTCGATGGTAAAGCTATGCGTTTCCCTCACAATGATGGACGAGACGAAAAATGTACAAATTGGTAGGTAGTAAAAATCGGCTAAAAATAATAGTTTACCAATAAGGGCTGGGAATAACAAAACAAGATGTACAAACCTCTAAAGATCGTAAACGAGCCAAAGTATCAAGCCGATGACCAATGTGCTTCCAAAATCCGCTTGGCGAAACTCCAAAAATATTACCACGAGAACCAAAAACGTCTCCAAAATTGGGTAACAATTAGAAAATATTTACTTCAATGTGTGAAGATCCTTATAATTAATTAAGATGAAATTTTTACACAAATGAAGATTGGCACACTGGACACGACCATGCCAGAATCAAAAGTGACCGGAAAAGAAGATAAAAGGTAAAGGAATTTTATCACAAGGACAAGGACAATACTGGTTTTTAAAATTTAAATACTGAATCTGTACTCTATTCTAACAGGCAACCAACCATACATACGGAAGAAACATAGGGAACGAAACAAACTGTTATAAGTACGTGCTATATATCTAGTCCATTTTTATTTTTTCTATCCCTTCTTATTTCTTAAACCAAAGCAGAGAACTCTTTGACAAGCTTCGGAAGAGTTCTTAGGTATGTTGGGGAACAAGCTGGGCGGAGGGTGCTCAATGATTTCCCGCACGAATTTGGCGCTAAGGGACACGTAAGGGCGGGTATTGTCATGACGCAAACGAACTCCCTTTGTCAGCCAGCCCTTAGTTTTGTTCTGTATAGCCCGGCGTAATGCTTTTTAGAGGTCCCCCTGCAAAAAGTCTTAAGTTGTTCTACACTACTCCGGTATTTACCTTACGAATTATGAAAACTGCAGGAAAACCTAATTCGGAGTAGCCGGCAGAATGCTCGAAACTGATCTAAGTAAACTCCCATCTCTGCCACACACGAACATGAAAAATTCCTACCTCAGCTCAGGTTCGAACATCCGACCTTCGGTTTTGTATCCACGCTCTACCACTGAGCTCCAAAGCCGACAATGCATATGTATGGTCTAAACTTCGAAAGGGTGTCGTTTTCATGATACAGGGTGGCAACATTTCAGCATTTTTCCTCGTATTTTGCGTTTTCTCTCTTATGATCTGTGATAATTGTTTCAAATTACATCAATTATTTTGAGAATTTCTACAATAAAGTATCAACATAGTTAGTTGCAGTATACATCAGGGTGTTCTTCTTTACCACCCTGTATAACGAAAACGCCGCCTTTTAGACCATTTTTTTTTATTTTGACGAGTACAATCACCCTCTGCAATATCTGCAATGACATTAATTAACAACCTCCCATCACTCCCATGGAGAGCGCAGTAATACCATGCCAACCAACGTCCACGTACCTAGGATGCAAAATAGACGATAACCTCTCCTGGAACTCTCATCTGGATCACGTTCGTAGCAAATTAAACAAGGCATACAATATCTCGTATTAGGAACCAATTTGACACCACACACATTATTGAAGTGTATTACGCAGTAGTGCGTGTTCCCATTTAAGTTACAACATTATGTGTTGGGGTGCTAGTACCGAAGTAAATAGGATATTTGTTTTACAAAAACGTGTAATCAGATTGATATTCAATCTGCATTACTTACAAAACTTGTAGAGACACGTTTAAAAAATTCAAGATTTTACCTCTCCCCTGTATACACATCCTAAAATTATTAATGTACATGCGCTCGCACTCAGATAGTTTCCGTAGAGTAGGAAGTACACACAATTATAATTATAACACAAGAGGAGAAAACAAAATATTAATTCACAAACACCATTATCAGTATTATAAAAAATCACCCTATTATATGGCCTCTAAATTGTATAATTTGCTACCCCAGGACCTGACAAACTGTGATATTAAACAATTTAAATCTCTCATCAAGACTGTTCTCCAGAAAAATGCTTTTTATTCGATTCAAGAGTTCAATACTTTTATACTTCTAGGCTATAGTTGATGTAACTTTGTTTGTCCAATTGTTATACATATTATTGTTTGTTAATTTTGACTTATCGATGATTGTAATGACGATCGAACGATTAAATTATTATTATTATTATTATTATTATTATTATAACCTACATAATATTTACATTAATAGGGATGGATTTATGGCTATTTATAATCTTCACATAAGAATCAAGGTACTAAAATCTATCGGTGAAACGACATTCATTGAAATTGGTCGATTTAGCCCATTTTCAACCTTTTAACACCGAATAGGGGTAAAAGACGTGCTTTCAAATATTTTGGTACAGCATTTTCCTTTAATTTGAAGCTGAAATTACGCGCAGGACTTTTAAGAGCTTAATTCGTTTGAAACACTTACCTAAGGTCGCTGTAATGGGTTTACAAAGGTCAATTTTAAGACTGAGTTGAAGAGATTAGAATTGATCTCTTCAATCTGACTTAAAGTTGACATATTCAGAACTCGGTACGTCCTTAAAATTAACGAAAAAAATGATACGTGTAATTTAAGGTTAAGCTTTAGTAATCTTTTGATCTACCTAAATCATCAGTAAAAATATCTGAACACTATTTTACGTAACAAATTAGATTATTAACAAGATTTATTTTGCTTTAGAATCAACATTAACTTCTACCTACAAAAAAAGTCATTCTGTATGGTTTAGTTGAATTATGTCTGGATTGTTTACAGGAGAAAGATCCAGTGCGAATTTTTGTTTGATTTCTCTAGGGGTACCCATTAAAAAGGAAGATAAGAAGCCCCCTTTAAAATAAAGCTGAAATGTTTTTGCATATTTTTCAATCTTTCATTAGGAGCTGTAATATTTTAAGTGGGAAATTTTTAAATAAACATGCTGTGTAAAATTAGTGACAAATTAGACTTCAATTACATTTTTTAAACATTAGCTTTTAAATTAGATAAATTAGAAAACCGAATTCCTGTGTTGTTGAAGTAAGAAATTAATTGAATTGCCCGAATTTTTGTCCTGTATTTATAGAACTAATTAGTAGGTAGTTCGAAACTCAATTTTAATCAATCTCCAAAGTTTTCGAACATGGTAAACTTGTTGGTTATCGTGTAATTTTAGTAAACAAGTTGTTATACATACCTTGTTTGTAACTTGCGAGAAGGCAGCTTTAGCTACCCGCGTTTCAACCACAACAATGCAATATCCATTAGCGAATCATTCTGCATAGGATAAAACACCTTTACGGCCTGAACTAGCGTGACAGAATGCGAAAGAAGGATTCCCGAATTTTTGCGCAATTCGAATAATTAATTTCAATAAGTGCACGGTTTATGTATGCTAACAACAATTCATCTTGCCGAGTCTAAAGGTTCCACGGCGATTATTACGGTCGTTACTAACATAAATGGTTGAATATACGCCCATTGGCATACCACCTCTATTTTAATTACCGCAATAACATGCATGAGTAGAAACATTTATCTGAATTTCTAACCTATCAAGGCTTATTACATGTGTATTTCAACAATGCATACCATTGAATTACTAAATTGAAATGCTATTCCAGGGAAATTTGCTTCGCATGTAATTGAATAAACTTCGCTTGAAACTCGTGTTCATTACAAATACGTTTTCGATATAGTTCAGGTCATGTATGTGTATTACGGTAATGGATTATTTTCGACTTGGTGTTGGAAAGTTCTAAACTAGTTATGAGCATGAGGTGGAACTACTAGAAACTTCAGGTCTTGCATTATGAATTGAAGAAATAGCCATAGCAGTCGTGCTAGCAGTTAAAGTAAAGTATCAGAAATTAATAGATACAATTTTTAAGTTCATTCCTAAATCAATTTTATGAAGAGCAAATTGAATGGCGTCTCAAATTAATGTAATTCACAGATGATGAACAAATGCTAACATTTCATACGAAAAGTAATGCTGAACATACCAATTTTGATCAATACTTGGAGACGATTAGAAAAATCATCATGAAAATTCTAACAATCCACACACAATATATAATAATATAATAATTGTCTAGCTAGTTAAAACAAATATGATATGGATTTGAGCCCGCTAGGCCGTTTACATTTTTTGAATTTTATATATCTGTAGAATTGCATATGTACCGCTTTCTAGGAAGAGTGAAAGCGGTTAGGTTCAACGAAGCGCGGTGAAAAATGCGTGGGCTTTGCGATAGTGGAGTATTTAATGGATAGGTAGTTCCGTGTCTTTCTTGGAGCGTTAGACTGCGTGCTTCGGCTTCTTAGGTCTGTAGACTGGAAAAGACTACACCTATCGGTATTGTGAAGATGCGCTGTTGTAAAAACTCTGAAATGACATTTTAATTGAACATTTAACGTTAATAATTAAATAATGATTACGGAAGCCTACTAAATATTCTACCGTTAACACCGCTTTTGGGTGAAGTGCAGCTATACACTGTGTTCAAGATAAATATGTCTATGATGGGGATCTCGGAAACCATAGAAAATATAACGATGATAAAATTAAAGAAATGCTTTATACAAAACCAGTAAATTCCGATTACTTACGAAGATATGCCAGAAAAACCGAAATTTGTCGATTTTGTTTTTATTTTTTTCTTATGTTATTTGAACGAGATCCGAAAAATAACACTTTCTCATTACCACTTACTGCAAGACACGCACGATTCAGTTTCCAACTTGTTTTTTTCTTGTGTACCGCATATCATTGTACTCGCGTATTAAAAATTGCTACTCAAAGGTGCAAAGCATGTATCAATAAACAAAATCTGTTGGTTGTACGTAATTTTACTATTTACTACATTATTAGTATACCGTTGTAATTTTTCCGTTATGGTTTTATTTTTTATAAATTTTTTTCTTTTAATTTTGTCCAATAAACTTCTGGATAAATATTTGGTATTAAATATACAAATATATGCGTCTGGGAGTCTAAGAAATTGGCAAAATAGGTATATGGTTTGTATATTTATTAATTTTATATTAATTTTATTATATGTATATTATTTATATTATTATTATATACCTATTATTTATATTAATTTTATATATTAATCACTACTATATTGTTATGTAATCTGCAGGGGGGCCATGCTTCTCTATGTTGAAATAATGCCGAAAAGGAGAGCGAGCCACCCTGTAGTAAAAATGTTACGTGTGGTCAACGTAATTTCCGCTTTACGCATTTGAAATAGCAGTGAGGATATTCCCGTATGTAAAATGTTTCAATTTATTTAATAGTAGCTGTTGGAATTTTGGTTCAAAAGGCATAAAATTGGAAAATTGGTTAAATTGCCATTGTAATAGTAGTTTTTGTGTTTAATAATTATTGTAAATTCAAACAAAAAATTGTTTATTTGTTGAGTATCATAAGTTTTAAAACGCATAAATAAGTTATTTATTATACAAGACGATAAAGGGATATTTTAACCACTGAGTGCACCGTTTTCCCGTTGTCCGGGCCAATTAGTTTTGATAGTAATTTGAGTTATATGTGAGTTCTTACTTTTTTCTTGAGATCCTTGAATTGTTTTGTTTTTTATTTGTCCGTTTTGTAAACATGCTGTTTTTATGATCAAAAAAGGCGTTGTTAGCCCTAATTTTTTCTTACAGGTTTCTGTATGTCATTTTTTATCATAATTTTCGTCATTTCTTTTTATTAGTCAATTGTGTGTCACGCCTATGGGACATCCAGGTAGTTTAATTTTCACTGTTTGATTTTACGTTAATTTTCAATTCAAAATTTGAGTAGTTGATTTCATTGGAATTTACGGATTTTGATTAAGGTCTTATACTTATAAAAAAATAATAAAAGTTTTAAGGCCAATGATATGATTTTTGGTTGTGTCGGAAGCCAGTCATGCCCTGTGAGGAATTTTAAAAAAAGAGAAGAAATAAATTATAATGTGAGATAGAAAGTTGTTTATATCGTTGGCTCTCAAAAGTTTTTTAGTGCAAAATTCCCGATGGTATCTTAACTACGTAGAATTAAACTGGTTTTAATTTGGTTTGTTATGGAACGCCGTTTTAGTATTTATACCAACATTTTATCATGTATCATTTTAAATAACAGTCAATCTTATGTCTCTAAATTTTTCGTTTGTTGTTTTTATCTTACGTATTAAGAGATTGATTAAAAAAATGTTGATTAATAAAGATGATACATGAATTAAAATGTTTGTTGATAATTTTAATTAGGCGCTAGTATACACGTAGTCAAATAGACTAAACTGTAGTTCCTGAAACTTCCGCACAATCAGAGATACGAATTAAAATTATCAACAATCATTTTAATTAATGTAACATTTTAATTCAACAATCACTTTAAATAATTCTTGCCGATTTTAACAGCATGAATTCATATGATTGTTGAATTAAAATGTTCTCTGAAAATATTTGTACAATTTTATTCCAAAATTTTACAATGTGCCATTTTAAATAACAGTCAATCGTATGCCTCTACTTTTTACGTTTGTTGTTATTGTCTTACGTATTAAATATGATTGTTTAAAAAATGTTACTTAATAAAAATGTGAAATGAATTATATTGTTATATTGAATGAGTGTATATGAAACTGTATTTCAACAAACAATTAATAACAAACAATTAAATTGAATTGCAAGAAATACTTCGATTAATAAAACGATTTTGTCCAACAAACATAAAAATTCATTCATTTTAAATGTGGAATTAAAATTATCAACAAACATTTTAATTCATCAGTCATATAAATTCGACGATTTGAAAATTGAAGCCGAATATTTTCAACAATCACTTTAATTCAACAAACAAATAAATTTTTATTGTTAGACGTAGTAAAAGAATCTTTTAAAATGATTGTTGAATTAATATGATTGTTGAATTAAAATGTTACATGAATTAAAATGTTTGTTGATAATTTTAATTAGGCGCTAGTATACACGTACCCAAATACAGTAAAGGATAGTTCCTGAAACTTCCGCACAATCACAGATACGAATTAAAATGATCAACAAACATTTTAATTCATGTAACATTTTAATTCAACAATCATTTTAAATAATGCTTTCCGATTTTAACAGCACGAATTAATATGATTGTTGAATTAAAATGATTGTTGAGTATATTTGTACAACACTTCAATAATTGAATTAATATGATTGTTGAATTAAAATGTTTGTTCATAATTTTAATCCCACATTTAATATGAATAAATTTTTATGTTTGTTGAATTAGTTCTAGTTAGTTATATTACTGTTCGTTTATGTATTCGTTTGTTGATTTGTATTGTTAAACTTTCGTTATACACATTGCTATATAATTCATACATCATTTCAATTACCTAAGTGAAGTTTTTTAAACAAACATATTTAATGTGTCACATAAAAACAGCAAACATAATAAATCGGGAAATAAAATTAACTGTTTCGTAATAAAAAGTAAAACGGCGTTCCATAGTTTGTGCAACCAATCCTGGCCAACGTTAATTTTCATGAAGCCTCAAATTCAAGTCTAAGTATAGGTATATATATTTGGTATATTTTTGGTTGTCATTTTAAAAAATCCACAAACGAAAGTACCATTTTTATAGGTGATTTGCAAACTTTAAGAATATTGTCAATTGGGGGGTATTTAATTTTATTACATAGTTTATTTGTGTGTCTTTAAAATTTAGTTTGATTTAAGGAATTTTATTTACATCATCTGATATTTTTTTAAAGAAAATGTGATCTGTTAATTTACTTGAATGGTTTTAACTTTGTTAAACGATGCGCGTCGGAAAACAGCGCCAACTGATTTACCATGAAAACAGCCCTTTTATTGCACTAACGACAAGGTAAATAGTAAAAGTGATTAGGTACGAAAAACATATGGAATTAAAAATACGTTTGCTTGAGGTACTGTTAACTTTCAAACGTATTAAAAGCTCATATTTATACTTGCGTTTTTGATCTTATCACGCAAGCTAGTTATTATATACAGCTATTCAGTTTTTTGTCCCATAATAGCACCATTAATTTCCCACCTTATCTATCTTTGAAATCTGTAAATGTGAACAACTCATTGAGTTTTAAATCAATATGTACCACGCATTATAGTGTATTAATATTTATACTCTTACCATTACATTACATTATTATCGCTAAAAATCTCCAAATTCATGATTATTTATAAGGCATATTGTTGTTAGATTTGACATTAAGTTAGGGGTAATTCACAAGATCCGTGGCCACGAAAATTGATGTAGAGAATTTGTAAGTGAAAACCATAAATAGGAAAAAGAGAAACATTATTTGATTTTTTCGACAACATATCCAAAACGTTATTGTAATTTTTAATTCGGAAAAGTAGGTTTTGAACTCAATTTTCAGAAAGAAAAAAGGAGAAATATTCAGTACATCAATCCGTCAAAAGGAATAGCCGGAGGTCATTTAAGTATTTTGCTAAAAAATTTTGAAGTTCACTCAGAAAGTAAAAAACTTTAGTCCAAACATGATTTATATGCGAATCCGTTGCATAATGAAGCCCAACCCCAAAGGTAAAATCACAATACTGCAGTCATAATGGAATTCTGATTGCGGATTGCGGAATGTTACCAAACACTACGTAAGAAATGCAAGGGTGGTAAATTAAACAAACCAAAAAAAAGGTAATTAAAGCACATTCAATAAATCGTGAAAACAGTTGGAGTTGTAGTTTGAAAACTATCTAGTCGATACATGTGTGTATGTAATTATTTAGAATCAACTTTGCAGTTCGACGCTTTTCGTGGGTGTTGGAATTAAATTAAGTTTAAATAAATCATTCGCTGTCGTGTTTGCGTTTGCAGATATGTTGTATGTGGAAGGTGTGTCATTAGTGGATCTATTTGGGATGCAGCTTAATCAACTATCCCGTTTGTAATGCCTGGTTGTGATAGAAATTACTTGGCAGATTCCCTGCGGAAAAAAACTTAATTTATACTCGCTGCTTTTTATCTTGGAGATATGTAATTTATTGTGCCTCATCGTTTGATTAATTGTTCCCAAACGTTGTCAAACTCAACGGTAAGTTAATCGTTTTAATGTTAATTTAACCAGTATTAATAAAATAATAGTTTTCATTATGCCCGAATCACAATCTCCTTTATCAAATGCGTGCGAAACAACAATTGTTTGAAGTTTTAAATGAATGCACCAAAGGATAGAAGATTTAAATACCTTTTACTTTATAGACTTTGTTCGTAAAATGCTTCCTATTCATCCACGAAAGCAACTTTTCATATTCTTTATAATAGATTTTACTGGATTTAGATTTGGCACTAACCAACTTTTCTTCTAATTTTGCAACAAGCCATTGCATGGACGGTGTATTATCTTTTTCAACCGAAGCCATTTTATTTACAAAGACGGTGATTTTATCAATGAATGTGGCGTCCAGGAATTAAAGACATCCGCCCTACACGTCTCGATTGACTACTATTTCCTCAAGTTGATTAAACACTTACGAGGCGAAAGATGTGATGATGATATCTCTTTATTGTAGTAACGTTGGCATACGAGGTTGAAGATATATAATATGAGGAAAAATAAATTTTTCATTCCCTCGAATTCCTTTCCTTTATTCTCGAAGTTTTCTTTGCAACTAAAATCAATGTAAAAAAAGTCCAATTAGTTAATTTCAAGTGATATGTTTACAAAATGGTGAACCACTAGTAAAAAGCATGGTTGAATAGTTTTCGTTTGTATTCAATTAACTCAATTCCTCCACCGTAAGGTAGCGGAAACGCGAATTTAATTTAATTATAAATAGAAATCTTTTTTGTTGAATACGAAACGCTAATTTCATCGCAATATCTTATTCATTTCCAAACATGAATAACAAAAAAAAAAACCAATTACTTCTTTTTGTTAGCTTAATTGAATTGCTGCGCCAAAGAATCATAAATAACTCCGCTAACTAAATAAGATTTAATAATGTCTAAGAGAAGTACACCATTTATAAAGGTAAACAGACATTGCCTTCCTTTGAAATCTACGCTAAATTTCAAACCGCTTGCTTCTCTCCTAACAAGGAAAAATACTTCATCTAATTTAGTCCGTAAGTCCACTTAATAAAGATATAAGAAAATTTTCCTGTTTCGTTATTACAAATGCAATATACAAAATTGTTATAAGGCACGTGATTCTCATTTGGTTTTACCTCGTTTACATTTCAGTTTAATTCAAGATGAAATGGAGGAGGGGGGGGGGGTCATAATTTTTCCGTTTTTTTCCGGGTAATATTTCACTATGATAGCCCAAAACCGTTTCTCCGAGGGTGGATGAGGGCGGGCAAATCTAATACATTAGAGAATTTCAAATTTGTGTACATCCATTTTTATAGTTATAGTTTTTTGCTCTCTAAAAATGTGCAAACAATTTTTTGCTGTGAATCGAAAGGAAAAATTGAACTATGATCGTAATAGTAAAAATCATATTAAGTAACGTATGGGAAAAATCACTGGTTTCTAGTCTATAACTTTTGATTCAAAAGTCTGAGCGAAAAAGTACGAATTGATTTGGATTCTACGCACCCAAATTAATAAGAAAAAGTGTTTTCCCGAGAAATTTTGGTGTAGTCGATTTTTGGTAAAAAAGGAAGGTTATGCACTGCCTTTTTTTGAGCTCCGAAAAAAAATTGTCTCAGATCGACCCGGAAAAAAATTTTCTTATAGAATGTGGACGGTAGAATCCATAATTTCAAACAGTTCCAAGATTGGGCTACTAGTTCAAAAGTTACAGCCCTTTGAATTTTTTTGTCCAAATTGGTTTCTAGTCTATAACTTTTGATTGAGAAGTCCGATCGAAAAAGTACGAATTGATTTGGATTCTACGCACCCAAATTAATAAGAAAAAGTGTTTTCCCGAGAAAGTTTGGTGTAGTCGATTTTTGGTAAAAAAGGAAGGTTATACACTGCCTTTTTTTGAGCTCCGAAAAAAAAATTGTCTCAGATCGACCCGGAAAAAAATTTTCTTATAGAATGTGGACTGTAGAATCCATAATTTCAAACAGTTCCAAGATTTGGCTACTAGTTCAAAAGTTACAGCCCTTTGAATTTTTTTTCGAAATTGGTTTCTAGTCTATAACTTTTGATTGAGAAGTCTGATCGAAAAAGTACGAAATTGTTTTGGATTCTACGCACCAAAATTAATAAGAAAAAGTGTTTTCCCGAGAAATTTTGGTGTAGTCGATTTTTGGTAAAAAAGGAAGGTTATACACTGCCTTTTTTTGAGCCCCGAAAAAAAAATTGTCTCAGATCGACCCGGAAAAAAATTTTCTTATAGAATGTGGCCTGTAGAATCCATAATTTCAAACAGTTCCAAGATTGGGCTACTAGTTCAAAAGTTACAGCCCTTTGAATTTTTTTTCGAAATTGGTTTCTAGTCTATAACTTTTGATTGAGAAGTCTGATCGAAAAAGTACGAATTGAGTTGGATTCTACGCACCCAAATTAATAAGAAAAAGTGTTTTCCCGAGAAATTTTGGTGTGGTTCGAATTGGCTATAACTTTTGATTGAGAAGTCTGATCGAAAAAGTACGAATTGAGTTGGATTCTACGCACCTAAATTAATAAGAAAAAGTGTTTTCCCGAGAAAGTTTGGTGTAGTCGATTTTTGGTAAAAAAGGAAGGTTATACACTGCCTTTTTTTGAGCTCCGAAAAAAAAATTGTCTGAGATCGACCCGGAAAAAAATTTTCTTATAGAATGTGGACTGTAGAATCCATAATTTCAAACAGTTCCAAGATTGGGCTACTAGTTCAAAAGTTACAGCCCTTTGAATTTTTTTTCGAAATTGGTTTCTAGTCTATAACTTTTGATTGAGATATCTGATCGAAAAAGTACGAATTGATTTGGATTCTACGCACCCAAATTAATAAGAAAAAGTGTTTTCCCGAGAATTTTTGGTGTAGTCGATTTTTGGTAAAAAAGGAAGGTTATACCCTGCCTTTTTTTGAGCCCCGAAGAAAAAATTGTCTCAGATCGACCCGGAAAAGAAATTCTCTTATAGAATGTGGCCTGTAGAATCCATAACTTCAAACAGTTCCAAGATTGGGCTACTAGTTCAGCCCTTTGAATTTTTTTTCGAAATTGGTTTCTAGCTGGGAAAAATCTAATAATAAACAATTGACACGTATTCAAACTTTCTACTACGTGTGTTTCCAATGTTGTTTTATAAACTTACTAGGTATGGTTATATTAATTATAGTGTGGTTTGTTCGTAACTCCCAAATGCAAGGATCCACCAGAAAACCAACTGCGTTCCGCAATTTTTGGCATTTGTCGACATTTCAACGTAGAAAATTTGCCGTCGGCCGGAGATTTTCTTTTCCATTGCCTAAGCAGCGTTCACATTTCATTGTCAACCAGAAGCAAGAATACCGTAGCTTATAAGTTACCATTTTCTATAAAGCTTGGCCCTTGACCATAAATCTTGGTAAATTTGAAGTTGATTGACGCTGCAGATTTGCTTAAGGACTTTTGTGATTGTCAAACAGTCACATTTCAAGGAACAGGAAAAGGAGAAATTTTCAATTACCCATATTAGAGCTATCCGTGAGTCAAATATATAATTTCTAGAAAATTTGTGACTACATAGAATTTCAAAATTTTGTTTTCCAATAAATAAGAAGTGCAACCCCTTTATATTACATTTCGGTAGATCTTCTGGGAGGGCAATTTTCAGAAATCTGAGAACTTTCCGGAGGCGAATAGTCGTGATTTTAATTTGAAAATGCATAAGTTACAAGTGTAAATTCTTCTTTAGTCAGTTTTATTAAAGCAATGGAAGTCAATTTATTTGGAGGTAAAGACTCGAAAGGCGAATATCCTTGAAACTTTCCGGGATTGAATTATCTAAGGGCGTTATATATTCCGGATCAAAATATTTTAGGTGCGAATCCTCTATTATGTTATGTGGCGAGTTACCTTGAGTCTAAGTGAAGGGTGAATGAATCTGAGCTGAATTCTCGTAGTGGCAAATTTTCTAGGGCAGAATATTCCGAAGGCGATTCTAAGGAAATTTTATCTAAGGGCGAATATCTCGGGGGCGAATTTCCTTGGAAGCGAATAGCCTGAGGAAGCGGATCTACCAGGTATATAATAATGTGTGTTTTTACGTACAAAAGTCCATCAATGAACAATCGGAATATCTTTACTAAAACAAAGCGTTGTGTATTTATGTCATTTGTAAACATGAAAACGTACTGAAATCTATAAAGTTAGTTTCTAGTGTAATGGATTTGATTCATTATAATGAAAGCATTTTATTATTCATGAAATAATTTATAGACCGTAGCAATTTGGTAATTATTAAACGGGCGACTGCTGACGTCAGAATCCACAAACATTTAGTTTATTAAAGCGAAAATGTAAACCAACAATTGATTTTTTAAGGTGGGGTGTTTCGTGCCCAATTTTTAGTTGCGCTCAATTAGTTATACAATGCGGTACGCTGGATTGGGTAGTTTTCTCCATCCGAAAACAATTATCTGGAAGATTGATCCTTAAAACTGATCGGTGGATACCGAGGTGGTGTAATGCAATCAATGAAAAGTTACCGAATTAAGTATCAATTTCAGTAGTAACATTGTGTCCATATTTTGCTCACAAATCATATATTATATTATAATTTCATATCCGGCTCGAAGGACCATGAGCAAATTTAACAGCTTGATAAATGAATTACACTTTTATGTTTATTTTAGTTTAGTTTAATAATGAACTGTACTTTCTAATGTGATTCTAAAGCTGTAGATGAAGGAAATAAAAACGGGGTTGTGTACCTATTTCTATTTTGTTTCAGTCTTTAGGAAAAATACGTGTTATAAATGACTTGTCATAATTATTGACAAAGAAAAAATCTGTTTTAGTGCGCATCTGATTTGCAACAAACTTCTAGGACTATCATTGGTTGAATATTTATCTTATGAAAAATGTTTGAAACTTAGAGACAATCAAATTAGCAAGTTTCATAACGTTATACTATCACATAAAAACCAAATCTGAGTGAAACATCTTGGGAAATTGTAAACATTGTTAAGGAAAGGTTTTTGTCCCTGTAATACACGCTTCTTTACAACCCAACTTGCCTTAGGTGCTTATCTCCGCTTTTTGTTCAAGCACTGAAATTATAACATTACAGTCAGAGCAAAAGCGAAGTTTAATCTTTGTTCTTCCCTATAACAAAATTTTTTTTCCTTCCACTTTGCGAGGATGTGTCGTAATTGGAAAATAACATCCGCATACTCAATATCTAAAACGCTAATTTATATTTCTATAAAGTTAACTGCCTTTTAAGCTAACCAAAATATAAAAGTTCTCTTATTTCGGAACAACTTTGAAAACTTCCTCGATTTTATGACCCTTTGAAATGTAAAGTAGATGGGAATTCAAAAGTGTTGTAACAACATTACTGAATTTTATGTATTATTCAATAGGATTTCGGACGATTTTATGAAAATGCTATACGAAGGTGAGCGTGTACGCGTGCAAAAATCAATAGCTTGTTTTTTGGGGGTGGAATTAGGAAGCAGGTCACAAATAAATACCCTAAACCACCGAAGGAGATCGTGTAAACAACGTTTATTTACACTTGACTGCCGCGATTTAAATAAAAATGGGAATATTTCAGTGCCGTATAAAAAAAACCAAATATTGCGGTGTACTCATTTTCCAGAATCCATTTTGGTGTTTCTCTCATTTTTACTGAATCCTTTTTGTTTTGTAAAACGTTTCAACTAAACTCGATTGGTAAGTACATACACTCTTTACACTTCACGCCAGAGTTGATTGCATAAATAGTTACACCCTGCAGCTACGGGATATTTTGTTTTCAACTTTTTACTCAGAAAATTAAAAATGCTTGACGTACTGCAAAGCTTTTCCATAAAAAAATCAAAAAATTGTACCAAGTAAAAACAAGGTTTTCGTCTTAAGGTGAGTAACCAGCGCATTTTCCATGAACTGATCAGTACTTCCCAAAAGGCCATACCGGTATGTTTTTCTTTACTAGAGGCATATATGGTTAAAATTTCAAAGAAATATTTCCATAAATAAGAAAGTTGACTTTGTGCGTCCCTCACATGCGCAGTTTAATCGGCAAGATTTTCCTTCGTTGGAAAATGCGCTAAAAAGACAGAAAGATAAGTACAGAAAAGGAGCGTTAGGGGTCGCTACAAGGAAAACTATAAATCTAATGCCAGATGTTTAACGAAAATTGAGCATTGAATGTGAATAAAGGAATTAAAGGAGCGCAATGAAAGATACAAACTTTCAATACAAAATAAATTATAAAAAGTGACACCAAACGAAACCCCACGAATATTCCTAAAGGGGCGAACAAGGGTGAACACAATAGGTACTTCTCCCACAGCCCCCTTCTGTAAATTTGCTCTCAGCAGTATCGCCCCGGAATATTCGCCTGAAGCATTCACCCTTAGAAGATTCACACTCTGAATATTCGCAATTGGTAGATTTACTCTAGTTAATTAACGTAAACGGTATATAGGGTGCGTCTAAATGGTACCAAATAAAGCCATAGCATGTCCATGAACTTGGCAGGCCTACTACAGCAGACCATAGTTCTCAGGAAACTTACTATTTTTAAAAAATATTTGTGGGCCTGCTAACTTCATGCCAGCAGACCCATTTGAGAAAATCGATTCAATCTTTACACTAGTTCAACTAGCAGCGTTAGTGCTCGTTAGTGCCGCCAATATAAACGTTAGTGCTCAAAGTGTAACAGCTCAAAACGTTGTAAAAAGGGGTCTTCTAACTTCATGCAGCAGACCCACATTTGTCAAATTGGCTCTGTCCTAATGCGATTTTGAAGCGGCTCGTTAGTGCTCGTTAGTGCTTCACATGCGAACGTTAGTGCTGCAAGGGATCCGCGTCAAAAAGGTACCAAACCAACTCAAAATTAAACTTGACTTATTGGGACCTGCCAACTTTACGCCAGTAAACCAACGAACGAAATCCGTTTGATTTTCTACTTTAATCGACCGGTACATATTAGTGCTCGTTAGTGCCGCCAATATAAACGTTAGTGCTCAAATTGGAACAGCTCAAAACGTTGTAAAAAGGGGTCTGCTAATTTCATGCAGCAGACGCACATTTGTCAAATTGGCCCTGTCCTAATGCGAATTTGAAGCGGTTCGTTAGTGCTTCACATTCGAACGTTAGTGCTGCAAGGTACCAAACCACCTCAAAATTAAACGTGGCTTATTGTTTCCAATCCAAAAAAAAAGTCGAAGAGAATGAACGAAATGTATTTTGGAACTATTTTTAATTTTTACAGGCTAATAATGAAATGAATTTCTTAAAGCATCGGAGTGAAAAGTCGTAAGTATTTTCTTTTAATAAAAAGTCAAACGAGTACGATAAGGAGACAGTGGCGTTTGAAAATCAACAAACTTTCCCCCCAAAAATTAATTCCGACATACCGTATATTGTCAAATACCTTAATATATTAACGTTTTGAGCTTTGAGCACTAACGTTTATATTGGCGGCACTAACGAGCACTAACGCTGCTAGTTGAACTAGTGTAAAGATTGAATCGATTTTTTCACATGGGTCTGCTGGCATGAAGTTAGCAGGCCCACAAATATTTTTTAAAAATAGTAAGTTTCCTTTTGTGCACTAACGATTTCTTCAGCGACACTAACGTGCACTAACGGAACACTAACGATATGAGTAAGCAGAACCATGGTCTGCTGTAGTAGGCCTGCCAAGTTCATGGACATAGCCATAGCTACTTTTTTATTTACGGGCGTAGCACTCACTTTATGTTTGTTGCAGTATATTGTATTTTACGTGCAATAAGAAGATAAGCCCCAGAAAACTTTACTCAAGGAAACACCAATTCGCTCGCAAAAGATTCGCCCCCCAAAAATATTATACTTCGAAAATTCACTTCCGGAAGATCTGCCCTTGGAAAAAACGCCCACAACATTCCAGACAGAAACAACAGAAGCAAACGAGGTTATAGAATGTGACGGGCCCGATAGTGATTTAGCTTTAAGGTCCACAGAAACAGTTTAAGAAGAGCTGAGATAGATCGCTTAATCAGTGAAGGAAAAGCGACTTTTATGTCAACAGTTAGGTTCCATCCAATTGAAAAGGAAATCATCCCTTTGTCAAGAAAAGCATTCAAGACTGTCGGGACTGGGAACGCTTCTTCAAAGCAGTTTACTTTTGAAATGGCAGAAGTGGGAGTTTGATGGAGTAATGGTGGTGGTTTACCTGAAGAAGAATAAGAAAGAAAGGGGATTGGTTAGCCTAAAATGCGGCTATTTCGCCGCAAGTTTCGCGGTACCTGATTATTAGGTTCTCTTCTAAGTCCCGCATTGAAAATGAGTAATTGTGTTAGTCGGAATATTGCTCTACCATTGTTACGACCGGATTATGGGATTATTGTTTGAAAAACTATAAGTAACTTTAAGGCTTTCTTTGTTTATTAGTGTCGACCACCTGTTTGCGGGGTAAATGTAACGGGCTTGTGTCCCTCTTTATTTCAGGTTTTTCTGGATTATTTTTTAAGTATGCATTTGGAAATAAACTCTTTTGTCTTTGCCAGTCAATTAATTTTCTGCTTATTTGAATCCATTTTACAATCCACTCTCACATGTCACATCAATATTTTAGATACATATAGAAAAGAAGCAAACTTGAATTGTGCGGCAAATTTTGACCCTACGTCTCGACCTCCCCTTCCTCTTTCCTTTTGTAGTTGCTCTCATACGAAACCATTTGCTAAATATTCGCCTTCACATAGTGGTCTCGTTTAGACCTTTAATTATCTCTCTGTTGAGAGCAAACTCTTGCACTCTGACCTATCTTTTAATTTTTCGTACGAATTAGGTACATTTTCTATAAAACTAACTGCATCAAAAGTCATATATAGTTCGTAATCTTCAAGTTTAGCTGGCAATCTTACCTGTGTCTTATTTTCTCTATCTCTTATTTGTTGGGTTACTACTCTATCATTTCCATTTTCTGTCTCCGGAGTCCGATAGTCATCTACACCTGAGCTCTCCTCATTATTTCTTTCTATATCATCTTAACCTTCGACTAAAGTTTTTACTTCTACTACTGTATCGTTTTTAAAATGAAAATTTTTTTCTTTAAATTCAACATCTCTACTCAAAATTAATTTTTGTTTTCCTAAAGACCAAAGCCTAGGTATATCCTGTCAATGAATACCTTATATTGAGCATTTTTCGGTCTTCATATCAAGTTTTGAACTATCATTTTTAGCAACAGCTATCTTTATGGTATTTTTAAGCATTAAAAATTCTGAAAAATAAATGTTTTTCACTCACGTACCATATGGTCCGTACTCATGAAACAGATGTTATCCTTTTCTTTTGGCTCTTCTGCTTCATCTGTGTTTTGCTGTACGTAATTACTTCTGCTATTTCGGCTATGAAATCTACGACCCCCACCATATCTTCCTCTATATGAACCTCTGCTAGCTCTTCACCTATTATGAAAGCTCCCTCGTTCAGATTGATGCAGCTCCTTTTTGCAATCCCTCTTGAAAGGCCCTGCCTCGTCACACTTAAAGCAGACCCCACTGGTACCTTGGGTAGTACTAAACGCATAAGTACCTTGTTCCCACCTGAAAGCCTTCGTTTTTCATATTCGCTGAGCAGTTTTTTCTGGACTATGTCGAACGTAACATCGAGAATGTTTTCCAAAACGGTTACAACTATTTCGTAGGACTTGGGAAGTGCCAACAACATCATTCACGCCAAATCCTGGTTACCCATATTGCAATCGGATTGTTATAGTAGCCTTACTGTTTCTTCGAATCGCTGTATAAACGTCTCCATCCGATCGGTGCTTTTAACTTCGTAGAAAGTCGCTTTTTCTTTAGGAATAACTGACCTGGTAATCCCTTTCTTTCATACTTCTCCCTTAATGTGTTCCACATCTGGAATTCTGAATTCCTTTCTCGCAAACTTTCTATCTGATTATCATCAACGAACTGGACAATAAGGGATTTTGCCTTGTCTTTTCCTGCTTGTGTTTTTCTGAAGTACACGTTCGCTCTGAATCAACTCCAAAAATCCATTTTCGTCCAGGATTAGCTCCATCCTAAATTTCCAAATAGAAAAATTCTCGCCTATAAGGGTTTCTATTTGAAAATTTTTCGTATTTCCTTGCGTCATTGTTCGTTCTTTTTTCACCTGCACAGCCCTTGTTCGTAGGAACCAAGCTACTTATTCGCGCCGGAATTTTTTCACTTAACCTCACAATTTTGTGAATTTTTCGCGCCCTTTAACTTCACCTGTTAAAAATGCCTTTCTTCAGAGATTTCTGGGTCCCATAACATTTTGAAAACAACTCGGGTTTCTCAGTTTATGGACTTTATTAAATGCTGTTAATGCCCTTAGAACTAGCAATAATATCGTATCAAGGATTCGTATATTATATTCTTTAGAATGAACAAATATTTAATGTTCAATGACAGAAACTACTGAAAGTGGAGGGGCCATTCTACAGTAACTATACTTGAAAATTTGAAATGGGTTTTGTTTGGTATATGAATGTATCTAGAGCTTAATTCTCAAACAGCAACTAGGGTCATCCTCAAGGTTACATTTTACTTGTACAGCGCCCTCTATTATCCTTTTAAAAAGAATGCGCTAAAAAGTTGACGTCGTGTTTGTACAACAATCACGGCAACTGCTTCTGAACCTATCGATTGTATGCCCGACGGATGTATCGTGCGAAACTGAAAATAGAGATACCTAAATATCTAGGGCATTTAATTTCACACCCATAACTGAGGTTCTGCAACAACCACTAATTATCTGTGTACTTTTAACGAGGCAGTTGAATTTTGTTTGTGGATTCGTATTTCCATTACAAATGTGGCGGTGCATTGTTTTCGTTTGCTGTTAATTTTCGGTTGATCCAACTTGTTGAGTGCAAATACGATTCTGAGCGTGAATGATATAAATAGTAATAAAAATGAAACCGTAAGCAATAAATTATCGAAACGTTCTATATATTTGAAATTTTTTGTTGAACTTTTTTGCTTTATAGCACAACATTACGTACTGAAAACAACTTCATCCCTTTTTAATTTTGTTCTCGTGTCAGTGCCATAAATAACGCGGTACACAGGCTTGAAAATTATCATTCCCTGATTTATAACTATAACCACCCCGAGTGGTTGGCTAGACTAACACAATGGATCCCGCACGGAATTTTTATTCAAAACAGCTATTACAACTTGTACAAACAAAAAATAAATGAAACATTTCGACGAATTTTATTTCATTTCTCCCATTTAATCGCGACATTAGCTTTCTCTGGTAGTAATGATGACAATAACGAAAGTGTAGACGTTATCAACTTTACTAATCTCGAACTTTGTTTTCAATTTGGGGAACTTTAAATTTGTTGCGAAAAGACGGAGTAACGGCAAAGATTGATACACGGCGACGGTGATGACAAATCCCAAAACTTACGGAAAAGGGCCTAAGGCGTACAAGAAAAGTTAACGGTTTGTGTTTGTATTAAATTTAATGGTAGCTTAACGAAAATGTAAAATGTAAAAGACGCCTTAAAAACACAAGAGGCTGTAACACTTCAATTTTATGTGTTTGCTGTAATTTTCAATACAGGTGGGGGTGTCATGGGATAGCTTACTTTCTACAATTACACCATCTAGCTTTATATTATAAAATAATAGATATTTACACGTTGCGTCAATAAGGATCGTGGTAACGCCTAATTGATACCCACTAGAAAGTCGTCTCCTCTTGCAGTAAATCGAATGGAACACTACTTATGTCGATTGGAAAACGGATTTAGCTGATCCTTACATTATCCACTTTGAGCTTCATCAGTCATATTACTTTGGAAACGTAGTGATGACGAAATAATCTTAATTTTGTAACTAAGTATATTGTTTAAATTCAATCATTTTGATTTGGTATGCTCACCGAATAAAGGAATTCTACATCTAATTTACCAAATTCTTGACAGAAAAGCTTTCTAGCTCAGCTCAAACCCAAAAACGGTTACTGGTTATTTATTGCGTTTATTGCGTCTGTCAATCAATTTGTGGGGGTTCCTGGTTTTTTCCACAGCATCGGGTAGCTACAGTGTAACATAAATTGCAGCTTTAAGAATAGATAAATACAAAATAAAATTAGTATATGCAATTATGTATATAAATAAAATGTAGACTGTGCTTTCGCGTACAGCCCTCGTATTGAATGGTTCGGACTTCCCTCTAGTATAGTGCGAGCCTTCAAATTATTATTTGTCTTTTAGTAGGTAAGTAAAGAAAACCCAAATAAAGTTGTTTTTGATGTTCAATGAAAATTTCTCTTGTTCCGGGTTAACCGATGGTCGTTTCCTGTATGTGTAAGTCAAAATTTAACAGTGTTGTTTCATTAAAATTCCGGATTCATTTTTTTTTGTTATTCAATATAAAGTTTATAGGAATATGGGGGGTTTGTTAATAGTATATTGAAAGACAAGTGTTACAATGCGACCTATTGTAATACGACTATCTTGTGGCACGAGTGGCGACGCGAAGCGT
This sequence comes from Photinus pyralis, assembly GCF_008802855.1. NCBI lineage: Eukaryota > Metazoa > Arthropoda > Insecta > Coleoptera > Lampyridae > Photinus > Photinus pyralis. Next base: position 40,110,478 of record NW_022170738.1, on the reverse strand, counting down.
AGCCACGAGTGTCCGCAAGATAGGAGTATTACAATAAAGCATTGTAACACGCGTTTTTCATACTATTTTTTCTATTTCGGTGCTTTAATTTAATTAAAAAATCATTATCAGAAACTATAGGGAACATTAGAACTAACATGTTTTATGTTGGGAACACTTTTTATGCCGTTAAGTTTTAGGTTGGCAGCGTAGTAAGACTGACATTTTGAAGTTCAAACATGGAAGTACCCAACGAAGTACCTACTTGTACTAACTAGTAACTGCCAACTTAAGAGATTAGTTACCAAAAAAAACGACTATAATCACTGTCTTTGTACAACTGTTTTCGGCCGAAAACAGTTGTACAAAATCATCATTGTGACACCGAAATAGAAAAAATGTTTTATTTGTGTAATTTTGAGCTATAGGTAAGTATTATTTGAGTGGGGTAATGAATTCATGCCATTGCACACAGCAATTATTTTTGCACGTCCAACGTGGGGCGCAGCATATTTTATATTTATTTTGTTTCGTGTGCGGACAATTCGCGCCCGGACAATTCGCACTGGGATAATTCGCACCGGAATAATTCGCATCCGGACATTTCGCTCCCAGGCTATTTCGCACCCTGGACATTTCGCTCCCGGATAATTCGCACCCGGATAATTCTGTAAATCTTTGGTTTATTAAAATTAAATATTTTTAAGAGGCTACTAGACCATTGCCTTTACAGAATGTATGTAGTAGTGCACTTGCACATCTTGGTAAACATCTACTTCATGGAAAAATGTTTCAAATAATAGTTATTTGGTCTTTCATTTTCAACACATCGCGATTCTTAAGTATTTCCATTTCTTAAATATAATCACGCTGGTTTTTTTTTGAAGTTGCATGAAGAGTCTGATATAGTTAAATCCTGTAATTTAAGAACACATAATCTTTATCTACTGCGCTTTTGTTTTGAGAAAATAAGAATAGGTAACTGAAACGTCTTTTGTGGAGTAATTAAATACCAAATCGTTATACCTAGTTATAGTATATCTACAATATTATGTGTAATATTCGCTACTTTTGAGACGCTCTTAATATTAAAACAGAATCAACATATAAAACCGTACACAAACAAAGTGATAAAAGTCTAAAGTTAAAAATATTTACATTATAAGATCAAGATGAAAATAGAAAAAGGAAGTCATTTTAACGCTCCCTTACATAAAGATTTCTTAATAAAGACACATAAAAAATTGTTCTTTATTTCTTTAGTTGAAAATGGTGACAAAGGAAATGAATTAAATTTATTTTAGACAAAACGAGTATGTATAAATGACAATAGAACAATGCATTTCATAGATGGCACTAAATTTGGATAAGTAATTCAGATAATATTATAATTAAAGGGAAATTTTAAAAGACCCCGATAACACAAATTGCACTTCATAAAGAAACAATAAAAGAAATATCGTAATGACATCCTTTCTATTATTTCTGGAAGATGAATAGGGTTTATTACAAGGTAAAAGTAATTAGGTCCGAAAAATCAGGTTTAAGTACGTATGACCACAACTAATTGGAACTTTAACGCCTGTATAGTATCTTCATTCTTGAACGTTTGACAGAGTGGTATTTTAAAATTTATCTGAGCACGGGTTTTGATTTTGTGTATACTTTTTTTTAATTTTAAAAAATTTTATTTCTGGTGGTAGTGTTGTGGTGGTTTTCATAAAATGTAAGTTTCCAGTTTTCTTACAACCAGTTTTACGTTTCTTTGACCACATATGGCTATATGTTGATTATTGGTGAGTAAAATTACACTAACTGCTTATTTTTTTGCGTTATCTTTGCTACAACTATGGTAGTGAATGAACTTAAAAGTTTCTTTTTCATTTTCTTACTGTTATTTATTTTATACTTTGAAGAGATACATGGAAAAATTCTGGCATTTTTTAGGAGATTGTTAATAATCAAAAGAGTAAGGGTTTTGAAAACCTTGAAACGTTTTAGGAACGATATTGATACTTTTTTCTTTTAAATGTTTGTAATTATTAAGTACCTATATACTTCCTTTTTAATTTTTGTATGGCATACCTAGTACTAAAACAAAACCCTTAGCATTGGTAATTGCGCAACAAGGAAGATAGGACATCATTGGAAAGGCTTTCGTTCTCTGAATTTGGTGAGACTATAATTCTTTAGATTTGATATTTTCGAAATATTTTAAAAGTAAGTTGAGAGCGCGCTGTTGTTTATGTCATTGGAAGGATGTCGGGCCGATCACTATGTAATAGAAGCAAATGCGATCGTGCGTCAAAATTATGCAGTTGCAAGTGGTATAAAAAAGAGAAAACTTGTACCTGCAACGTCGAATGGAAATAAAATAACTAAACCAAAAAAATTACATATTCAAATTCAGAGATGGGCGACCTTACCAACGATGCATCATTTAAGATTTTAAGGGTTGCACTGTTAGCATGCGAGACAAAGACATTAGTGAGCAAGTTTTATTTTAGACACAGTTTCCTTCCATGATCAATTTGACGTGCCAAAGCGTTTTTTGAAAATTATTTTAATTTACAGAAATAGCTATGTATGGTTTCTAATACACCACCGTATATTATTTAGCTTCGGAGAAATAACACCAAAATCTCCCCATATAAATTGTTATAATAATAAATGGGTAGATTTTGGTGTTATTTCTCCGAAGCTTCTTAAGCACCCCATTGAGAGTCATGGATCTTCACAATTTCAGTATATTATTTAAATAATAGCCATATAATTTATAGCAAGATCAATTTTTTTCACGATATTTATCAACATTTTTTGCTTTTTTCGTTATACTTTACAGTTCTTATCTCTTTAATTTTACGGAAACTCTCAAGAATCTATTTGTTTTACGTTCAAATATGATTATAATTTACTTGAGATTCTTTTAAGACAATACATACGTATTTCGTTGTGTCCTTTAAATGGATGACATCGAAGGTTAGAGAACTAGGAAACTTTACTTGCAGCTATTAACAAATAATAATTGTTAAAATTTTATTTAGACTTTTATATTCCTATTGCAATATTATTTGTACGTGCTAAAAGGTTTCCAAATGAAAAAACCTTGATTGTGAATTGGTACAATAAAACTGGGTAAATAGGTTTAAGAAATGTCAGGTGACAGTTTTGCTGATAGACCGATACCAGCATTTAGCAGTATCCGTCTACTTGTGAACATGAGTGCATGGACAATTTACATCACGGATGAGTGTCTTTTTACCTTTTTTTTCTTTTTTTTTAAATAAATTTTCATTCATGGTACCTTTAGCAAGTGTTATCGTGTTTAATACGGAGATTACAATAAAATAAGTACTAAATTCCAGATTTTGAGTGATATGGATGCTATTAAAGAATATCTCTACTGCTTTGATATGGTCCATTCCATTTAAGAAGGTACATAGGATTGTAAGTATGAATTCTTGCCTCATAAATACTATTAAAAAAATTATTCCTCTACAAATTGTATGGCTATTGTTTAACCAACATAAATATTTAAGTGCCACATTAAAATGCCAAAAGCAAGGAAAATATCATCAAAAATGGACTTGTCCCTGAGGCTAAAAGGTGAATTTTGATTTGTTACAAAAAGTTGATAATGGATATGAGATTTAGGCGGTGCAAACTATACGGGCGCGTAACAATGGAATTCGGTACAACGAAAAGGGGAAAGAGATACATAATCTATGAAGGATACATGTACCTCTTTGCTAAGAACCGTAAACTCCAAAACTGCTCATCATGGCTGTGTCGAGCGAGAAGAGCAAAGAAGGATCCATCGGCTCTTAGTTTAACATGCAATTCCAGGATCTGGGTCAACGATGACAAGGTAAGATTAGCTAAACCGAGCACTGATTTTGGAAGTGCAGATGGTTTCCAATTTCAAAGCCCTTAATTGGGTATTTTATTAGTTAGGATATCGTTTGACTTTTTTATAAGTAAGTTTCATCGTTGCTTATACCGTCGTCTAATGTTAGTTTTTAGGTTCGGCCCTCCCTTGCAAAAATTTAGTTTATCAACCTCTTCAAATTTCAATTTTACTCTGGAACCAACCACGGATATGGTCGTTGGGCTTTCCAGTTTTACTGCCCTTTTGGGTTTTTAATTGTTTTCCATCTATTGTATGTTTTATAGCTATAGTCTCTCCCCAATTATCTCTACCATCTTGTAGATCACCTGAAGATGACCGTTGGTCGAAACATGCAGTGTATCACTTCGTTTTATTAAATTATATGGGAACGGTTTAGAGAACTTTTATTCAATATTAATAAATTATCCCATTTAGAGTTTGAGCACAAAATGAACGTCACGATCCCAAATTATACCTTAATATTGAAAGTATCCAAATGTAGGTATACGTCATTACATCCACAAAGCAATAAAACGTGATATTGGTGAGTAATTTTGGAGATTTCAAGCTCTGAGTTAATTTAATACTTCACAGGCGACTTTCTATGTTAAAAGTCAACCATACACAAAATACCCCTCAGGGGAGCGAAATTCTGGTGCGAATTATCCGGGTGCGAATTTTTCGGGAGCGATACGTCCGGGTGCGAAATATCTTTGGTGCGAATTTTCCTTGGTGCGAAATGTCCGGGTGCGAATTGTCAGGGTGCGAAATGTCCTACAACCATTTTGTTTATGAGCAAAAAATATACCACTCCCAGTGGAGTATTAAATAATAGCGTAGCTAAAAATTGTGAGATTATACAAACTGCTAGAGTAAATGATTCATTTTCATTACATACTCCACTTGAAATTCAAAAGAAAATGGTGCCAGCAGCAGGAATAAGGAATTCTTTCGAAAGATCATTTTTTTACCGTAAAAAAAGTCCAAAAAAGCACCACAAAACGTGGTTAAACGAGCTGAAAACCATAGCTAATTCACCACGTATAGTATATGAGAAATTAAACATGACTTTTCCCAAAAATTGTAGATCAATAGCAACCCTCCAGTAAAGAATAATTTGAGGAAAGGACACACGAATGACCACAATATCTAAGCTAAAAACAGCAAATACAAAGCAAAAAAGTAACTTCTACAAAATGCGACTGGGACGTAACTCAATTTTGTTTAACCCTCCTAATGGGTAAGACCTGGTAAGCTTCAAAAAGGCAATTGAAAAGACCGACATAAATAGTCCGCCAAATTACACGTATAAAAATAAAAACGGTATTTTCCGACCGAAACAATTCTACTGTGGTGTGTCAAGTAATAATTACCTTCAAGACGTAAGAGAATTTCCACTCCCCCCCCCCCCCCCAAAACGAGTGAGTACGTATGTTTTACGTAAAAGAAATAACAGAAACCCATTTTAATCGACCACCTAATGGGATATTTTCTGTTGCTGGTCTCACACGGTCGGTTTTCTGTGCGAGTATTTGTTTCCGTTAAATTGAAATGTCAATTCGAAATGGAGGTCTCTTTAAACAAACATACATACAACTTTTTAATTATTTACGCGTTCAAGTTTATTTGCAGACTAAGATAGGGCTGAACTTCTGAACGAGAAGTTTTGGATTAATAATTAAAAATCACAAAAAAGTACTTATAATTAGTTTAGGAAAGTTGTTAATTTGTGAATCGAGGCGATCCGACGATTTTGCTACATATTTGAAGTTCCATTTTATTTTCTAAAGGAGTTTCAGAATTTGAAAGGTTTGTGTATGTAATTTGCATAACTTGCTCATTTACAAATAACAATATATCTTATTTTGTCGGATATGTGAATTTAAACAACCCTGTGGAGAACTTTATTTGCGAACTTCGTATAGAAACAGAAAGGCTTGGTACATACCTGGTTATTGTACTATTAATATTACACATGTATTTTAATCGAAAACGAAAAACTGTTTTGTCCACATCAACTTACATAATTACCTAATTTATGTTTATTTCAAAGTGATCCCTAGTGACACATTTTGATCTACACTGCCAATCATCAAATTACTCCAAAAATAAGCGTTTTTATCGTCTGCTTTAAAAGGTGCATTAAAGACTATGTAAAGTAATATTCTGGGGGTAAAGCTCAATGAAATAAAGAAATAATAACCGCTTTGAAATTATAAATATGAGTACACTTTTCGTCTCAATCTAAAACGCAAATGAAATGAAATGAAAAAAAATCGTTCAATAATTAAATTGGCTCCTCGAAGACTTATCAACTTTACTTCTTTTGACCTGGACTTAATTTAAAATACGAAATCGATTTCTATATTTTTACGTGATTTCTTTTCCGTAAAAGATGAAAAATTGAAAATCAGAAAAATCAACAGACGCTTACATAATTCTAAAACTTTAAACGAGTTTATTCCGGAGAACAGTAAATTTTCAAGTCGTATTGTTGGTAGTTGCGGGTTATGCTAAAGTTAGATAAGTTTTTATATTCTAAATACGTAACATAGTTCGTTGATTAAGTTTTACATATACACAATTGCCCTGTGAATTTTAATGTTGTAGATATAATGTAGGTACGTCTATTGCACATGAGTTTTCGGGGAGGTGGATGAGGAAAGTAAAGTAAATGTAACACTATTCATTGTAGGGTCATCATACACGTGCAAACTAGTAGGAAATTGTCTAAGATATTATAGAAATGTTAAGAATTTAAATATAAAAAGTTTAAAGAATTGTTGAAAGAATTTTTAAAGAATTTTGGAAATGTTTCAAAAAAATGTAGACAGGTGTAAAAACTATGGCAGGAAAAGATTAGGGAAATTACAAATATATTGCAGAAGCGATGGAAATCTCCGGGAAATGTTTCAGAAATATGATGCATTATGCTTTTGCATTTAAAAAGAGGTTGAGCTTCTTTTCCTTTTCGAAAACAAAATCGTTAATTTTTGAGTAAACTCGCAGTCATTAAAAAAAATTAATTAAAAAAATTAAAGTAATTAAAAAAATTAATACTGCCGACAATAAGGGCAAGGGTTATTAATTAATGAGTATATGCAGCGTTTAAAGATGTAGGAATTACAAGCGGCCCACTCTGTATTTAAGTTTATCGAACGTAATTAGGAAATCTGGTGGAATTTATTACAAATGACCACATAATTTCTTATTCTGTAAAAATTGTTCAATAATTTAGTAGGCTATAGAAGTTAAGCAACATGTGGGTAAAGTCTTTACGAAGGTTAGTTAACAGATGCTTGATAACGGGACTTCCTCAAAGTAAAATTTAATAGTCTGAGATGAGCAATAGTATGTGAACTTAGAGATAGGAAAATTGATTGAAAACAAGTACTCCCTTTCCCAAAGATAAAAACGCGATAGAAGTGGTGTGGACTTAAAAAGCTTTGTACGCCGTTGGGGAGGCAGTCTCGTACGTAAAGTTTCGTTGCGTGAAAATTTTCAAATACGATTTCTCCGGCGGTCGGCCTATGTTTTTAAATACGATTTCGCCCAAGTATGTACATTTTTGCAAACATATCGAAATGCAGTTTTGGCATAGTGCTCAGAAAAGTACGAAGAAAAACGTTGTACTATACTGGTTCAGCCTTTTTTGAAAATCGCGTGAGGGGTGCAAAGATGTATTCATTTACTCTGAGGTTTTTGCAGTGGCCGAGTCCATACCCACTCTCGAAATTGCCTCAAAATGAACAGGGGTAGGGGTGTTAATTTTTAACTCCACAACACCCATCGTATCGCCACCCCTGAGCATCATTTTAAGGGCAGATATGGACTCAGCGACCGCGAAACTCCCCAACTAACTATTTCAAAGAAATTCCACGGTTCTTGAACATTATGCCGAAAAGCACATCCCAATATGATCTGCTTGTAAAACTTTTTTGCATGCCCAACGTGGGGCGCAGCATTTATTTTTTTATGCACTCGAATAAAAAGGTCACAGCAATATTGACGACCGAAGCAAAAAAATATGGCAATGGTTCCAATATACGATTCTCTTTTACAGGATTTTCTACAAACAATTTTGTGTTAAAGCACTCCAAATTTAAAGCAATTTACGTGACCACAGTTTCTGCGAAATAGCCCTAAGTTAAATTCTAAATAAGAACAATATATAGGGTGAAAATTTCGCCAGGTACACAGAATATATATATATTCAAAACAACATTTTTTTAAGAAACTTTTTATGGTATCCCAGAATTATAAAATTGTTTGCTATCAATTTACGTACTTCAAATTTGTGATCAGTGGCGTACTTCTGCACGGTCAAGGGGAGCTTATTTTTAATGGTAACTACTAGTTCTCATTACAGACCTAAAAAGTACGTACAATTTTATGGATATTTCATCATAAAAAATCTTTTAATAAGTTTTTTATGCTGTTGTATCCAACTCTTTAAGAATGCGTGATGAAAAATAGAAGTTGCCAGTAAAGCCCCTCTTGACCATGCAGTACGCCACTGACCACAAATTTAAAGTACGTAGATTGGTAGCAAACTTTTATAATTTGGAATATCTCCAAAAGCTTCTTTAAAAAATGTTTTTTGAAGATATATTCTGTGTTCCAGACAAAATTTCAGCCTGTATATTAGAAAAACTTTAATTCATAATAATTTATCTTAAAAATAATGATAACGAACCCATGAATTTGGAAATTTTCGTTACGGAACAAATTCTTTAAAAATAGTAATAAAGTTACAACGCAAATTAAAAATATAAGAATAAACATAAATTATAACAAGTTTGTTTGCACGAGTGTCAAATGTATTTTTGTAGACCTCAAGAGCAGATTGCACCCCCTTCCCCCCTGAGAATCCCGCTACTAGAAGGGCAATTTTTTGAGTAGCACTAGGGGCCGATCGTTACCTGAAGAGCGAGTTAAAATGTAAAATCTTTTTACCAGGCTAAAAAAAGACTTAAGACTGTCGGTACATGGATGTTTGGTAGTGCTGCATAAATTAGAATTTTAAACTTTGAAATGAAATAATTCATTTCTTGCCTCTTATTACTTACGCCTTGCGTTTTACGGAAATGAATGTCGCCATTTTAAATTGGCTGTTTTTTTCATATTTGTTACCGTTACCTCTTACCACTTACGGTTACGGAACTCTGAATCGGCCTTAAGTGTACACCAAAAGGTCCGTCCTTCATGCTCCGTAAAAAAGATCTTTAGAAGTGGCAACACTGTGGTGTTTTAAATCTTATCTGCTGCGCACTCACTTCTTATCTGAAAGCGCTTCATTCTATTTGATTTTATTTCTGTTTTTTTTTATTATGAAGCGGTACACGTATAACATTTCCTATACTGGCAAATTTGTAAATTGGAAACCAGACCTTTCTAAGCCTAAGGCCACCACCTGTACACCCGAAACAATTCTCTCAGCCCTTTGAAAAGCAAAGGTTGCTTCATTCTAACTTTCTTTGCCTCTCGAAACACATTTTCGTGGAATAGTTCACAAAATTCCCATAATCTGACATTATAATTACCCATCCAAAGGATCTGAGTGTCAGAAGAATCCATAAACCGCGTTTTATATTATTTGCATTAATATGTCATAAACAAATTACTGAGAAATCGGTCAAAAAATTTACTCTCCCCCCCTCCCTTTTTCCAGAGCAACTTTGCGAACTCGACAACACAATGGTGAATGTAAAGTTGTAATTACTGGTACAAGTGCGTCTAATTTTCCCATAATTAAACTTACACTATTACGTTTTGAGCTTCCCCCAACGAAAACACGTACAACAATGCCAGAAACAAATAAATCGTCAACGTAAAGTTATTAAGTGAATAGCCTTGAGGGGTTCGTATCAGGAAAGGGTGCAGACAGAAAAATCACATCAACTTTATTTCGTATACTGCAACTTTCATAATGTAGGGGGTGGTACGTTATTTTATTACGTTGTGCATTAGAGGGCGTGACACTGAATTTCGTTATCTTTACCCCTAAGGGACTGTTTTAGGTCAGCTTTCATTTTTTTCTTTTCGACGAAGCAGATTTGTGTGTCAGGGTTGACGCAACACTAAAAGACCAAGGTTGATTATAACTTCTAAATCAGCATTGACTGCTTTCGCAAACAACCCTTCATATAATCAAAACCAATTTACTCGATGTAATCTTTACGGGTCGTTTTCTCTGAAATTTCGCCTACCGAACCTAATGCTGTTTCATAATAGACCGCTTTTATTCCCCATACATGAAATAATTATTGTGGAGATGTATAAACCAGCCAATTTCGTGCAGGATCCGTCTTTAGCGACATTCAATGTGAAATAGTAATTAACGCTCAAAAAATAGTTTTCAGCCTTATTCACTTTCAGTTCCCCTTCGTTTCCGGATAATGGTTTCCCAGGCAGTTAAACTCCGGATATTTCATATTTGACTGCGAGATACATCGCCAGACAAAACGCAATGGTCGCGATTCCTTTATTACATTATACTTCTTTAGCAAACAACCCTGAATGAATAATTACGTTCGCCAATTAACCACCAGTAAAAACGATAGTTCTGTAAATTTCCATTAAAAGTGCTGCTGTTTCATTTCTTCTTAATTATCAAACTTGGGTTATTTGTAGATCATTATTTTATAACCTTCTGCTGAATTCCAAAATCATGCTATAGCTAAAAAATACCAAAAGGTACCTTAGTCTGATTATTGCTGCGTAACACCACCATTATGGCGGAAATAAATGATTCTAGACTATTCTTCGCATAAGTCACCTTTATATATGTCGTTCATAATTCAACGCAACTTTTTCTGCAAGATCAAATAATAGTCTAAACGAAACCGACGACAAGACAGTTTAATTGTAGCTTCAACGCGCGATGTAAATAAATAACTCTGATATAGATGGGGTTATATTGCAGGAACAAATTGCATTTTCAGCACATTCTCAAACAAAAAGGGAAAGTAACTGTTTTGAACATATTGCATAGATGTAATGATTTATCTTGCGCCATGTAATATTTAATGGTTTCATATTGGGTTTAATTAACACTTTATTTAAAATAATAATAACTACATTTTGATGTGAATAGGTTCTTACAGATGTCATTAGAATGCACAATCATCTGTTCCACTTTATCTACCCTTGCGGTTAAAGCGATCACTTTCTCTACCCTTACGATTAAAGAGCGATTACTCATTTAAACCTATTAAAAGATCAATTTAACATTCGCTATAAAATAAAAACGTAAATTCTTTGAATTTTTTGTATTGTGTAAAAATAGGAGCCGATCATTTTGGAAATTTTATAGAAAAAATTTGTGCTTCAAGTAAATTTTAAATTCCTTAATTTTTTGTGTTCCCAAAACTAATGAAAATAAGTGGGTGTCAAAATATACTCTAATTGGCCCTCGTTTCATAATAACCTTGATCTAAGTATATTGAAATCTGAATAGATCTTACTCCTAAGGCGCTAATACATTGGTAAATAGATTCATCGAATTAATTACAAAATTCACCTAAAAAATAGGAAACGTTAATTGAAATACTTTACACGTAACCATATTAATTTACAGTTTTTTGAGTTATAACAAAATACAAAAATCGCAATTCCTTTTTGCCCTATTATTTGTAAAAGTCATCGAGATCCAGGGTGATCCAGGTTGAGAAATGCAAACGCAGCTCGCCCCAAACTATATAGCTTCCAATTCGCTCAATTGGAAATCCCAGCGTACCAGGGACAAGGTCAACTCGCTAAGGGCGACTCGCCACCGGACCACTCGCCAACGGGACAACTCGCCAACGCGACAACTCGCCAATGCGACAACTCGCCAACGAAATATTTTTCCCTGTTTAATGTGTCATACAAATGCAATAGTCAATTTCGCTAATTTTGCAAATAAAAAGTTAATCGAAAAATTGTAGTCAATATTTGAATGAAGACCCAACCGCCTATACCTGTTTCTATTACTGCATTTTGATATAACGACATCTTCTGCAAATTATTATTTGAACAGAAAATTTGACAATCACATCGTTATTTGAACGACACATTAAACAGGGAAAAATATTTCGTTAGCGAGTTGTCGCAGTGGCGAGTCGTCCGTTGGCGAGTTGTCGCATTGGCGAGTGGTCCGATGGCGAGTCGCCCTTGGCGAGTTGACGCGTACCGGCATACCATTGGGTCAAAGATCTGAGTAAAGGGGTTCGTACCCGCGCTTGGTATTCGTATGAAGCGGCACATACGTAATTTTACTCGGTCATAACATATACACTATACAGTGTCCCCACTTTATTATTAACATTACGAGAAAGAGTTATTTTTCATAAGTTTTTCATGATCTAAAACCTAAATTGCAACTATCAGGTATAAATTTGAGTCCTATACTTTAATAATAATAATTTATTGCCCAACAGATATAAATATCCAGATACAGGACAATATGCCTTATTTGGAGAATGTGCAAGCATTACATTATAATTTAAAGAAAAAGAAGTAAAATCAATTGAAGTTGTGCATAGTAGATAACCTGATAATACATAGAAACAAAAAAAAAAAATTCCTATAATAAACTCTAAAGAAAAGAATATATGAAGCAGGGTGATCGTTCATTAACAGATAAATAATTATAAACTATGAATAGTAAAGTTAATAACCTAGCTATTAGGTGTTTATAAATTCACATTTTGTTGTAGTTAGTATATCATAAGGTTCAGAGTAAACGTTACAATCATGGCAAATAGAATAGGTGACCGTTTTAGTGTATTTGTCCTAGGTAGTGGGAGATAAAATGTTTGCTTATTGGCGTGGAATATAAAAGTTAATGTACTTCATTCGGAAGAAGAGGGTTCCATCAAAGGAAAGGTGTGAGGCGGCGAGGAGGTCCATCAAAGGGAAGGGTCAAAACTTCAAAGAACATCTGCGGCTTAACGAAATGTCGGAAGAGGGTTCCATCAAAGGAAAGGTGTGAGGCGGCGAGGAGGTCTATCAAAGGGAAGGGTCAAAACTTCAAAGAACATCTGCGGCTTAACGAAATGTCGGAAGAGGGTCCCATCAAAGGAAAGGTGTGAGGCGGCGAGATGGTCCATCAAAGGGAAGGGTCAAAACTTCAAAGAACGTCTACGGCTTAACGAAATGTCGGAAGAGGGTTCCATCAAAGGAAAGGTGTGAGGCGGCGAGGAGGTCTATCAAAGGGAAGGGTCAAAACTTCAAAGAACATCTGCGGCCTAACGAAATGTCGGAAGAGGGTTCCATCAAAGGAAAGGTGTGAGGCGGCGAGGAGGTCCATCAAAGGAAGGGTCAAAACTTCAAAGAACATCTGCGGCCTAACGAAATGTCGGAAGAGGGTTCCATCAAAGGAAAGGTGTGAGGCGGCGAGGAGGTCCATCAAAGGGAAGGGTCAAAACTTCAAAGAACATCTGCGGCCTAACGAAATGTCGGAAGAGGGGTCCATCAAAGGAAAGGTGTGAGGCGGCGAGGAGGTCTATCAAAGGGAAGGGTCAAAACTTCAAACAACGTCTACGGCTTAACGAAATGTCGGAAGAGGGTTCCATCAAAGGAAAGGTGTGAGGCGGCGAGGAGGTCTATCAAAGGGAAGGGTCAAAACTTCAAAGAACATCTGCGGCTTAACGAAATGTCGGAAGAGGGGTCCATCAAAGGAAAGGTGTGAGGCGGCGAGAAGGTCCATCAAAGGGAAGGGTCAAAACTTCAAAGAACATCTGCGGCTTAACGAAATGTCGGAAGAGGGTCCCATCAAAGGAAAGGTGTGAGGCGGCGAGAAGGTCCATCAAAGGGAAGGGTCAAAACTTCAAAGAACATCTGCGGCTTAACGAAATGTCGGAAGAGGGTCCCATCAAAGGAAAGGTGTGAGGCGGCGAGGAGGTCTATCAAAGGGAAGGGTCAAAACTTCAAAGAACATCTGCGGCTTAACGAAATGTCGGAAGAGGGTTCCGTCAAAGGAAAGGTGTGAGGCGGCGAGGAGGTCCATCAAAGGGAAGGGTCAAAACCGAGTTTATACACTTTGAAGTTTCTTAAATTTGGATCTCTATAGGTGCTGTTGTACGCAACTTAACTTTTTTTTAAGTACACTAAAAGAAAGCCCTATTCATTCACTATGCACTGATAAAAATGGGTTGCCATGACTATAACCTTTACCAGCTGCATCCGCCATTTTTTTTCTTAAAGTCAAAATAACTTAAAATCCATAAATTGCAGATATCGACATATGGGTATCAAGAGAACTGAAATTTCACGGGGTTGCCATTTAAAATAACGAAGTTACTATCTATTTCCGGTGTTTCCGAAAGTGCGGACATTTTGAATATATTTTACATCGATTCGGCCTTCAGAGTAACTCCTAAGTACAAATTTTCAAAAACCTACCTATTTTACTTTCCCAGAAACTTTTAACTAAAGCTCCCAAAAAAACACCCTGTATACTGGTAGTATGTAGCAAAATAGTATTGTGTAATAACAACACAGCAAATAGATTGGTGAGTGTAGCAACTCGATTTTTTTCTTTTACTTAGTGCAGAATAAACGCTAATAAATGATAGCTGCACGACGCCATTTGTGGTTTCGATGAAAAGGTACGTCCGACTTTGTCTTTGGCCGACTTTTCTACAAAGTGTAGAAATGTCGATTTGTTGAAATTGAAGTTTGTTCCACTAATCCAACGAAAAAAATTGAGTTGGGCCGATTAAAACAAATTCCTTTAAATTTACGTGTTGCGCAACGACGATAGCCTAAATTCGAACGCTTTTTTTTAACTTTATGAGCATGAGAGGGTATCAGAAAAAATCTCCAATGTAAATTCCTTCAATTTGCAACTAAATAGCGTTTTTTGCGTTGTATTTGTGTTTCTAGACTATGGCATCCAAAACGAAAGGGATGAGAAAATGAATCCGATAAAGCTAATGTTTTCCTTTAGGGTATAGTAATGGTAAATATTTTAGGGCTATTTAATAAACGCATAAACCATTAGAATTTAAACCTTAGACACAATCCTTTAATTAGCGAAATATAAATATAATTAGTAACCATTGCTTCATTAATTTTACGGTGTCGTTTAGCATGTAATGAAATTAATGCAATTATGTTAGGTGTAGGTACATATTTCAGGATACCGAGAACGTTTAATTTAACCGGAAAATGAGGGAAATTATCACTTTATTTCAGGAATTTAAAACGAAAAGGCAAACATTGCGATACGTCTGATAATTAGTCTTCTCGTTGCGTGGCATTTGAGCTGCATCTTAGTCCACTTATGACAACTGGAAATTATTTTCCTTTGTTGGATTTCCACAAACATCTAAGCAAACTAGATATGTAAGGTTTTGGGGGGTTTAATCTTTTCCTCACTATCCAGATTCACCATGTCCTACCCTCTGCTAGCAATTATGATGAAACAGAAAGACCTGAACAACTGAAAAACCGAACAAACCCCCAATTTTCATCGCTTTTGTTCTACAACAATCAAAAGGAAAGAAATTTAGTTTGTTGAATTGGTTTTAACGGTAAGAACTCGTGTAGTGTTGTTCAATTTAAAAGATCCACATTTTGCGGAATTCTCACCTACACGCAAATTAAAATTAATTACTTCCCGTATTTCTCGATTAAAGGGATTAGACCAATTCGAGTAGTAGAGATAACATCAAAGTTATTTGGAGCGAAACGTTTGGAAAATCACTCTGTGGTGTACAAGTATGCTCGTACCTATGGATATAACTATTGATTATATCCACCCAGGCACGCAAATTCCTGACCAAAGAAGATACAAGCTAAATTGTACTGCCTATACCGTAACAGAATTTCATCGTATTACAGGGATGGTGTAATTTTCATAATAAAGCTCAAGAGAAATGTGTACAACAGGCTTGTAACCTAATAACTTCATTGGCTCATCCTTTGCAGTACATCAGCTTAGTACACGACGTCAAGCACTTACGTTTAACATCTGACCTACCCTTTTATTGCTCTCCCATTTTCGCATAATTATTTATGAAGTGGTAATAACAATTCGGATACTCACACTAATACAGTTAACCTGCGCATTCCTTTCATAAAGAGGGTACTGGGGTACATTCTCCACATCAAAGTAACCCAAATTTTAGCGGCACTAAAAATGTATTAGACCTTCGTCCCTCAATAATTTGTCTTAGTCCCTCAGGTAAAATTGCGTTTCAACACGGAAACGCAAAAAACGCTTCCTTCGAATACCGCTAAACATTCGCGAAACTAATTCGATACAAACCGCTTTGTTAAAGACGTATACCGTCAGAGTTTCAGATAATTGACGTCAAAGGAATTCACACAAAGGATCTTCACAATGATATTACAAATACGATGTGTTAATGAGACATCTGATAATTGTAATACCTTGTATTGTTCATCAAATGCGGTTCTACTTATTAGCTTACATTGTAATATGCTATTAGTGATACGAGAAGCGGGGGAGGTGCAAATCTACGTCTAAGGTAAAGTAGTTTTAGATCGAGGATCTTCCACAAATAATTGGTTTAGTTTTGTTCTGAAAGATGCTGAGCTCCTTACTCCCGTTTAGTTAGATGTTAAAACTAAGGGAATGTGCGTTTTTATATACCGAGTCGTAAATATTGCCGTGTGCAATGGTAAACGGTCACTAAGCAACCCACAAGACTCTCAAAACACGTCCGCAGAAATCTCTGCAACCTTGATCACTAGGAACTATTTAAACAATTGTTAGAATGACACCCAGTACAACTCTGAGCATACTATGAAAATTAACATGAAAACTCCAATCCTGAGCTCCATCAAGTTAGCCCCCGCAATTTAAAAAAAAATGGGTAATGGCCATTTTTATATAGTGCTAGGGTTGTGCTAAATTGTGCCGATTCGATTTTAATTTGTGCTGATCTGGAAAATCAATTTTTTTTAATTGAAACGCGGGGGCCAATTTGACGCCCAGCCCCCCGGTTTTTGTAACTTACAAATTCCATTACTACTTTAACGAGTTGTGCTCGATGCATATTGGATTGTGCCGGTCAAATATTCGAAAATAGTCTTTCGGTTCACGGTAGTTCTTGCACTCAAATCTCGGGGGCCAACTTGACTCCCAGCCCCCACGTTTTTTACAAATATGGAAATCTAAATAAGGTCAATTAATTGTGCTCACTGCATATTGGATTGTGCCGTTCAAATATTCGACAATAGTTTTACGGTACACGATAGTTCCTGCGTTTAAATCTCGGGGGCCAATTTGACTCTCAACCCCCCGGTTTTTTTAACGTGCAAATTCCAATACTACTTTAACGAGTTGTGCTCGATACATATTGGATTGTGCCGGTCAAATATTTGAAAATAGTCTTCCGCTACATGGTAGTTCCTGCACTCAAATCGCGGGGGCCAACTTGACTCCTAGCCCCCACGTTTTTTACAGATATGGAATAAGCTATAATGGCAATCATTTGTGCTCGATGGTTACTGAATTGTGCCGTTCAAAATTTTGAAAATAGTCTTACGGTACCCCATAACTCCTGCACATAAATGCTGGTGGTCATCTTGACTCTCAGCCTCCCCGTTGTGTATTCACGAACTGTGCGCTCTAGAGGTACCCGTAGATTCTCCTCTACGTCTACGGCCACGTACGAAATAAAATGAATGTTTGATGATATCAAATTGTCGTGGCCCATTCTTGATTCTGGATTACGATAGGAAGGTAGACAGGTTCCACGCGTACCTACGCCTCAAATTCGGGCCCTTTGTACTACCTATCTGACTAGAGTCGTTCGACCATCCCACACGTGAGATGAACCTAAGGATGCTGGAAGGGGAGGCGGCTCTAATCATCGTAGCCATGTCCGGTCAGGACACCCTTAACATGGATCGTCTGAGTTGGACTAGAGCGAGGCATTCAACAAAGTATGTGGTGTGCCGTTTCATCGTCCGTGTAACTTCCTCTACAAGATGGTGATTCCATCAAACCCATGCGGTGCATGTGTTTGTTTTGTTTGCAGTGCCCAGAAAGTATTCCCACGAGTAAACTCAGGTTCTTCCAGCATCCTTAGGTTCATCTCACGTGTGGGATGACTTGAGTGACGTTGAGGGGTCGAACGACTCTAGTCAGATAGGTAGTACAAAGGGCCCGGATTTGAGGCGTAGGTACACGTGGACCCTGTCTACCTTCCTATCGTAATCCAGAATCAAAAATGGGCCACGAGAATTTGATATCATCAAACATACATTCATTTTATTTCGTTCGTGGCCCTAGACGTAGAGGAGAATCTACGGGTACCTCTAGAGCGCACAGTTCGTGAATAAACAACGGGGAGGCTGAGAGTCAAGATGACCACCAACATTTGTGTGCAGGAGCTGTGGGGTACCGTAAGACTATTTTCAAAAGTTTGAACGGCACAATTCAGTAAGCATCGAGCACAAATGATTGCCATTATTGATTATTCCATATCTGTAAAAAACGTGGGGGCTAGGAGTCAAGTTGGCCCCCGAGATTTGAGTGCAGGAACTCAGGGCCGGCACTTCTTTATTTTGACGTGTGGTGCTCTACGCCCAGAAGAAACGATTTTGAAATTCAATGTTTTTATTAATTGGATTAGGAGGAGTAAACGGGGGATGAAAAGAGAAAATAGAATAAACAATATATTGCACATCTCATTACATTGCCATCGAAAAAGTAGAAGCACGTTGCGCAGATCGCGAAATCCACTCCTTCATCAGGGGTTTTAAATCCAACGCCGCAGTATAATCCCGATGTACATGGAGAACGGCTACATGATTGAGTATCTTGCCTTAAATTCGAACGCAAATAGGTCTTCAGCCTGCGAAGTGCAGAAAAAGATCTTTCTGCCGTACAAGTCGAAGCAGGGATGGTAAGAAAAGAATGTGTCGTTTGTTGCGCGTGTAGTGCTAAGCACCACCACTTTGTTTTCCGTCTGGTGCTCGAGCCTTTGCGCACTACTGGAATTGCCGGCGCTGCAATACATGTAGCGGAAGACTATTTTTCAAATATTTGACCGGACAACCAATTGCATCGGCACAACTCGTTAAGTAGTATTGGAATTTGCCCTTAAAAAAACGGGGTTGAGAGTCAATTGGCCCCCGGATTAAACGCAGTAACTATCGTGTACCGTAAAATATGTCGAAAATATTGACGGCCAATCCATATTGCAGTGAGCACAATTAATTGACCTTATTTAGATTTTCCATATTTGTAAAAACGTGGGGGCTGGAAGTCAAATTGGCCCCCGAGATTTAAACGCAGTAACTATCGTGTACCGTAAAACTATTGTCGAATATTTGAACGGCACAATCCAATATGCAGTGAGCACAACTCGTTAAAGTAGTAATGGAATTTGTAAGTTAAAAAAACCGGGGGGCTGGGCGTCAAATTGGCCCCCGCGTTTCAATTAAAAAAAATTGATTTTCCAGATCAGCACAAATTAAAATCGAATCAGCACAATTTAGCACAACCCTAGCACTATATAAAAATCGTCATTACACATTTTTTTTTAATTGCGGGGGCTAACTTGATGGAGCTCCAATCCTGGACCGTAAAATTTAGGATTCGATTAAACACGACCTTGCACATTGATAAATAAACCCCTAAAGCGGGGTCTAAAAAAGCCGCGGAGTACTTCTGTTTGACACTACGAGGTCATTGTATTTGTCCCATTTCCAATAGGCTGTTTACATGTGGCATATACGCCAAATGTGCAAAGTTTGAACCGAATAAGTACTTCACTGTATTCTTTACATATGATTTTCAAATTAGGCCAGCTCCTAAACGAATGCAGCAATCGCGGAGATTTTTTAGGACTATATTCAACTTAGGTCTGGGTATGAAACTCAACTATTTACTTTAAATTTGTAAAAAAAACTAAATAGTTTTGCGTGCCGCGTAAACTCGACTTTGTGAGGCTATAAAGTATTTATTTCTAATAATTTAGTAATGTAGTAGACACCTAAGTTGGGGTCTTCTTAAATGATAACTGAAGAAATCATCTAAATTAATTCATTCGTTTGGGTACTGACCTTAGTCAAAATTTGACACGATTTGGTGTATTTAAGGACGGTTCGTAACTTTACCAAAGACCATACTTGATCTTTAACTTTACTAGCGAATTACTTGGGACATTGTATCGTAAATGGCTCTACTGTCGATTAACCTTTTGCCTGATTAATATAGGTAAGGTCATAGGTCGTGGGCTTTAAAATTCAGCTGTATATTCACATTTGCCAAGATAATACTACTGTTTCTTCATTCGAGTTTTAATTTATACCTATCCTATGATTCCTATCCCTAAGTTATTGTAAAAATAAAAACTTTCGAGTTTGTTCGTAAAATAGTTTTTTAATTTACAAGTTTGAAGTAAGGAGCAAAATTTGAATGTACATACGGGTATATCCAGACGACTCGGTATTCTCTCTGGTCTGCTATTAATTACAACAGCAACGTAAACTCATGTACCTACCTATACTTCCGGATCGCCGTAGGTATTTCTTTATTTGTGCAAGTCTACTAAAATAGAATAACCATGTATTTAGTACAGGAATGAATCGATTAACTTGAAATTTTGACACGTACCTAGGATTAATATCCTATAAGGATCAAAATATATATTATGAAACGGCACTTTCACCCTCGGGGGTTGTTGGCACCCCATCTCTGAGATGGAATTGTTTATTATAACTTGATTACACCAATAGACAGAAAAACTAATTTTTTTCTGAAACTACTTTAGAAACAACTACTTTCGTCTCTAAAAAGGGCGAAGAAAATGTGATTTTCCTCTCTAGTGAAGAAAGTAAAAACAATTGCTGCGTTAACATACCCGCATCTAGATTGCTATGTGCCAAACATCAGTATTGCATACGATAATTGTTCAAGTTTGATTGTAGCTTCAGAAAAAATTAGATGTAAAACTTAAGAAGAAAGTGTTTTTCAACTCTCGTTTAAAAAAACTTTGAACTCGAGTTGAAAACCTCCACTTTCTTCTGTAGTTGTACAAATATCTATTAACCACAAAGTGCTTTATAATTTTTTTATAAATACTTCGTGACCTGAGGAAAACTGCATTTTTTGAGAAAGACTTATATGAAGTATTTAAAAAGACCTTCCTCTGTTTTGCGTTTATAATAACAGTATTCCGACATCGATGATTGGAATGATTCTAACACCAATTTTGGTAACTATATTTTCCATACCTGACAGATTTTTAAGAACATTTAGTATTCAATGGTTGGCATGCTCGTCTGCAATAAAAGCATTTTGTCTAAATCATCCAGGCTGATCATATACGCGAATGACGCGAATGCTCAAAGTTCTGCCTAGATGTTTTAGACGTTAATACTTTATCTCAACAGTTTAGTAAAATGTGGACTTATAATTTCACTTATTGTTATAACATTATGTTACAGTTATTAACGTTACGGTTAATTGAAATCATTAGGTATTGAAAATTCAGTGTATTTAGAGAAATCAACATTTAATACAAATGAGGTTTTATAACCTAACAAAACTACTCTTTGTCACTAAATGTACAATTATTATAAACTTTTAGAATAATTGTGGAATTATCGCCAGCATTAATAGAAATTCCTGATATATTTTGGAGATCATTTAACACAAATTATGAACAGTCACTTCTGCTAACTGTCGAAGCTCTGGAGGAGTGGAAGGAAGAATTTCTTCTCACATTATTCGCTTATTGAAAAAACTATAAAATAAACTGCACAAACTTCGTATTGACGCGCTTGTTAAATTGAATTTTTTCAAAATGTAGGATAGCCAACTTAATTTCTTTATTGAAATAGTATATTAAGATACAAGTGTATAATCAAGTCTTTAAAGCACGCGCAACGAGTTTAAGGGCACGACGCAAAGCGGAGTGCCGTTAACGTTGCAAGTGCATGGTGCATTCATTCAAAACTTCCAAGCAATGTTGCGATTAAAAAGTGGAATAGATTTGGAAGCATACTCTAAATTACGTGCGTTTGTGAAAGCTTCAACCAAAGGATGGGTACAAAAGCCAAAGAAATGTTCAGCATTTACAGAAAGCGACCTAAGAAGATTTTTTATTTCATCCAGATGACAGTTTCAAAAGTCATACTTGAAGTATCGTTAGCACGTGTGTTTTAAAGGCCTTTTTTCGCACGCATTTGAGTGTTTAAAACGAAGATTGTGATTCAGGTATAATAAAAAATTTATTAAAGAAAATGTCAGAATTGTTAATTTTTAAATACAATTAAAATGCTCAACAGAGAAAATAGTACAAAGCATATGTTGCAGAAGGCCTTTCTAGCACTCGTTCATTCGACCTTCTCCGCTTGAACTCGAGCTAGAATATAGCGCCTTCTGCAACTTATGCAACCTTTGTGAAAAATATGCTTCTCTTCCACATACATAACTCCAAATCACCTGGAAGTACGTAAAAAATGCTACAGTATAAAATTGTAGCTTTTTTAATTCCAAAACTTTGCGGAAATTTTCTGTACAACAAAAGTTAAGTGAGATATAGACGTTTCAACCATGTATTTATATACGAACACGACGTTGTTTAACCCCTTTAAGCTCAACCCTTTTGAAACTAAAAGTTTTAAAGGGATTTAATGTAGGTAATAGCTTTAGGTATATCTTTTCCAAAAGTCTACAAAATGCTTTTTAATGTCGTTTCTAGTTTCAAAAATAAAGTGATTAAAAAATAAACACAAATTTATTTTCCAAAAATTCTAAAAGCACAGATCAGAGGATGATGATGCTTTTAAAGGATGGTTCACTTAATACCTTTTTTTTATTGAACCACACTAGGTGTTGATTTTTAAGGGTGGAACTATCCTGAAATAAAGGCAGGGAACAATCATTACTCAGCTCATCTGAACCAAAATTTCACTCACCCTAAGCTTTAATACAAATAGTTTTATAGGTTATAGTTATAGGTTTTGGAGGAAAGCGGCATAATATAGATGACCAACGGCTAAGGTTAAACTATCAAAGGACTGACTTTTTGAGTGTTGTTTGGAGTTCCGGATAGCCCTTCGAGGGTTCTGGATCTGGAAGTTTCTATAATAAAGATCTGACTGGTGGATTTTACTTTTCGCAGGACACAAAAACTCTTGGATTGGAGAGTATGTGTTTGGATTGAAGTTGGAGACATCCATTCCATAGTTCTAAAACTGTCCATAATAGAGGTTTATTAGAAAAATGAGATATTTCCGTATTCTAAGTCCTAAAGGAATTTCCTTGGGAGAATTTTTTAGTTCTGACTACATTTGGTCTGAAGGTGTTAGCTGGTGATTTATAATAGGAGGATTTTTTGCTTTGCCACGGCTTCCTACTTCATTAGAGAATCTTCCGTGGCTTTGCTCATTAAAAAATACAAAACGAATTTTGATTTACAAAGATTCTCTAATGAAGTTTTGTGTTGAACCGTATAATAAAAAAATTCACAGATTTCGCAATCCATGCAACCATCGGAAACATTGGAATTGATAACCGGATAAAACCCTTATGTCAAACACTGGTAAGTAAGCACCATATCGACAGTATCCGCGACTTTTCCTGAATCTACCGATTGCGGTCGGGTACGGTACAAGCATCACTTGTTGCGACACCACCGTGTCTTTTTTTCATCAACGAAAACTGGTAACTTCATACCCATTACAAAACATAAGCATTTCTAATGCTAATATTAAAAGGCTTTCTTGTATTTCCAAATGCTAAAGGAATATTAGGGAGTGTTTCTGGTTAGAATTTTTGAGTTCGATTAGGGTTCCGGATAGCACCTCAAGATTCGAAAAATTTCTCTAATAAAGTATTCCCTGCAAACAAATTATAATAGTAAAACGATTGCCAAAAAAGTCTAACAATTTCATGGTTTTTCGGTTATCTATTGTCGATTAAAATTGGTTCCAACTTGTGCATATTTATTTGGCAGGAAAAGACTAATTTTCCTGGGCTATAAATTATGGACAAAGCTTTTGTTTGTCTAATGGAGACCATAGGCGGCATATCTCAATTAAAAAGATCATTTTTCAACGAATCTATAAGCATACTTACATTAATTATTGAATTACAACAAAAAAATTCTGCCCGGCCGTCCCTGCCTGTGAGTATATCAATTTTTCATTATCCATAGTGTTTTCCCGAGATATTTTGTTGTAGTCGATTTTTGGTAAAAAAAGGAAGGTTATACACTGCCTTTTTTTGAGCCCCGAAAATCGACCCGGAAAACAATTTTTCTTATAGAATATAGCCTGTAGAATCCATAATTTCAAACAGTTCCAAGATTGGGCTACTAGTTCAACAGTTACAGCCCTTTGAATTTTTTTTCGAAATTGGTTTCTAGTCTATAACTTTTGATTGAGAAGTCTGATCGAAAAAGTACGAATTGTTTTGGATTCTACGCACCAAAATTAATAAGAAAAAGCGTTTTCCCGAGAAATTTTGGTGTAGTCGATTTTTGGTAAAAAAGGAAGGTTATACACTGCCTTTTTTTTTAGCCCCGAAAAAAAAATTGTCTCAGATCGACCCGGAAACAAATTTTCTTATAGAATGGGGCCTGTAGAATCCATAATTTCAAACAGTTCCAAGATTGGGCTACTAGTTCAACAGTTACAGCCCTTGGAATGTTTTTTCGAAATTGGTTTCCAGTCTATTACTTTTGATCAGGGTTTGTAGGTACTAGACTGGATTGCGAAGCTGCTGAATCTCAGAGCAGGGTTGGTGATGAAATACTAAGGTGCACAGTAGTGAGAGGATGCCTCCAAGGCGAGGTGCTATGACCAGGACCACGTCTGTGGAACATATCCAACTTACGGTCGAAAAAGCAAATAGAGCTTGAACATGGAATTAAAGTGCACTACACACAATTAAATCGTTTGTCTGAACTTTACACATCGACCGTGTTGCAATTATTAGAAACGCGCGAACGAAATGTACACTTTGATGGATCACTCCGGCTCGCTGTGCGGTTCGCTATTTATATTACGCCAAAATGGAACCAACGAAATAATTGAGATTGGCGTCCCCTTTAGATATTTTGTTTACACCGCTACTGACTTTGTAACTACGCAAGCATTCTACATGCGTATAAAAGAATTCTACTCCTATAACATTTGGAAAAAAAGCAGGCTCCCTTAAACAATATCTTGGGACTCTTATTGGGGTAATCTTTTTCCCTATCAGAAGTGTTAACAATTTTATTAGACACTAATATCACAGATTTCTTTACGTATATCTATGCTAATATTGAACGTCCTAGAAAACTTTCAACAAATCTTTTTAGTAATTTTGCCCATTTTTTAGCGGCCTTTTACTCAAGAATTAAACCGAAAGTTTAGAAATACTGTTCTTTTTTCGCTGGAGTAAAATATAAATTCGGTGTACCTATAATTCAAGAGGCTTGTTTGATGAGGAACATAATATTTGCTTTCGGTCAACAAAGAAAGTGCAAGCCTTTAAATTTATTCGAAGTTAATAAACTGAATGGTGAATTGGTCTTTCGAAGTACTTTTATCTCGTACATATTTTACGTTTAGAAATTTCGTGTTTGCAATTACTTCAAATTTCATTTAAACCACTCAAGCGTTTTCCTAAAATAAATACGTTTCAACTAAAAGCGCTTTATTAAAGTTCTCTTCTCAGTATTACCGACGTAATTATACAATAAGATGTGGTCCAATTCAACTGACACTTAATTATTAGTAGCAGTTTTTGTTTAATTAGTGGAAAAATAAGTTTTAAAATGTTGAACTCACTTCACTAAACATCCCTCAACATCAAGTTATCTTCAATGACTAAGAGACTGAGTGGAATAACGAAATCTTTCGATTCACGAGAAACTAATTTACCCAGGAATTAAAATTAAGATACAAGTTACCTTCAACTCTACCTGGGAATGAGTTCCGATGGAGAAATGTACTCACATAAGAGGTTATTATGGCGGTCGAAATTTATTTATAATATAGGGTGTAACAAGTGTCATCAAAATTTTGGATGGTTGGATCAAATCAAACATTGTTTACAAAGAAAAAATAGTGCTCAAAATGTTTATTCCAGGAGTTACCAATCCAAGGATCTCAAAACTTGCGCTTATTTTTAAATCCTTTTCCCAACAATTATAATAAACGTTGGAATAAAAACGACATCAACTTTAGTGAATGTTAGTAGTAGATGACCAATGTATGTTTTGGACCAGGAAGTGACGTCACACCAATAAGAGACGAGGTCGTGAAGTAACATCCGTTCCCGTCCTCCTACTCCCCTCCCTTTGAGGTTCGTAAAGCGATTGAACTGGTCCAACAGGTTCGTGGAGCGACCCAAGAGCTTTTTCAACTGGTCCAACAGCTTTTCCACTCAGTTCAACAGCCCACGACCTCGTCTCTTATTGGTGTGGCGTCACTTCCTGGTCCAGAACATACATTGGTCACTGTTGATGTATGTTAAATGTTATTGTGAGTTATAATAATTTAATCAAACCACGCCCTACGTTCACATTTCCAAAACCAGCTTGACGTTTTTATTTCTACGCTTGGTACTAGAACGCTGGAATTGATCGTTATGGCAAGGTTTTTAGGTATTCCCATTCTGATTTTGTAAAAATTTTACAAACATTCCCACCCCAAGATGGAGCACCCATAAACGGCTGCGCGAAAATATCCTGAAGATGACACGAAACCTCGCTACTTGGGGAAAATTTTGACGATAAAGCGAATATTTTCCCCAAGGAACTTGCCCCCCACCCCCTCGGGAATCTGGAAGGTTCGTCCCCAGAATATTAGAATTAGGAATACTGGCTTTCGAATATTTCGCATAGTAAATTCACTTCCCCCAAATAGTTCAACCACAAATGAATTCTTCCCTGGAATCTTAAACCCCAAAGTATAATAATAATAATAATAATAATAATAATAATAATAACAAAGAAACACCATAAATACAATTAAAAAACACAAAACTCCTTCTTCACATAAACACACCACGTTATCACAACCCACTCGTATTCAACCCAAACGCAAAGCCAAAGAAACACTTACACAATAAAGTCTATTTAATAAAATTACAGGAATTATTATAATGATATTTTTGTTTTGTTTTCTTCTTTTCTGATAGCGTTGACTATTGGGGCCATTAATAGCTATGTTGGTAAGTATGAATTACATACTATCTCTAGATTTCCAATGTGAGTGTGTGAATATTTATTTTATTTTTATTTTTCTTTAGAACCCTCCCTACATAACTTCACCAGACACAGACACTAATCGTTACTTGATTTTAATCCGTGCGATTAGTTAACCAGGCTAGACCTGAGTTCTCACAAGAAACACCGACAATAATAATAATAATAATAATAAATCGTTTATTGGGTTTAACATAGAATACATCATCAGGTACATGATCATGATCATTACAATTTCTTAGTCCTTCCAGTTTCCCCCAAGGGGTTAAGATTCAGATTGGTCAAAAATATTAACCATCTGGTCTACCACTCAGCCCCAATACGCCATAGAGAGGTATACTTTAGTCGTGGAAATCTACCTACATCCATTAAATTGAGAAAAGGAAAGAAAGTTATCAGTCAATGATTCCAATTGAGTAAGATGGTACAAATGTACATTAATTCTAGGTATTATACTTCACCAGAATAAAGCTTATTCTTAATTAAGGTTTTGAACTGTGCTAGCGCCATAGATGAAAAGTTAATTTTTAGTTTGTTTAAATAAAAAGATATTAAATAACAGAAGGGCCTTTTATATAATTGAAGATTATGCTTAGGGATTGTAATAAGTAAATCCTTTCTTCGTATATTAATATTATGAGTGTCAGTTCTGAACCGTATTTTGTTAACGAGAAATTGTGGGCATTTATTGACAACTATTTTATAAAAAGTGCAGTAGCAATGCAGCTTCCTTCGATCTTCCATTTTTAACCAACCAGCCTTTCTAATGTAATGGGAAATTCCTTCCCTTCTTCTGACGCCAAATATAAACCTACGACAGGAGTTTTGAACGATCTGAATTCGTCTTTTTTCACAGGAATCCAAATTGGAACTGTAGACGACATCACAATAATTAAAATTCGACAATTGTTGGAGGTCCAGATTTAGATTGTTTACTGCACTTTGAAATTCACTTTTAGGGAATGAGATACTAACAGATCTGAGTATCATCCGAAAAAATATGGACTTTAGTATGCTTTATGTCCTTATATAAAAACGCGGTGTAAATCGTAAAAAGTAGGGGACCGAGTATGGAACCCTGAGGCACTCCCGACTGAACTGTAAAAGCATTTGATTGATTATTTCCCATGCACACGATCTGTTTTCTATTACATACAAGTAATTTTGAGAGGGCAGGTCTTATAGGACGAATATCGGATATACCTACCACTAGGTGATGCCACTTTCGCAATTGGTTTAAGTGAACACTTCCATACAGAAGGTACGGAATGAGATTTTATGCAGTAGTTTATAATATGAGTTATATATGGAGTTAGAAAAGGGCAACAATGTTTTAATATAATTATACTGATGCCGTCCACGCCAGTAGCATTAGATGACAATTTAAATAATATTTTGGTAATATCTTCCTCCAAAACTTCGGAAAAAGTAAAAAAACTATTTGGGTTAAATTTATAATCCAAGAGTTCCAAATCAGGTATGCAACTGCGTTGCTTGGAAGAAAAATACATATTTGGAGGAATATAATTATTCTTCTTGCTCAATAATTGGAGTTGATTCAGCTTCTTCTAAAGTTGTTTAGCATTGCAGCTTTTTACTACTTGGGTTAAGTAGCATTTCTTTTCATTGCGAATTGCGGTGGTTGTGAAATTTCTAAGTTGTTTGTAGTAGTCCCAAGGAGCAACGTTGGAAGTTCGTTTGAAGCGTTTAAAAGCAGAGTTACGTAGTGATATCATACGTTTAACGTTTTCCGTAATCCAAGGTTTGGAATCACCAAGCTTACCCTTATGTGGGCACATATTAGGTGCATGCGTATCAAATAAAGAAAGCATATTACTATTGAAAAAAATCGATTTTATCGGCTAATTTTGAAATATCAAACATATGATACTGTAACGGAAACGCTCCAGACATGACGTCGCCTTTGGCGCTCTGGAATTTTCTACGCGCGCGATAGTGGGATTTGTGTAGGAATATTCGAGAATGTACGCGGATGTTCTGGACTTACATTGCTTGCGTGTATAAATGGTTGCGGACCGAATATCGCGGCAGTTTTACTACCGAACGAGATCGAGCGCGGAAATATAAATTGCGAAGTGTGTGTGATATAAATAATCGATATAAATTGTACGGTTTTTATAGTGTTTTAGTTTTGTTTAATAAATATTGATATAAATCGAACCCGAATTTATAAATCACTTTACAATACCATACCAATTTTGTTGAAATTACGATATATCAAAATGGTTGGTGTAACTATCACATCAAGAATAAAATGACAATAAACAAGAGCAATATCATGCACTGGAACAACTCCACTATTCGCTACAGAAACGTCATCTCCAGCAATAATAAAATCAATTAATGTAGACGAGTGAGGAGCAATTCGCGTGGGTTCAGTAATAATTTGCAATAAATTAAATGAGTTCAAGGTATCGACTAATCTTGAATAGTAATGGGTATCAGGTTTAAGCCCATCAACGTTGAAGTCCCCCATACAAAATAATAAATCACAAGTTGGAACAAAATGTGCAAGGGAATCCTCAAACTTTAATAAAAAATTAGTAAAACGTTCGGTCAATAGATAGTACCAAAGCACAAATTCTTATTATTGATTTTAATTTGTACCCACAGATGTTCTATATCGTCACACACTTTATGGCTAACAACTTGACACTGAAATACCTGTTTGACATAGATACCAACCCCTCCATCTCTAGATGCTCTTGATATATGGAAGAAAGAGTACCCATCAATCCCAAGCAGTCCAAGAGGCTTATCTTTACTTAACCAAGTCTCGGAGATGCCCATGAAATCATAATCATTCATATATAGCAGATTTTTCACATTGTCCACCTTACTCAAGAGAGATCTCACATTGATATGACCAAATTTTAAATTCATTAACTAAACCCTAAAATAAATCAAACATTTAGCGTAATCATATTAATTAATGGTGATGTAGTTAGATTACAGGTTTCACCAATAAACCACTTAAAGAATAAACACTTGTTCTAACTAAAGGTAAGGTAAATGCAGGCAGAGCCCTCCGATACCGGTAAAATAAATAGTGTAGATATTCACGACAGCAGCAACACAATCAATTAGCACCAACGACCAAGAAGGATCCCAGGAACCAGTCGTAACATTAGAAATATTGCATAATGATGTGAAAAATGAAGTATACCTTGATAATAATTAAATCATTAAATGCAAATTTAAGATGGCTGTTACGCCCTCTGCTGGTCATTTTTGGAACTTGGAAATATTTTACAGCGATTCTTCATGACCGATTTACTCAATAATTTTGTTTACCCCTTAAGTCATGCGACGAACGGTTCCCGAGATATGGCCGAGGAACAGTCTTACCCGCACATCATCCTTGACTGGATTGGATCTATCGTTATCAGTTGTCCATAATAAGCGGCAGTCAACATGGCGGGTTCGAATAATGATAAACTAATGGTTTCAAATGATAAAATCCATCATTAGGGTGCTGCATCACATACTTCCTCCTTTCTAGTCAGTCCAAACACAGCAGAGAAGGGTAGTTTCCGAGTGTGCTCTTTCCAATTTTCTCAACTGTTTTCAAAATTCCTACTCACAAAAATGAGGACAATCTTGTACCTTTGATTGCCATTGCACGAATAAAATGTCTAATTAGTTGCTCGCTGTGCATTACAGCGTTGAATTTAAGCTTTTCGGAATAGATGTAATTGTACTTTTGCAATTAATTTACAATGTAATTGCATTTTAGCATTAAAATTAGAGAACGCATGGTTTTAATTGCATCTAATAGGTATAACACGATTGGAATAGCACATGGGAATTCTCTTTGCTATTAAAACTCCCTACAAAATGAAGGGACGTAGTAGTTAAGGCTAACGCTCATGTTCCTGTGAATAGGCAACATTGGTGTAACTTATGTTCTTGTTCGCAGAGGTGGTAAGAGCGGTTTTCATTAA
Source organism: Photinus pyralis (assembly GCF_008802855.1). Classification (NCBI taxonomy): domain Eukaryota; kingdom Metazoa; phylum Arthropoda; class Insecta; order Coleoptera; family Lampyridae; genus Photinus; species Photinus pyralis. The sequence goes on along the minus strand of NW_022170738.1, from coordinate 40,079,471 downwards.
AAATAATGTCTTGTACTGCGTAAATCATTGTAAAACGTACCTGTGTAAAAGTATAAGAAATTTCGATGAACTTGTTGTGAGAAAGAATTTTTACCATGTCGTAGCATGCAGATTTAGCTTCATTTCCTTACCTGCAAAAAAAGACACTATTAATCATTACTGCTTACTTATAATACAAAAGATGTGACAAAAAGTTCAAGGTGGCTAGTCTGCCGTAGTACAGCTTAAAAGTATCCGAGATAGTTTATAAGGGTAGGTGTGAGGAGCGAGACTTTATCGTTCAACTTTTCAAATATTGATTTATATTGTAGTTAAAGTGTAATTATGAGATTAAAACGTTGATTAGAAACTAATAGCGTAGTAGTAGCACGTTGTTAGTCAACTGTAATACCAGTTCCGAAAGAACTTTAGTATTGAAGATGTGTTTAACGGTTAAGGGAGAATAACACCCTAGGGCTACCAGAAAATTTCCCAGTTTACTTGTACTAACCAACGGAATGGCGTTGTTGAAACTAAGTTCTGTCACCCATTCGCGCCGAGGAAATTCTCCCCATCTAAAAATTATTTCCTCGGCACACGTAAACGTTAAATAAACGTAACAAAGGAAAATATCGTCACGTTTTAAATGCGGTATGAAAAGCGTTCGAGGAAAATTGAATGTTCTCGAGCAACTGCAATGACAATATGTTAAAATAAAATGTTACGATAAGAGCGCAAAGGAATTTACTGCGAATCTTTATTTCAAATTTCTTCGCCCTTTTTATCAATCATTCCGTACGATCCCTTTCCGAATGTAAAATGGGGTTGCGAGGTTTAAAGGTTTGATTCCATTGTAATCGACGTTAATGATTTATTTTGCCTCATCAATTTTGTAAAACAGCGAAAAGGTTGTGCGATTTTTTCAAATTTGCCGCTATCGAATGATTGTTTTATTGAAAACGAATCTACGTATCGATTTCGAGTCGTGTATGAGTTCTCCTTGCTACAAATCTTGTTGATGTAAGGTAATCCACATTATGACTAAAAATAATGCAGAAGGAAATGTGCCGTTTCATTTTCATTCCTGAAATCCGGATCAGGATCAATAATGTTCTCACTTTTGTAATTTGTTCGCGTGGTTTAGCGGAGGGCCAATTTGTTTTTGTTTTAAGCGAAGATAAAAATTAGGTTTTACATTTTTTTTACTTGTAAAAGTATAAGTTTAATAACGTACTGTGTGTCCTCTTGATTAATACGCTCGATATCTCTTTTTCAGAATTGCTTTTTATTTCGGTTACCTCTTTTAAGTTGGGTCGCATTATTTCGCATACATTTTCTTTGCTGCTGTCTTTTTTACACAGTAAAATGTTTAATTTGTAGGAACGCTGATCTTAAGAACTGAACTGAACAGTTCGGGTTGTGTATCTGTGTACGTGACATTTTGAACGTTATCAAATTGTATACGTATGTGGGACAACGGCGCTACAAATGGGACGATATGATAACATCCCAAAAAGTCAAACTTTTCGTATTCACTATCTCAGAAACAAACGTGGCTAAATTGAGTCTGTTTGTGGTATTAAAAGCTTCACAAAACAGTGGCACAGGGTCGCGAAAAACTCTATCTTTAAAAACAGCTGAGATTACACTGCAGTCTCAACCAAAATAGGACACACTGTAGATTTTCTTATATTGGTTCGTGTAACAGGAATTCTATAAGAAATCACATCCATTTTCTTATACAATTTTATCAATCAAGAAAAATTTCTGTACAGGGAAATCCCGTAACAACTGATACAATTTAGAACACAAGAACTTGTGTAACATCATGCAGAATACGATAGTACACGCAAGAAATAAATGAAAGACTTCCTTCCAGTGCTATTTTAGCATAAACTAAAAGGGAATTATTAATGTAAAGTAAAAATCGTGTTAGAAATGCAATGTTATCTCACTTGTAAATAAATAGGACCATAAAATCTGTTTTACGTATGTAAATTCACCAATCAGGTAATTGAATGAGTCATTGTAGTAAACTATCCGCGGGGAGAGTAGTGTAAGTACGTCTATTTCGTACCGAAATTGATTTGACAAAAGCTTGTAGAACTGGTGCGCACACGTTAAAAGCGTTTCGTCGTAGTAATATAGGCGGACAATAGATTCAAAGAGAGAGGGTATAAATAGAAGTGCATTCGCACTCGGAGGAAAGGTGTTTCCACGGGTAGCTCAGATGGTGAACCTGCGTTAGTTTTTTTCTCACATCCAAATAGTGCGTTAATCAGCGAATCGTCTTTCTGGAGATATTTAGAAGACCGAAAATGACATCGAGAGCCCGGTACCATCTTCATAGAGTCGTAGCAGCATCAAGAGAAAATTCCAGCAGCAGTTTTGGGGCGGATTCTATTCACGGTCCGTGCGAAGTCCAGCTGGGGAGCCAATTTCATCCCCACTCCCACATCGAATCAACAAACCACGCCTACCGATTTTGGCCGGTTCGTGTACCTTCAACTACATCCAAGCTCTGGGGGCATCCGTTACAAATTCTGCTCTGTATTGGTTGAAATTTTACTGCATTAACCATACTAGATTGACAGCTCATGTAAATAGCAAACTTCTAGTCCAAATTTACTTAAAGCCAATATTTCGATTGATTGTGTTGAATAATGGACGATTTTGTATTGATACCGGTCGCTGCTATTGACTTACAGTAATAGTGTAGATCTTTGGTACCAAATTCACTTGACCAAATTAACCAAGGGTCCAAAATACTTCGTTTGGGAGCTAAACCCCCAAAAGTCCCAAAATTTGCGCCCCTTCCTAATTTTTTCTCGGCATAACCCACAAAAGAATGGAACTAGTGTATTTATCTAATTTGTCGGGCATGTCCAATACAATTTTCTAGCAAATGTTTATTTATCGGAATGCTTCAAATTTATCAAATAATTCGAATTTTCCTTTTCCTCTTCATATTCTTACAATCCTTAAGATTATCTAACATGTTCCCATTCTTCGAATTGTTGATCATTTCATAGTCTCAGATTCTTCAATTTTTTCAATTCTTTAAATTCTTTTACGTCTACGTCTTCGGATGCTTTGTTCTTCGAAATCTTCCTTTTTTTTGGCCTTAAGTTTTTCCGATTCTTTAGCTGTTTTCAAATTTGTCGTTTTTTTAGATTTTATGGTTCCATCAGAACATTCAGTTTTTTTAATGATTCTGGTCCTAAAGTTTTTCGGACTTTTCAGTCTTATGTAAATCCTTCAATTTTTAACATTCCTCGCGCCGCATGCACATTCGGCAGCAAACTAAAAACGTGCTGCACCCTCATTCGTCAAAACGGCCAACCGATGAGAGCTTAGCGTCCTTGGCCGCAATTTTTTTAAAGCAGAGCTCCGAACTCTGCATTTCATGCTAAAAGGAGGTCATCTTATGTTACATATCCTGCGCTGCTAATTAAGCATGCCTTGGAAAAAGTCGAGTCGGCCATGAAAATTGACGAGCCAATGAAAATTAACGAACGTCTGCGCCATTACTATGCCACCATTAAATAGGTGTTCTAAGTTTTTGAATTTCGTATAGCGCCCTTTGAGCATAAGTAATTTAATTGGGCGTTCGGAATTACCGAGCTTAAAAGAAACTGTTAATCAGCTTCAAAGCGACCCATACTGTCCAGTTTAATCAGTAATTTTCTGCCCCAGAAGAAAAAGTCCAGGTGTCATTTCGGATTATTGGAGAAGTGCATTATAGCTTTCGCGATAATCAGCGTAATTTACGTGCATCAATGGCGACCGATATATGTCAAAGAGAGTTCGCCAAAGGATAAAGGAGTAAAATAAAATATTAAACCCAGTTTTAACAACAATACACGAAAATTGAATTTATACCAATGCTCATTTTCGTCAATAAAAAGAGTACTGACAACCAAAAGGTAACATTCGGAACCAGCCCGTATTTCACTATCAATCACAAACAAAATTTTCACTCCAAAGAGCCGTTGTTAAAAAACACTCAGGACGGCGGGTTGTTTTTAAGCATGCATCAAGTTGCAGCCAACTGATAACTGCCCCAGAGCGCTGATTCAAAGTTACCACATCGACGAAAGAATTGTAAATAAAAGGTTAGTTATCATTTTTGTATTCTGTTTTATATTTCAATCGACAGCTTTACGATCCGTTGTGAAAAAGGTAAAATTATTGTATCATCACGATTAAACTTTAAATGAAAGATTCTACAGTCGTCGAGCACTATGTAAGTTATTGTCTTGTTTATGTGTATTATTATCAAAAAAACCTCCTGAATTTGTTGTCCTTTGTAAATAAGTTACTATTACCGGTTTGGCATTTCTTTGACTGACATTTACACAAGTGTGTAATGAAAGGCTTTAATTCCACAGTGTTGTCTTCAGTGACTAGTCAAAATTTTGCTGACAGTCCCCTACAGTGCACCGGACTTGTTAAATTTTATGCACGAACTCCTAAATTTGTTGTCATAATCTCAGAGCAATTAAAGGCAAAATAGACCATCAAAGAATTTCTTTCTTTCAATACCCATTCCTTGAACATAAAGCCTATTGTATCTAATGTATTTGAATTGCAGAATGAACAAACGTGGAATTCTTCGACTCCCCTTTTAGGCTTTAATGAGGACTTCCTTTTGAGATTAGTAGACGTATTCTATCCAGTTTTCTTCACCTTAACATACCTACATCCCACTTTGATTAATGAATTTTGAAGCATTTACGGGGCGTTACAACGCAAAACTTTGATGCATGGTTACAAGGTCTTTTAGTATAGTTCTTGTAAGAAACGCTCCCAGACCAAGCACCTTGTTTACTATTTGTCGTGAAGGATTACTTCTAAACGACTGTCGCCTCCATAATAATCATTACTCTTCTCTCCATCTCGTAAATAAAGAGTCAACCCCTACACGAATTTCATTTAGTTCCAATTAGCAGCCGAGACATAAAATTCTTAACCATCAACGATCGGAAAAATGCCTCTATAATTGCTGAATGTCATGCACAATAGGAAGGGATCCCAGTAATGAAATCCGAAAAACAAATTTGAAATCCAACTTTTTTAATAAATAAGAAACGAGAGTTAAGATGGAAGTTCTAATTTGCATACCAGCATAATCAATTATCGTTCGCTTGAGGAGCGTGTTTATAACGTAGCGCGACAAACCCTCTGTCGAAATAATTAGTTATCTTTAACAATGAAAAACACGCCATAAACGCTAACTACTGCGATATTTTTATCTTTTTAAATAACGCGCTGCATACTTTCACGTTGAATGTGTTTAATCTTAATTGTACTATTGCGTTGGAATGCAGGAATCCTCCAATGGAAAATTGCTTTAGTGTAATTATTCCATAATGCTTTCAGATTTAGGGAGGAGGTATTTAAAACAAGGCTCGCTTTATCAACCCACCCTCTCATTATTTCATTTGCATTGGGAAGAGTGCTTAAGTTTAGCACAGGTAAGCCAAAAGTTGTTGCTTACCCTCGGGTAAACCGTTAAAAAGGAATTGCTGTAGCGATGAATGGAATGAGTAAAGGATGGATGGAAAACCTAACAATTAAGGTGATCGAGCTAACTCCCAATTAAAAGAGGCTTGTTGCAGAAGCAGGAAAAAGTTGGTACCTGCAAAATCCTATTATAAAGAATAAGAAAGGTTGTTGGTGTGGGTAAATAGGAAACATCTTTCGAAGCAATGAACGTTACTTAGCTACCTTTAACGATCGGAGTGCTCAAATCGCCTTTTTTCGCACGCTCAGGCGATTCTAATGCAGGTATAATAAAAAAATAGTTTTAACACTCGCCAAAAAAATGATGTTAACATTCAACTTTCATCTCCCCAAAAAATTAACTCTTCTTTAACGAGCGCTGAGGGGCGATGTTTTCAATTGTAATGTCATATTCCAAACGATTTTGATTAAGATGGTCCTTTTTTTAAATATGCATACATTTTCAACCTATTTCGGTGGGTGTCAAACGATTTCTTTTTTACATTAGGGGCGGTTTTGAGCCTCTCTCCTACATGAATGCCAATTTTTTCGTAGTAATAATAAAGATGAATAACATCTTAAAAGCATGAAAATTTAACACCTCCTTTTCGTGGACGTTTAACGATTTTTTTTATACATAAAAGGCTGATTTCAACCTCATGGAAGGTCGCTAAATAAATTTCAATTTTTAGGAAGTACTAAACACGAAACTTAACGCTTTAACAAACTTTTTGATCGCGCATGAAACGAATTTTTTTACATTACGGGCGGATTACACCCCTCGCTAAATGAATGACATTCTTTTTGAAAGTACTGGAGATGAATCATGATATTTTACAGATATGAGTATTTGAAATTTTTTTCGCGGCGATTTTTTGTACGTTAGGAGCCGATTTCGCCTGAATTCTTTGAGTCGTTGTAAAGAATAATATAAACATTTTAATGATTAGATATTTTTATTTTTAGAATGCTATTTACATAATTTCATTGTTATTTTTAAGAAGAGGTTACAACATTAAAGTATTACAAATAAAATTGTTAAAAAAAAAATTAGCGTATACTTAAAATATAAAAAAATTCATTAAATGCTGTCTGTTGCGGTAAAGTGACTAAAATACAAGCATTTTAACAATCATCAGATTTTGAAACTTTTTTTGTGAGTAATAAACGGATCTTTTTGTACACTAGAGGATGATTACACCCTGCCGGAAGATCGCTAAATGATCTTTTTTTTTGTATAGGTACTACTTTTTAAGAACTTCAAAAACATAAGGATTTGACCCTTCTTGGCAGGTGTTAGACGAATTTTTTGTACGTTAGGGGATGGTTATATCTCTCGAGATGGTCGTTCAATAGTATAAAATGTAGGTTTAAAAAGCGCTGGAGGCACTAAAACTGCTGAAGCCGCTGAAGTTACAAAAACCACAATAATCTATCAAATATTTCTAAATTTGGATTTATTTTTTCGAGTTTGATAGGAAGTTATCATTTTTGAGATCTTGGGGATTAGTGTTGAAATTTCGTGTCGATTTTCCAATAAAACATGTGGCTAGTGGAATTTCAAGCACAAATCTTTAAGCATCTACTGAAATTGAAGGTTGTCCTTTCTGCTTCTTTTAATTTCTGTACAGCATTATTTTCATAATGCGTGCTGGATGTCTGGAGATGAGATCTCGCTGTAAATTTAGTTAAAGTGGACATCTTAATTGGCCTTATCTGCTCTAAATCACTAAGTACGCACGAAATTATTTCAATATCCTGGAAATTGCAACGTCATAGGTGGGATTTGATTTGTTAACAGCCATTTCTCTGGGCGGTAGGTGGTAGTTCACGAGAAAGGATAGTAGGAATCCTCACGGGGAAATTTTTGGGATGCATTCGATCCTGGGCAACAAGATAGTTAGTACGTGATCTAAGATATTAGCTTTATTTCGGGCAGTTTAGTCCGTGTTTTGGTTTACCAGAGCAAACAGTACGAAATAAAAAAAAATAGTAAAATTGTATTCAGAGAGGTTCGTGAACCCAGTGGTGATTACGGGAATTTGGTTCTTATTGGAACGTAAAACAGCGCATGTCAGTTTCATCCGCGCCGCAAGAATACGTGTTATCGTTAAATTAAGAGATAAACAAGTAACGTATAGTAAAACGCGTTCCGTAAGGAGATTATAACAGTCGTACGCAGTCAAGGACCAACTAATTTAGCGGCGCCAATATATACTCGCCTTATGGTTAAAAATGTAGTGTATTTTAGATCTATCTTAGTAGTCGTAAAAAGTACAAAACTGTTACGTAGATAATATTTCCCCTGTTTGGGGTAATATAACAAACGTTTTGATTTCTCGTAAAGCTCGTTGGCACCAAACCTTTGTGCGCCGTGAAAAATCTATGCCTAGAAAACAACTGAATCATCTGAAAGTTCACCGAAGAAGTTTATTTTTTATTTTATTTCATTATCCCTCTCTTGTTTTTGGGCCCTCAACAGGCATGCGCCCAATTACAGAGTGACCCGCATAATGCAAACCCAACGGCAAGGTTCTAAGTTGCAATTCCGTTATCATTTTCACTGTAAGGAGGGTTGCTTCCAGCCTAATTTTGTATCAACATCTTCCACTACAAAAAGGCCGGGCCGTCTTATATGAGGTACCGGTATTCCATTTATGTAAAATTAAAGGTCTGAAACTTTAAAAAATCATCGTAAATTATATTTGGGTCAAGTAAGATAAAACTTTGATTTGTATGTTATTAAAGAGATCAACCATTTGAAGCCGTTTTGGTATTTCATGTATTTTACCATTAGAAACCCACTGTAATTGAATTTTTAGATAATAGAATAAATCAATAATTGTATTGGATCGTTCAAAATTCAATAACGAGAGAAGTTACAATTTAGTGGGTCCATTATAATTATATTTTATGAGAACCGTGTGTAAAAAGTGTTATTAGATTCGAAATTAAGTTCAAAATTCAAAAAAACCGGGGCCACTTGAATAATTAATCTAGTTAATTCGAAATGTATAGACACAATCATAAGTAGTAAAATCTGTAAAGGATAATAGACCCGTTGTGAGGCTCCGAGGAAGGTCTACCTTGCGTTAATTGTCGGTAAGGAGTTTCATAATCGCAACTACTAGGTAGTAGCTACCAATCTTTGAGTGTGAGAACTTTAATTGCAGCTATTTTACTGACAACGACTAGGTAGCAGCTATTAGGTGGCCAAATGTGACTTGGCCTTAAAGGAAAACTGTACCGCCATTTCGACGAAATTATTGTCGTGGGTGCGTTTTCAATTCATTGTGAGGTGCCATTACGAGCAAAACTAATAATAAGTGACATATTCATGCAAAAGGGTCGTGTCGCGGAATTGACCGGACGGCTGATTTATATTCAACCCGATAAAAATATTCAACCGTAAATATACTACATTGCTTTCTTAATACGTATGCGAAAATTTTCGTTTCGTTCATTATTGGAGTTGCGTAATCACGTTTAAATAAATTGTTACCTTGAAAGCATTGCGATTCAAGCACATCACATTTCACTGTGTCATGTGGCTAGTTACGATAAATAACAAACTTATTAATCAAAATTGTGATTCTGAATGAAACAGTGGGTAGTAGGCGAGGTAGTAGGTAATTGTGACATTTCTCTACTGGGGAACATCGGTAAATTATTACAGTGAATAAGTAAAAGTTCAATTATTAGATTTAGAGAAACCTGAAACCCAATTTGTTCCCGATTTAGAGTAGTCCACCGTCTCTCAAAATCCACTTTCAACGAGTGGTCGAACCAGAGCATTAGATTTCATTTTCAGATTAAGTTGAGATAAATAACCAAACTTCCGCAAGAATCATTAAAAGTTTATTCATTATTGAGCTAGCCGTGGCATTGTTATTTCATTAAAAAAATTAATTGTTACCGAAAAAATTTACCAGTACCGTAGAGATTAAAAGTTGTTTTCTACAAGTGAGGTTTCCAACTCCTGTAAATATAACTAAGCCGTTACATAAGTCATATAAAAACGGTGTCTCCTAGATTTTGGGATGTGCCCATACAGTTTTGCCAAGAAATCCGAGATAAAACCCCTACAGTAAGACGACGTACCACGGGGACGTTTTGAAATGAAAATGAATCCGAAGTTAATTGTTGAAATTTTGAAACTTTAATTCTTGTCGTGACAAGAACAAATTGCTGTGTGTACTCGATGAAAACCATTTTTTAATACAGCTGTTTCAAAGTTATGAAAATCATATCTTCTCTCAAATGAGGTCGCAAATACGTCCTTAAAAGTGCCCAAATTGAGTGGGTCCACAATAGATTTTTGTAGATATTTATCTCATTTAGTTCATAGAATAATAAACTTTGAGTAAATTTCCTTTAGCTCTTTTCTACGCCTTGTTATGTTACTTATCGGCTTAAGAGTTTTTTGAGATTTTCGAACTTCCTAATAAAGCTAATCAGCTCCGGGAATAGGCGTAGAGGGGAATGTTTTAAAGATCCAAATTCGATTATGAAGTGCCTCAAAATTCTCCTAAAAATATTTGCTATAGGAAATAGGCTAATCACACTTCTGCAATTCTGCTAAGGAAGTTTGCTCTCTTGTGCATATCGCCGTAGACAAGATCTTAGGGCTCTTATTAAAAAGATTGCTAGACTCTGAAAATGACGTCTTCAAAAAATCTGCCTTAAAAATCTTCTGAGAGTCTTTGATATCTTTTTTCATATAAATCTCTCAAGGAATCCTTATAAGAAATTTGTGACCCTCTTCTGGAAATTTGGTAAATCAATGTCATTGTCATTAGAATAAATCTTTCCAGAAAATAGTTCTGGAAATACCATCTAGTATTTGAATTTCCGAGTGCTTCTCGTCTCTTGGAATACTTATTGAGTTATAGTTTTCGTTTCCTAAAGGACATTTGTAACTTCACCACTGGTACACTCTTACGATGTATTTTTAAATCAGCTTCTGATGATGCGTGTAATCAAACGTAATTGTAAAATTAATTAGTTTACAAAACACGTGTTCAGTGGATTCATGAGATGTTTCAGATACTAATTAATTATTATCTCGATTGAAATCGCCAACACGTTGTTGTACACCAAGCATCACACAGTAGGTATCTGGATTCATCTTTTGGTTTAAATGTCACACACCGAATGCTTTGTTGTCTACACCTAACTGTTAATGCTACAACAGACATGCAGAAATGACGAAGAAGCAAATGAACAATAAATATCGCATGAAACTCGTTTAACTTCCCCATTATGAAAAAAATGTTCCACACAAAATCATGCACTCTGTTAAAGAGAATTGACAGTTTCTCTTAAATCTAACACATAACACATTCCAAGTGCAATTATATAAGACGGTAACATTAATATTGGATACAGGTATACATTTCCTTAACGGGCACCCATAAATTCTAGAAACTCGCCGACTTAACAGCAGCAGCAGCATGATATATAGTGCTTGTAAAGAATAAGTCTTTCGATAAAGCTACTCATCGCGTAAAAGAATCAATCTACCTCCTTTTATCTACGGAAGTAAACTGTTTTTTTTGTTGTATAATCGAAGCGTTCGAACGGCGCTGGTAGCTTAAAACGATTTTAATTATCCGCGGGGGCGGAGTGAATGTTTACGCACAACAAATTACCTTTCGATTAAATCCAATTCTTCGATCACTTATCAATCACTCCTCTAAATGCTACGGGGGAATTGCCACAAAAAGTTTCTGAACCATGAGAAACTTCACATAATTTTACAAAATTCGCCAGTTCATGTGAAACTACAATAATCCTTTAAAATCTATACTATGGGGGCTGAAAGAAGGGGAAAGTTCACTTTTATTTACGACAAGGGTAAGGAGTGCATACGAAACGTGGAAATCCAAACAGTCAGGAGATATGAAGCGCGACGTCTCGAGGATAACGCGAGGATAACGCACCCACAACACCAAGTACCTGAGGAGGGACTAAGCCAGATGGCGCTAGCAAGTGGCACCACGCGAGGACTCCGGCTTTTCCGCAGTTGCGCGTCAGTTTTACCCCCCGCGAAAACTCGTTCGATCTGTGTACACTCATGGGCAGAATACAACTGGGTTAATTAATCGGCTATTGTAATCCTTATACGTTAATGTCATATTTCTGAAGGTTCGCAGTCATTTGTAAAACTGTTGCTTTTCTACGACACGTAAACCACCCCTTGCTCTGCGTGCACAAGTTGAATTGTTTCTCATTTGTGTAAATGAAAACTTGCGAGTTGGCGTTTCCGGTTTTGCAAAGTAGCAAACAGAGCAGGGCATATCAGTTCCAAAATCAGAACGGAAAACTTGGACGCATTCATTGTGCGAGTGAATCTAGAGCCAGAAAAGTTTTATGAAGGACAAGAAAATTAATTAGCATGGGATAAAAAAGAATTTTTCGGTGGTGCTGAACAAATTAACCGTTCTGAAATTATAATTAGAGTATAATTGCAACGGAAGTAAAACAACATTGGTTAAAATTTACAATAAAGTATTCGAGACCGTTTCAGAGACTAGCCAACTCTCTAATTTTTCTATAGGTACTTAAACATCGTAAACATTTTTGCAATCTTTCACCGGATTTAACAAGAAGATTTGAGTTTAATTCAAAAAGAAAGAATGTCAAGTAGTTTACATAGTCGGCAGTGTTAAAATAATGAGATTGCATAATCGGTAAATATCGAATGTACACAACATTTTTCTATATGAAAGTTGCTTCCCATAATAAGCCAGCTTTCAATTGTTTTTATTTCAGAAAACAAATCAGTTACGAAAAACAATTGCATTTTTTTTAAATGGCAGTGGGCCTTTTCATTAGGCTTATTTGATAGAGATTTTTTTTCTCTTTTCGATTATGTAACATGTTAGTACCGTAATGCATTTCTTTGAAAAATTTTCTTGGATTAGGGTACTAACATGTTACATCATCGGGAAGAGAACCAAAAATCTCTACACCAAAATTTCTCGGACTAAAAACCAATTTCTAAAGAAAATTCAAAGGGCTGTAACTTTTGATCTAGTAGCCCAATCTTGGAACTGTTTGAAATTATGGAATCTACAGGCCATATTTTATAATAAAATGTTTTTTCCGGTCGATCTGAGACAATTTTTTTTGGGGCCTCAAAAAAAGGCAGTGTACAACCTTCCTTTTTTACCAAAAATCGACTACACCAAAATTTCTCGGGAAAACATTTTTTCTTATTAATTTTGGTTCGTAGAATCCAAATCGAATCGTACTTTTTCGATTAGACTTCGCAATCAAAAGTTATGGACTAAAAACCAATTTCTAAAGAAAATTCAAAGGGCTGTAACTTTTGATCTAGTAGCCCAATCTTGGAACTGTTTGAAATTATGGAATCTACAGGCCAATTCTATAAGAAAATGTTTTTTCCGGTCGATCTGAGACAATTTTTTTTTGGGGCCTCAAAAAAAGGCAGTGTACAACCTTCCTTTTTTACCAAAAATCGACTACACCAAAATTTCTCGGGAAAACACTTTTTCTTATTAATTTTGGTTCGTAGAATCCAAAACGAATTCGTACTTTTTCGATTAGACTTCGCAATCAAAAGTTATGGACTAAAAACCAATTTCTAAAGAAAATTCAAAGGGCTGTAACTTTTGATCTAGTAGCCCAATCTTGGAACTGTTTGAAATTATGGAATCTACAGGCCATATTCTATAAGAAAATGTTTTTTCCGGTCGATCTGAGACAATTTTTTTTGGGGCCTCAAAAAAAGGCAGTGTTAACCTTCCTTTTTTACCAAAAATCGACTACACCAAAATTTCTCGGGAAAACACTTTTTCTTATTAATTTTGGTGCGTAGAATCCAAAACGATTCGTACTTTTTCGATTAGACTTCGCAATCATCCTCCTGGTCGTCCGTTGATCTGCTTTTTATGCAACCTGCTTGCTAGTTTCTTGGATGGAAAAACTGAGGGATACGTAGAGGGGATCCATTAGGTATCTTTGAATTTAAAAAAAAGCCGTGGGATGTAATTGCCAGTGCAAATTTGGAAGAAAGAATTTTGTTTGAGCGTCGAATCACGATGCCTTGTCAAAGACTGAACAGAAACGACAATTAAAAAACTCAATGAAGGAGCTATGAGCCAACATTCTAAATTAAAAAGAAAACGTTTGGAGCTTTCTCTTCCAGATCTGACCTACGAATGTTTCACACGCCTTCCCTCTCGAATGCCCTGTTAGAAGCTGCAGAAGGTGAAAAATTGAAAATAAATTTAATACTAGCAATTCAATTTGCATATGCAGGATCCTTTCATACACAACAAACGATTATTTATTTTTATTTTTTCGATTCATTGACTGTAAATGACCCTAATTGAAATTGTTTCGCGATTAATAAAATATTTCACTTATGGATTACAATATTAAACATAATTGCGATTTATTGATTTGTGCAAATTAATGTAGGCCTATCCCCTAAACACTGAAGTCTAGGCTTTAATCAGCGGTAGCGCTCCGGATTTGCGTTAAACGCATTTTGCATAAATTAATGCTGAAAACGCAAGATTCTAAAAATCGTCTCGGTGAAATATAAATTTCCTGTTCCTGTCGCTTTATAGTTACTATATAATTGATCCATCTGTCGGGGAGCGAAAAATGTTCCACGTCAAATCTACTAAGAAGGACTCGATTTATTATTATGAGAAGTGCATTTTATTAATTTTGCACAGTTCAACTTCGAGTCCCGTTGTAAAATTTAATAAAACGTCATTCACTCGAAACACTTTTCGAAATGTCTAACACACTTTCGCCTATAAATTTTCGCCTTATGAATATCATAAATCATTTAGCCCGTCATATAACCCGTTAAGTAGGGCTTCATGTTTATTGCAAAATTTTCAGCTTTGTATGTTTCATCTGACAGTAAATTTACATGGAGACAAATGTGCATTGGAAGCAACCGATCAGGTACATTTCACTGAAAAATGGGGGACCCTCCGTTACTCTTTTATTTAGTCATGTTATTTTCCCCCAATTTTGAGGTCTTCTGATCTGAAACGTGGCTTACCAGTTTCATTTTCTTGCTAAAGTTGTACTAAATAAGGATATTGAATTAATGATAGGTGATTTTATAAAAACAAGAGCAGAAAACGCATCAATTATTAATACTACAACTCATTGTAATTTACGCTTAAATAATGACAAAATTTCGAGTACATTATAAACGTTGGCAATTTGGTCCCGTTCCCATTTTTTATCAAAAAGGAAAGACAAATTTTGGTTAATTTACAAAATTTTCAATGTTTTCAAGGGGCGGGTCGGTTTTTTGTAAACGTGTATAATTAATCTGCGTTTGTAATATGTAGTTAAACTAAAATTAACAGCTTATATCTTACACAAACGTCAAGTAAATCCTCCACGTTTCCCCAACATGTAATTACGGTTATACCCTTTTAAGACTTAACAGAGCTTGAAGGCAATTTGCTACCCTAGTTAGATACATACCGGGTTTGTATCATACGATTAGCATTATTCTGATTTTGGGGAGGGGCGCGCGCCCTAAATTCCATATTAATAATTTAACGTAAATCGTTTCAGATAATCAGCTACTCGAGTTCCCGAGGTGGTGTAAGCGTCGCAACCGAAAGAGGAGAGACGAGTCGCAGTGTTTTACTTATCCAAAAAGCCCGACCTTCTGATTCTGGAAATTATCAGTGTAACCCTTCTAATGCTCGTCCCGCTAACGTCACCGTACATGTTCTAAACGGTAAGTGTACCAAAAGTTTATATTATCGTATACGGCTGACTGCCTGGAAATCGCCCTAAGCCCTACCGCTTTATACGGCGACAATTATCCCAAGACATCCTCGGGAGATTTATCCGCGCAAATGTTTCATTGATCTCGGAATTTATTCGGCCGTTTTGCTTTTTATGTTGTGTTTTATTTCGGTTTTATTAATTGTGCGTGAAGGGCCTAACGAAGCAAAATTTAGTATTCTTGAGTGTCAGGGGCGGTTGATTAAAGTTTACGAGCATCTTACTCCATAATGTCTTACATTTCCCTCCTAATACAACAGATTTGCGTTGCTTGTCAGTTTATTGTTGTTCCTTTCGTTTATTTGATATTTGTGTGAATTTTAAGCCTTATTTCCATTTAAATTTCGCCCTTTCATACCAAGTGAAAGAACAAATTGTGCGGTTTTTCCTTCTCCTCGGGCGTTATGCATGTATCCTGCTGGATTTTCCTTAACCATTCTCTAATTTATACCCTTTAATAACCAATTTTAGTTAGTATTATTATACCCTTTTAGTTTCATTATAATAAATCGTTTCAGATAATCAGCTACTCGAGTTCCCGAGGTGGTGTAAGCGTCGCAACCGAAAGAGGAGAGACGAGTCGCAGTGTTTTACTTATCCAAAAAGCCCGACCTTCTGATTCTGGAAATTATCAGTGTAACCCTTCTAATGCTCGTCCCGCTAACGTCACCGTACATGTTCTAAACGGTAAGTGTACCAAAAGTTTATATTATCGTATACGGCTGACTGCCTGGAAATCGCCCTAAGCCCTACCGCTTTATACGGCGACAATTATCCCAAGACATCCTCGGGAGATTTATCCGCGCAAATGTTTCATTGATCTCGGAATTTATTCGGCCGTTTTGCTTTTTATGTTGTGTTTTATTTCGGTTTTATTAATTGTGCGTGAAGGGCCTAACGAACCAAAATTTAGTATTCTTGAGTGTCAGGGGCGGTTGATTAAAGTTTACGAGCATCTTACTCCATAATGTCTTACATTTCCCTCCTAATACAACAGATTTGCGTTGCTTGTCAGTTTATTGTTGTTCCTTTCGTTTATTTGATATTTGTGTGAATTTTAAGCCTTATTTCCATTTAAATTTCGCCCTTTCATACCAAGTGAAAGAACAAATTGTGCGGTTTTTCCTTCTCCTCGGCTTCCACTCCTTTTTACCCTTCATTTCTTTACCAAATCCTGCGTTATGCCTTTCTTCAACCATGTATCCTGCTATCCTGGACTTTTCTTGATGCTTGCCACCACCCCAACCATTCCTTGCTTTCTCCTTCTCTAATTCCAGCTGCGTACCTGTGTGCTTGCATCGATCTACCTGCTCCAGCAACTACTACGTCCTTTTCTTCCCCTATACTCATTACTTTACTCTTTTTAGCGCATTTTCCAGACGGAAAATGAACGCTATTGTCCGCACTTTGTCTGTCTATCCGTCTGTACCACTACTGTACTACACTGATTCTTGAACGAGAAATCGATTAGCGAAAGTTTGACATCTCCTTTCGTTATCGAGTTAGAAGAGGAACAGGCAGACAGACGGACGGACAAAACCATCACAGAAAGGGAATTTTTTTAATTCCCTGAAAAAGATGAAGAAATGGAAGAAGGGGCACAAAAGACACTGTGGAGATTTATAGAGGGAGAAAAAATAGGAGACAAAAGTATGGCAATGAAGGAGAAGGGAGAGATAATAGAAAGAGGGGTGGGGCCGAGAGTGTACAAAAGAAACAGATTGAGAACAATGATAGAGAAATAAAGCAAAAGAGAGATAGAGGAGGAGTTTAGAGAACAGAAAAATTACAAAGGAAAATGCAAACAAGAAAAGATGAAGACACAGAAAGAATATGAACATTTTTTTTTATCTTTATTGCAAATTTACAATCTACTTCATTTAGAGTATTAAGTAAATGTGATATATGACTTTCACTTGGAAGGGGAAGTGTCCACTGACAATCCACCTTATAGTTCACTATCACTTAGTGTTACGGGGGTAGGTCAGCAGGCCAGGTTTTGTTTAATCATCTGATGGGTGGTCCATCCCTGTAGAGGATTTCTATGAGGACGTTTGGATTACCTGTAATTCGTTGTTGGTACGCGGCAGAGAGTGGTGATTACGTCCGTGACATATGGAATTTGGAGGTCTTGATGGAGTATGAAGTTGCTAACGTACCATGGGGCGTTAACGATTGCTCGGAGTGTTTTGTTTTGGAACGCTTGGATTGGTTTTAAACGAGTGGGTTTGGCATGGGGCGTTAACGATTGCTCGGAGTGTTTTGTTTTGGAACGCTTGGATTGGTTTTAAACGAGTGGGTTTGGCACAGCCCCAAAGCTGGATACCGTAAGACCAGATGGGTTTCACCATGGTTTTGTACAGCAGGAGTTTATTTCTGAGAGAATGTTTAGATTTACGTCCCATGAGCCAGTACATTTGTTTGATTTTGTGATCCAACTGCTTCCTTTTCGTTTGGATGTGTTTCTGCCACGTCAGTCGTTGGTCTAAATGGAGTCCTAAGTATTTTACTACAGTGTTTACAGGTATGGGAGAACCGTTGATTGATACGGCCGGACAGATTTCTCTGCGTTGGGTAAAAGTGACTTGAACTGATTTGGCTTGATTAATCTTGATTCGCCATTTGGAATACCATTCACTGAGCATGTCGAGTTGGGATTGCATGTTTACGGAGGAGGTAACCGGATCGTGGTCACAGAGGAGAGAATAGCAACGTTATCCGCAAATGCCGCAACGGTTACGTTATGCAAGACGGGTAAGTCGGCAGTATATAATAGGTAAAGGAGCGGGCCGAGCACACTTCCCTGAGGGACCCCAGAATGTATAGGATAGTGGGGAGAGACAGAGCCATTGAGTTTAACAGAGAAGTTCCTATCAGTGAGGTAAGATTTCAGGAGAAGGTAATAGTTGCTACTAACCACATTTTTGAGCTTGTAGAGAAGACCTATGTGCCAAACTTTATCAAATGCTTGAGAGACATCCAAAAAGACCCCATTGCAGTATAGTTTTTCTTCTAAACTCTTGGAGATCTGATTCACTATGCGGTGGACTTGGTGGAGTGTTGACATACTTTCTCGAAAACCAAACTGATAATCAGGCAGTAAGGTTGTTAGGTCTTGGTCTGATTGAATTCGTTTAAGTATTAGTTTCTCAATTAGCTTAGACGGGATAGGCAGCAGGCTAATAGGTCTGAATGAAGATGTTTCATGTGGAGGTTTACCGGGTTTGTGCACCATAATGATTTCAGCGTATTTCCATGCAGTAGGAAAGTAGCAGAGGCTTAGTATTCGATTGAAGATAGTCGTTAGGAGGACAAGAGCTTTGTGTGGCAGCTTTTTTAAGATTTGGCTGGTGATTAGATCGTATCCCGGGGCTTTATGGTGTTTTAGTTTCGATATTTCTGTTTTAACTTCAGAAAGGTTGATTGGTTTTATTGGCAGCGACAACTGGCATGGGATGTCAATGAATGCTTCAATATCGTCATTTAGGGCACCGGGAGGTGGTTCTGGTTCTTGAAATACGTGGGATAGATGGATTGCAAAAGCGTCCACCTTTTGTTGGTCAGAGCGGGCCCATTCATCGGCGCGTATTCTTATCGGGGACTTAGGTGGAGTGAGCCTTTTAAATTTTTTAGTGGTTTTCCATAGGCTATGTTCATCAGAGGATAGTTTTTGAATGTATGCTTCAAAGGTGGAGTTTTGAGCTTCTTTTAGTGCTGCAGTAAGTTGTCTAGATAACCTCCTGTAATAGTGCAAGTCTTCCAAGTGGCGTGATCTCTGCCATAGTCGTCTGGCTCTTCTTTTTTCGCTAATTAGTTGTCGGATGTGAAGCGGGATGTCTTTGGAACTGGCCTCTAGGGGTTCGACACGGGGAGTCGATTGCCACGCAGCTTTTTGCAGCAGAGTCGTGAAGTCGTACAGCTTCGTCTAGATCTACTGAGTCTTTGATTCTTATGTTAAGATTAATGTGTTGAGTAATGTATTCAGTGAATTGTGCCCAATCGGTCTGTTTTGTAGTCAGCGTTGGGTTCGTAGGTTTATTTATGATGGTGGTGCATAGGCTGAGTGTGAAAACAAAAACAGAGAAGGAGGATGATAAACAGAAGAAATAGGAAAAATATAATAAGTGAGAGAGAAATACGAATAGAGGACGGGAAGTTGCTACAAGGAAATCAGGAGAAAAGCAGGTGATTGAAGAGAAGAGATTGAAGAAAGGGAAAGCGGCGGAGAATTTTCGCCACAGATATCTAGTATCAAGAGGAAGCTGTGCAAACTAACAAACAAAATAGGAAAAGAGGACTACCGGAAGAATGTAATAGCGCCGTTTTCCAAAAGAGGGATCAAATTATAGAGAAGTCACGATAATGACTGTCTACAGAATATATACGATAGTGGTGAATGAAAGGTTAGAAAGAAAAGTAGAAGAGAAGAGGATGTTAGAGGTAATACCAATGGGAGTTAGAAAAGGAAGGGTACTATACAGATTAGTGGACAAAGCATTGGAAAAACAGGATGGAAAGGTGATAGCGTTTTTTTGTGGAGTTAAAGGCAGCGTTTGACAGTGGGGGAAAGTATGGAAATTGATGGAGGATGGGAAAATAGATAATAATTTTTAAGAACAGAATCAAGGTGTTATATGGAGATACGACAATTAGGGTAGGGATAGGAGGAAAAGAGTTTGAAATGTTCTGGACTTTAAATGAACTGTCCTCTTAGCCCAACCTTATTTAACTTTTATGCAGAAAGTACTGAGATAGAAATCGTTGTGGGGAGAAGGTGATGTTAAAGTTTTCAGTGCAAATATCTGCAGAATGGAGTGTCGGATGATTTTTTATGTATGCCAGCTTTGAATGTTGTCAAGAGCCAATTAATCATCTACCAAGAAAGTAAACGTCGATAGTAATCTACTACCTTACAACCCAACCAGTTACTAAGCTATTTCGGTTTAAAGAGGAGGTCTGGAAAAATCCAACCAAAAGGGAACTTTTTAGCGCTGAAAGGGACGAAATGGAGCACTTGCACCCATAATTTGTATTTCTTCAAAGTTGCAACCACTCGTTTAATTTACTTTGACACGTCATTTTTGCACGAGGACCTTAAGAAGAATTTCCTCGGCAGTTAACTTAGATACATAATAATTCAAATGAACTCGAGATGAGATCGACTTTATAAAACGGAGGCGTTTGATTGATTCTCGCAGTTCTCTCGACAAAATAAATCAGTCCGATTCAATTTGGGAATACACTCGCGAGATAAATTCGAGTTAAGAGTTTATTTATGAAAAAAAAATGCGTCCCCCATTAAAGGCGCAAACGTGCTCGGTATTGAAATTGGAAGATCAGGACAATCTTTTTTATTTCTCCGCGTCGCGAATTACTTTCAAGTTTTTTTTTGTTTTGCGGGTCTTCCCTCATACGAATATAAAACGAATTGTCCTCAAAGTGGAAAATTGAAAGGTATACCTTCTTTAAGGGATCACTTCGAATGTTGATTTTTTGGAACGCAAAGTCTAAATTCTGACTGTTAGTCTCTTTGTGCTAGCGGTTTCGCTCACTTTTAAATGTAAGGAGGCATTTTTTTGTCCCCAATGCTAAAGTTGTTGCTGTAATTCATCACACAAGAGAGTGGAGGTTTCCAGCCACTAAAATTATAGTGCTGAACCCACTAAATTTATACTACATAATAAAATACAGTCGATGACTGTCGGTCCATTCGTTTGTGTGTCTCAAACCAAAACTCATGCTCGGAAGTTGACACACAAGAACTTGGTACACGAATGAGTAATAAGCTAAAACTAATCCCAAGCTAGTGGGTGTTGTACTGGATTGTTATAAACTTTCCTTTTCTCCTACTTCTTCTGGTTGATAAAATCGGGAAAATTTATAAGAGTTTGTCAACAAATACCACCTGTATTAGGGACAGAAAGACCTCCTCGTGCATTATATTCTCCTGATACAGAATTGTCAAAAATTTAAACCGAAATAAAGCTTTGAAATACTTCTCATAGTGATAGAAAAAGACGAGACCTCTTGTCTATTATGTTCGCCTGGCAAGCAGAAAAATTTTACACAAGTTTGTCAGCAAATAACAGCTGTGTTAGGAACAGAAAGACCTCCTCGTGCAGTATATTTTCCTGATGCCAAATTGGGAAAAATTTAAACCGAAATAAAGCTTTGAAATTTTAGTTATAGGTGGTGATAGGAAAAGAAGTCTTGTCCATTATGTTCGCCTGGTAGCCAGAAAATATTTACGTAAGTTTTTCAACAAATACCATGTGTAGTAGGAACAGAAAGAGCTCTTCGTGCATTATGTTCTCCTGCAGCTAGAAAAATTTTAAATAAGTTTTTTCAACAAATACGACGTGTATTAGGAACAGAAAGACCTCCTCGTCCATTGATCTTTTCAGACTATTTGATATTGATTTATTTGACAACAGGCTTCGTAGGACCAATTTCACATGCATACGATCGTTTTTATATCACAATTCTGATAATTCTGTTTTTTATGAAACATGACTGAAAAACTGAAAAACAATTATTCCTTGGCCACCTCACTTATAGCGGCGGCGCCAACTTTAAGGATTCAGGATAATCAAGGATTAAACATTCATGATTCTGTATATGGGGTTACTCAGAGTTAAATATGATTTGGTATACACTCTGTCCAAGACAAGGATGTCTATCATGGGGCACTCCGAAACCATAAAAATTAGAGAAAAAATGTGCAATTAATCAGTAATTATCATGCTTTAAAAAAAACCAGAATATTCCGGTTACTTCCGAAGACATGCCAAAAAAAACAGACATTTTCTGATTTCGTTTTATTAGGGCGTTGTGCATGGGTGCACCATCATGTTGGAACCAACAGTTCCCAAGTTTGGTTTTTTTACTCAATACAGTGTGTATAGTTTATTTACGGGCCATATAAAAAAATAAAGTTGATGTTTTCTCCGAAACGAAACGTTGTATTGGCAATCTCTGAACGGTATCAATGAGAAAGTTTTTTTTCTTTATGTATCTGTTCAAATAACACTAGAAAAAACTAAGAACGAAATCGGTTTTTTGGCATATCTTCGGAAGTAATCGGAATTTTCTAGTTTTTTTTGAAAGCATGATAACTCGATAATTGCACTTTTCCCTAATTTGACCATCTTCGTATCTTCCATGGTTTCTGAGATTCCCATGATAGACGTCCTTATTTTGGACACACTGTATAACTATCATTGATTACCTATAAATTCAAGATGCGTTCAGATTTTGGATTAAAGACTTGTGATACCTTCGCTTGGAAAGTTGATGGTGGCCATTTCTTGGGGCTTACTGATTGAATACATGGCAAAAGGAACCACGCTTAATGGTGAGGTTTATGGAAGCGCTATTGAAAGCTTGCAAAACGACCGAACTCTTGGCGAACAAACGGCTCGCCATGTTCAAACCATAATCACAAAACGTGGCTTTACAGAATTACTGCATCCGCCCTACAGTACCATGCCCATGGCAGAAAAACGCTCTCTAATTACTTTCTCCTCTGGGAAAGCTGTTTAATTCATGCGCACTAACTCATTTTCCACTGTTGGGGATTTTTGGCAAATGTTGAAGAAAATGGTACTTACCCATGGTTTGGAATTGTTTAAATTTTGCATTTTTACAGCAATTGCCACAGCACTAACCGATTTTTTTTTGCTTCCAGGTGAACACCCAGAAGCAATGCAACATGGCGGCATCCAGCGGACATGCCCACCCCTAACAGTGATTGCTGCAGTTTGCTTCGTTTTGTTGTCATGTTGTTAATTTTATAGTCGTTTGCTGTCGAAATTTTCTGACGCTCTAACCGTGTAAAGAAAACCACTAACATATGTCGAAAATCCATCGTTACTGGGAAATAATGATAATTTGGATGTAGGGTTATTGTATATAAATTATGACAAGTTTAGTAGTCCTAAAAATGTTGTTAATTTATTTTCTTATGTTTTAAAATCACAAATGTAAAAAAAACTAACAAAAAAAGTGACACTAATAATTTTAATAATCAATAAAATCTTTATCCTAACCTTTAACGGTGGCTCTTTCTCGGTGTAACAAAGTTAATGAAAACTTTAGCGAAGTGTCGATTTGCGAAAAAAAAAGGGGGAGTAAAAGTTGGAGAAGCTTTACTTCTAAAATAAAAGAACACAACTTTAATTCCGATCGAACTTTTTCAAACTGATAAAGTTTAGCACTTCATTTTGTGTATTAGGGCAATATCTCGAGTTTCAGTTTCAATGGCGGGCCGTGATAGATAAATTTTAGTATCAGTCCCTTGGAGAAGTAATATGTGAAAGTTTACGAGCTCGCCGCCACTAAAATATTGGCCGAAGAGTTAACCGCTGAATTTAAAGCGATTAACAATATGCAAAACTGTGAGGGGGCGCGCTTTTAACTTTCGTAAAGCTCGATGCAACCTCGCAGAAAAGCAACAATAGAAAATGTAGTACTTGCATGAAAGCTTTTCCTATTGTCTCAACTTTAAATGGAAAACAAAGTACTCCAACTTTACTGCGCGGAATGCACGCGTCTTTAGATTTAATTACGTACAATAAAAAAAAATTGAAGCAGAGGGAATGTAATTAATTGCACTTTTTTTGACAAAGCTTTCTACAGTTTTTTTTTATTGGGGCAGTTTGGGTGTAATGGGGGGCGTACAATTGTAGCGACTCGCATAAAGTACATACATTCAATTTACTCCGAATTATTAACGAGCTACCCACTTCGTCCATGATTTTTTCCGTCCGTCCGTCCGTCTGTGTACATGATAACTTGCTAACGATTTTGAATTTTCTAATTCTGTTTCCAGTAATAGGTAAAAAATTGTCAACTATAAATTTTAGTAATTTGGACTTTCCGCCCGTTGTGTATGTTGGTTCGAAACAGCTTATTTCGTTATAAGAAGTAAGCTAAGATGTCTGACCTGATGTAAGTTCTTAAACATATGGAAGTTGTTGATAACATTTTAATTCAAAAAGTGGATTGAACCGCCCCCCAAAATGGCACAGCCAGTCAGTTTTATAGAGAGAAAAAATTGTTTTTGAAAACAGTTGCTGAGAAAAGTACCCTCAACGTCGAAAATGATCCTGCAGCTTATTTTTGGGATTTTACTCACTCGATTTAGTAAGGATAAGAGAGAACGAAAATTGCTCCTCGGATGCATAGAATCCAAGTGTATAGGTTACAAATATCAGTCACCTGCGTCTTACGGTTCCTGAGGAAAGATGGCTCAAATTCTTTACACTACACGCCCTCCTCCGTCCTCTTTCTTAAAAAAAACGCAATTCGACATCTCCACAAATAATGGAATTGTGAATTTGGGTTATATTACATTGTTTGGGAATTTTTGCACAAAGTAACACTGCATCTCAAAACAGATTGCCAAAATTTTGATTTTCCCGACATAATGTAACGAGACTTGGGCGTATCACGGAAAAAGTTTTGAAAATTGTCTCAGAATGCTGGGTTTGGAAACGCAGAGCCCTTATGAACCCATTGGTACCTGTTTGGGGAAGAATCCCAGTGAAACACTCACGTTTTTCAGAGAAAAATGACTGTTATCGTTCTTCAAAGCGACCAAATGCTCTTGACCGATTTCTTTGTCCGCCAGTTTCCGTTTTTATTATTGTAAATTTTCATTTGTCATCAGACAGCACTAAATCTTCAAAAAGCCTTGTGGTTTCCTCAATTTCTAATTGATTAGTTGCCAATCTAGTTACCTGAACTGCATAAACGTCAAAAGTCATTAGTGACACTTTCCATAAAAATGGCGTACGTGCAGCGCATCTTCAAACTAAGCCTAAAAAAACTGAAATCACTCCCAAGACAAGCATCATCATCATCATCATCATCATCGAAGTGTGCAGAGGAAGTGATGGACCCCAAAAAAACCTCCGAGATCATCGAGAAAATCAGCGCCAATTGGATATCGTACGGATTTGATAGGAAGGACGAACGAACCGATCGTATAGAAACCAATCTCAGCTTCTTCTTTTGCGTTACGTTAGGACTGGTTTGCACAGTTTACGGTTTCATGTATGCGCCCGACGTCAAATTGAAGTCGTGGGCGCAGCGCGAGGCGTTTATCCAGCTTAGGCGTCGCGAGGCGAAATGTTTAAAACCGATCGATTGCAACTTGGTCGATCCTTCAAAGTTTACCCTCCCCAGTGAAGATCAGCTGTGTGATGTTGAGGTGATCATATGAATTTGTAATTACTAACTTTTGGAATAAATGGTATTGTTAATAATCGCTCACATCCCCATTCATGAGAGACCCTTCTCCTCCAAATTAGATGTGTTGACATTCCAGACTTTAATTAAATGCTAATGTTTTCGCATTGCGTGCCCGGGCTGATGTGTACTCGAATTTGTGCGCGCCATAATTAGACTGGACGTACATTGTAATTATTTTATGGAAATATTCCATAAGAGGGAATCATCGGACGTCCACTGTACGTACACTTTTGCTACATGGGACGTCGTAACCTAAAATGGATCAAATATGGACGTCCAGTGAAAGGACTGTGTTGTGTGGGATATGATGCTGGCCCTACCGTACCTATTCATATTGTCTTTGCCAAGGACAAGAGACCTTCAATGATCTAATGCCACTCCAGAAACCAGTCAGGAAGGTCAGAGATTAGGCGGGACATCAAAAAGGGCAAAAAGAAAACACTAACTCCTAATATAACTTTGGTTTACTTCAGCTATCACAACTTACCTACAACATTAAAACTTATCTAAGATTGTTACAAACTTGTAGGGAAAATTAAACTGCAGCGACTTTACAATTACAGGTACCTACTACACTTTGTAAACTAGGTCTTGTGTCCGTACAATGTTCTAGACCCAGGTACTAAAGTTATCATATTGAGCACTTCTTGTTCGAACTGTAAAATTTAGTATGGACTAATTCTGCCTAGTTCACAAAGTCATAGCCACTACACGAACTTCCCCAAAAATCGTGGATCCCCTATTAGAATGGTTTATATTTACAAAATCAAAAACAGTCTTGGTTAAAAAAGAATATGCGTTCATCCAAACGAATAGGGCGTAATGTTCGCTTGGACCAAAATCATCATAACAATTCAGGCTGATCAGGACTCGCCTCGCCACACTTTAATTAAACGTAATTGCGGTCAGCGGCTTCGTTCTAGTGAACGTATTTACATTTTGATTTATGGAATAACATTATGCGGTTCGTCCATCGCGTCCGCTTCGCCCGGATGAACGCATATTTTCTTGAGATCCTACACGGCAATTATTTTGCTAGGGTCAACTTTAACTCGTATAAAAAGAGTGTCGTCCCTGACGAAGTTTCTCTTCTTGAGAATGTCGTGCGATACGAAGCGGGGAAAGCCGAAGCCCAAGGAGTCCGGCTCTATGCTGGGCCTTTGGAAGTTTTTCCACGTCGGATCGGGAATGAAGCTTTCCATGATGTTGCACGCCTTCTCGGGGCACATCGACTGGTCGAACAGGGTGAAGGAGACGGAATGGGCGAAAGGCCAACGGAGCAGGGCGTCGTATTCGCCTGGCAGTATTTTGATGTAGATTGATATGTGACTGTTTTCTCCCGCTCCGTTTCCGTTCGGAAACAAGGACGCTTGTAACTTGTATCCGTATTGACTAGTGTAAAAGGGCGGTGATACTAACTCCATGCCTTCCTTCGTTTTGGCCTCGCTCATTTTTGCTGAGAAGTCGCTCACTTTCCAAATCAACGTTCCAGAATAATTTAGGGAAAGGCGCGACAGTGCACTTTTGAGCGACGCTATTTGGTGTTGCTGCTTGTTTACCAGATTACACACTAGGGAAAGGTGCTGTGACGAACTCTCTTCTAAGTGTTTATCTATTGAAAACCTGGGACCCTGAAGAACAAGATCAGTAGGATATAATTAACCATACTAGGTACCTTAAAGCGACATCCGGCTTCTTTAAACGAGCAACTCAGCACGGAGATGGTACATTCTTCTTTCAAATGCAGCTCCATGTCTTCACGTGTTAAATTTGTCGTTTCGCATCTATTGGGACAACCAACTGGAACACTCCCGCATTTAATGTGATGCGCCGCCATGGTGTCGGCTATAAAGTCCTTTTTGCAGTAGCGACAAGCTACAAGCCGCTTGAAGCAATCGGAGGTTTTGTGTTGGCTTAAAATTCGGCGTTGTACTTTTAACCCGCATTTATTTTCACAATATACCGGTTCATGGCCACAATTGCCGATATGATTCTGAAAATAAAATCATTATTACATCATACAGTGGTAGTTACTCAAATTGTACACAAAAAAGACTTGACCCATTACGCAAAGAACTGCATCTGTCAATTATGAAGGAGCAACAAACCCAGAGACCCAGTCATAGCTAAGATTATCAGGTATCAGCTCCACATTGAAAGGTATCTAATTTTCATATTCATGAAAAAGTCAGCGCGGTCAATAGTTGTGGACGTCAGTGGGGTACTGAAGAGCCCAACAGGTTGGAGATGGAGGTCATTACAGAAAGCTTGAAATTTTCCCCACTGAAGTTGTTTAAACCGATTTCGTACACACGTCTGATGATCCAACTAGGATGAAGAAGAAAATACCGCTCGAATAGTCTCAATAAGGGATCCCTACCCATAAGAATGAAATCTTTGGGTAAAAACAGAACCGAGGAGTCTGGGGAATATGGAATCCTTCCCCTCCCGCCACCACGAGTAAGTATCATTTGTATACTCATACACACAAGACGTTATACCTTGAGAACTCCCGTCATACTTCAATAGAAGGCCATCGAATCTTTCTTTCCTGACGAATATTATACTCTTGGGAGTGGCCCAGCCCCCCCCCCTCGATGTTAGTTTCTCCCTCAACAGCGTTCGTCCCTAAACTCACTCGTGATAGTTTTCAGGAAGGACATTCGAAATCTTCCTCTTATAAGAAATGTTCCATTTTTTTCTCCAAAATTATTGAGTAAACGTTTGCGGGAAGAACGTACTACCAGGGTGTTTGCGGGGTATGGAATACCCTGCAGCAATACCGTCCAGTCATGGAGAAATGGTCAACTTTTTTCCTATTACTCCTCATACATTTTCATGATGAACAGACTGTGGGGTTTAGTGACATAGAATATATATCCTGGTATTCTATACCCCCACCAATACTACCTGTATCTCGTACCCTTTCTAAACCACTTTCCACAAGATTGTGGTACTAAATGCGATTGGCTTTACTCACGTATTACCGGGTGGTCTGGGGGTATGGAATACCTCCCAGAATAACTTCAAAACCGAAGAGGGCTGGTTAACTGATTTTCTATTACAGCTAACACGCTGGTGGTGGTTTTTCGGAAAAGCTAATTCGACTTTCGTACCCTGGGGGGTATTCCATACCCCCCAGCTACTTTTTCCCACAACAGTGTTCGTCTTTAATAATGCTCCTGTTAGATTCCGGGAAGGGCACTCGAATCTTCCTTTTCTAAACCATTTTCAACAAGATTGTGGTACTAAGTGCGATTGGCTTTACTCACGTATTACCGGGGGGTCTGGGGGTATGGAATACCCCCCAGGAATACTTCAAAGCCGAAAAGGACTGGTGAACTTTTTTTCTATCACCCCTAACACGCTCGTTGTGGCATTTTGGAAAAGGTAATTCAATCTTCGTTTCCTGGGGGGTATTCCATACCCCCCAGACCCCCCGGTGCTAGTTTTTCCCACAATAGTGTTCGTCCTTAAAGATGCTCCTGATAGTTTTCGGGAAGAGCATTTGAATCTTCCTTTTCTAAACCATTTTCCACACGATTGTATTACTAAGTGCAATTGGCGTTACTCACGTATTACCGGGGGGTCTGGGGGGTATGGAATACCCCCCAGGAATACTTCAAAGCCGAAAAAGACTGGTTAACTTTTTGTCTGTCACCCCTAACACGCTCGTCGTGGCATTTTGGAAAACGTAATTCAACCTTTGTTTCCTGGGGGGTATTCCATACCCCCCAGACCCCCCGGTGCTAGTTTTTCCCACAACAGTGTTCGTCCTTAAAGATGCTCCTGATAGTTTTCGGGAAGAGCATTTGAATCTTCCTTTTCTAAACCATTTTCCACACGATTGTATTACTAAGTGCAATTGGCGTTACTCACGTATTACCGGGGGGTCTGGGGGGTATAGAATACCCCCCAGGAATACTTCAAAGCCGAAAAGGACTGGTTAACTTTTTTTCTGTCACCCCTAACACGCTCGTTGTGGCATTTTGGAAGAGGTAATTCAATCTTCGTTTCCTGGGGGGTATTCCATACCCCCCAGACCCCCCGGTGCTAGTTTTTCCCACAATAGTGTTCGTCCTTAAAGATGCTCCTGATAGTTTTCGGGAAGGGCATTTGAATCTTCCTTTTCTAAACCATTTTCCACACGATTGTGTTACTAAGTGCAATTGGCGTTACTCACGTATTACCGGGGGGTTGGGGGGTATGGAATACCCCCCAGGAATACTTCAAAGCCGAAAAAGGCTGGTTAACTTTTTTTCTGTCACCCCTAACACGCTCGTCGTGGCATTTTGGAAAACGTAATTCAACCTTTGTTTCCTGGGGGGTATTCCATACCCCCCAGACCCCCCGGTGCTACTTTTTCCCACAACAGTGTCTGTTCTTGAAGATGCTCCTGATAGTTTTCGGGAAGGGCATTTGAATCTTCATTTTCTAAACCATTTTCCACACGATTGTGGTACTAAGTGCGATTGGCTTTACTCACGTATTACCTCAGCAATACTTCCTAATCCAAGAGGACTGGTTACTTTTTTCCCTGGAGAAAAGATAACTGAACCTTCATATACTTGAGGGTATTATATCACCCCCACTCCCCGGTGCTACTTTCTCCCCTTAAAGATGCTTGTGATCGTTTTCGGAAAGGACATTAAAACCTTCCTTTTCTACGACATGTTCCATTTTCCACAAGATCAATTCGATTGTCTTTTCTCCATTAAACGTTTGTAGGAAGAACGTAGTACCGGGGGATTTGGGGGGGGGTATTCAGCAATACTCCCCAGCCAAAGAGTACTGGTTAACTTTTTTTCTATCACCCCTAAAACTTTCCGGGTAGTATTTGGGAAAGGATAATTGAAACCTCGTATACTGGAAAGTATTCCGCACCCTCTAGTTCCTACCCTGTTATTAGAACCCATAAATTTATTTAAAAAAGATAAGGACGTATGAGTTTGTTCACTTAAAAAAAATTATTCCGAATATTTATGTTTAATAACCACAAAATACCAAATTTTTGTTCTCACTCCCGCTCATCTTAGGGTAAAGGTTTCGGAATTTTTTACTACAAAATCGAGAAGGGTGTTCCTAATCCAGATGTGCCACTTTTCTGGATAGTCTGATGGCTCTCAAATTAAACAAAATTCAATTATGCTGAATTTGTTTAGGGTAGTTCCCAAACCAAAACATTTAATAAACATGTTTATGTTTATTACAACCATTTGTTGGTAATTACAAACCAGAAAAGTTACCTACATATATTGGTATAATTTAATATTAAAATAGATATACTTACTTCCAATGACTCCCCCGTAAAGTCCTTTGTACAAAACTCGCACCTGGCTCTCCTATGAGGACATGTATATTTCAAATGGTCTTCCATAAGCACCCTTGGTATTTGCGCCCCACAATTGCTGGTACATGGCTTTGCGTCGTGCTTGCATGTGTTTAAATGTGCCTAATTCCAAAAAAGCATTAAAAATAACACTTAATCATGTTTTTTTCACTAACCTTTAATTTTCGTAGTTCATCTGACCATTTACACCCCTCCTTATTATGAATGCAATAAACAACGGATTTCATGATAGACTTTTCAGAGTCGGGATCTGGGTAAATCTGCAATAAAATAGAATTTACGTCACCATTACAAATGAAGAAGATGAAAGTTTGTTCGGCGATTAGGTAACGTTAACGTTTTATTTCCCCCTAAAAGACTTGGCGATTAAGTAGGTGCACATACTCCAAGTCAACATTTCTTAAAGCGCGCGTCACTAACATCCGGTACAAAATAAATTCAAGAATTTCGCGACGAATGACGTTAAATTCTGGTTTTTTGCTATTTTAAAATACGCCCATTTTTGAAATTAGCTAACGGGACTTCTTCCGATAGTAATACTTAATAAGGAACTGGCAGGAAGTAGTTAAATGAGGTCCTCGGGTGAGAATCAGAATTACACGTCTAATTATCAACAATAATTTATTTATTGAGTGAGCAGGTAGGTGAGTAAGCACCAATCAAAGAACAATTTCGTCACCGCACCTGCCGAAACCTTCGGATTATCACCTTTCAAAATTTGAGATCAATCTTCAGTAAATTTGGATTGAAAAAGTTCAAAATGGAAAAAAACTTACTTGCTCAACGTCCATGATTAATAAATTACTGTGGCTCATGTTAATTTCCTTATTTTTTAAACAAGATGGATACAAAGAATTGCTGCTAACGGTGGGAGTCACTGCAGGACTAACTGTATTCACATTTTCCCTTGAATTTTTATTTATTGAAATTCGTGTAGGAAAACTTAAACTTTTAGTCCAATGTACCAAAGTACGAACCATCTTTTTTAATTAGATCAGTTCGTATTTTACGAGTCATTAGGTAATGGGAAAGGCACAGTTTCGCACCAAAATAAAGAACCGTTTGTAGCGAAATAACAGCACAAACTGCTGCTGTTTATATTCATTATTCTCTTCCATTCAGTTATTAGTCGGTCAGTCCTCCGCAGATCCCCTCCGAGTTGTTCGGTAGCTACACTCTCGCAGCTGTCGACGAAGAAGGGGACGGCGAAGGTTAGGTAGGTATGTTTCATTTTAATGTTGTTCTTCCGGAGAAGGTGGCATCCTTTATTATGCATCGATGCCATTAACACGTAACGTAATCAACGATTTTTGACATATTTATGAACGCCAGTTTTAACATCTGGTAACTCACCCCAACTCAACAGGATCCTTCAGCGGGACGAAAAGGACAAGAACGCCCCTGACTGGCACCCATTCTACGCATTCTACCCAGTAGCTCACATTTCATTGTCGGGTTAACATGAACTGAGGATCTTCCGCGCGCCCAGGCCAGGTGGATAAGCCACCTGCCATGCATACTCTGGCTAATAAGCTGAAAGGACGAGGGCGAATGAGGTCAGGGTAGACCGCGCACGTTCTTTGGCCTGAATCGTCGGAAAACCTCCGCTATATAATGCGAGAAGAATGAAGTCCATAGAGAAGGGGTCAGAAAGAAGGGCGGTAGATGGTAGAAAACAGTTCCTTTCGTTGAGAACTTTAATTAGAATACCATGAAAGATAAAATTAACTTCTACCCCCCTTACGTCCCATCCCCCAGACCCACGGTGCCACACACTAGTATTAATTTTCTGGAAGAACATTCGCATACTTCCTTTTCTAAGAAACGTTCCATTTTCCACAAGATCATGGTGCTAATTTCGATGATTTTTTCTGAAAATTTATCGTGTTATTGCTAATACTATACGTGTGTGGGAAGATCGTAATTCCGGGTGTTTTGGTGGGAATGGAATACCTCCAGGCAATACTTCCCAGCAAAGGAAGACTGATTAACGTTTTTCCTGTTACTATTCAAAGACACGCCAATGTGAAAGACACAACATTTCCAAACATACTAAGATATTAGATTGTGAATATTCCATTAAGTTTGAGTTTTTTTTTCAAATCTTTAATTAAGAAGTTTTGTTTATTAATGAAGTTAATAGTGAAACAAAAAAAACAGTTGAATTCTTTACTCGTTTTAACCTTTACCTGAGCCAGCTCGGATAGTAAAGTACGAAAGGTAGCTCCTAACGTACTACAACAGAAGAAGAAAACGAAGAAAATTGGAAGAAATATTTCATCATTTTCTACAATTGTAACTGCCGTTACAGTATCAAGGTAAGTACTAAAGAAGATAATTACATCAAGTAGTAAATCGTTTCATTCAAAAGTTATGGGCAAAAAACCAATTTCGCAAAAAAATTCAAAGAGCTGTAACTTTTGATCTAGTAGTCCGATTTTGGAACTGTTTGAAATTGTGGAATCTACAGGCCAAAATATATAGGAAAATGTTTTCAGGTCGATTGCAGAAAATTCTTCTTTTCGGCCCCAAAAGAAAACCAAGTTTTTTACCGAAAATCGACTACTCCAAAATTTGTCGGGAAAACACTTTTACTTATAAATTTTGCTGCGCACAATCCAAAACGATTCGTACTTTTTCCATAATTTCCCGAGAAATTTTGGTGCAGTCGATTTTTGATAAAAAGGGAAGGTTGTACACTGCCTTTTTTTGAGGCAAGAAGAAAAAATTGTCCCAGATCGACCCGGAAAATTTTCTTATAGATTGTGGCCTGTAGAATCCATAATTTCAAACAGTTCCCAGATTGGGCTATTGGTTCAAAAGTTACAGTCCTTTGAATTTTCTTTCGAAATTGGTCTATAACTATTGATTGAGAAGTCTAATCGAAAAAGTACGAATTGATTAGGATACTACGCACCAAAATTAATAAGAAAAAGTGTTTTCCCGAGAAATTTTGGAGTAGTCGATTATTGAAGCACAGTTGCTCTACGAATCCTACATGAAATTGCACATTTTCAACTGCCCTTTAAGGAAAATTGAGTCGGACGTGGCTATTAAGTGCATAAATTAAAATGTTTTTGTGAAGTTAGTGTAGTACGTGGCGACATTTCATTGGAACTGGTTCACCTATTACAAGAATTAAACTTGGAAAAGTATAGGGATTGCCATAGAGATGGCGCAAATGTACCAATTGAATACACAAAAGACAATTCCAGATACTGGATCATTGAAGTACATTTGCTCGACAAATCCTACATGAAATTGCACATTTTCAGCTGCCCTTTAAGGAAAAGGCCTGTAGAATCCATAATTTCAAACAGTTCCAAGATTGGGCTACTAGTTCAAAAGTTACAGCCCTTTGAATTTTCTTTCGAAATTGGTCTAAAACTTTTGATTGAGAAATCTAATCGAAAAAATACGAATTGATTAGGATTCTACGCACCAAAATTAATAAGAAAAAGTGTTTTCCCGAGAAATTTTAGTTCATCGAGATTTCACCAGAGGCTTAAATGTCGCCACCGTCGCTTTTTAGTTTATTCAGATTTCACCAGGGTCTTAAATTGCGCCACCGTCGCTTTTTAGTTCGTCGAGTTTCCACCAGGGGCTTAAATGGCGCCACCGTCGCTTTTTAGTTCGTCGAGTTTCCACCAGGGCTTAAATGGCGCCACCGTCGCTTTTTAGTTCGTCGAGTTTCCACCAGGGGCTTAAATGGCGCCACCGTCGCTTTTTAGTTCGTCGAGTTTCCACCAGGGGCTTAAATGGCGCCACCGTCGCTTTTTAGTTCGTCGAGTTTTCACCAGGAGCTTAAATGGCGCCACCGTCGCTTTTTAGTTCGTCGAGTTTTCCACCAGGAGCTTAAATGGCGCCACCGTCGCTTTTTAGTTCGTCGAGTTTCCACCAGGAGCTTAAATGGCGCCACCGTCGCTTTTTAGTTCGTCGAGTTTCCACCAGGAGCTTAAATGGCGCCACCGTCGCTTTTTAGTTCGTCGAGTTTCCACCAGGGGCTTAAATGGCGCCACCGTCGCTTTTTAGTTCGTCGAGTTTCCACCAGGGGCTTAAATGGCGCCACCGTCGCTTTTTAGTTCGTCGAGTTTCCACCAGGAGCTTAAATGGCGCCACCGTCGCTTTTTAGTTCGTCGATTTTCCACCAGGAGCTTAAATGGCGCCACCGTCGCTTTTTAGTTCGTCGACTTTCCACCAGGGGCTTAAATGGCGCCACGTCGGTTTTTTGTTCGTCGAGTTTTCACCAGGAGCTTAAATGGCGCCACCGTCGCTTTTTAGTTCGTCGAGTTTCCACCAGGGGCTTAAATGGCGCCACCGTCGCTTTTTAGTTCGTCGAGTTTCCACCAGGGGCTTAAATGGCGCCACCGTCGCTTTTTAGTTCGTCGAGATTCCACCAGGGGCTTAAATGGCGCCACCGTCGCTTTTTAGTTCGTCGAGTTTTCACCAGGAGCTTAAATGGCGCCACCGTCGCTTTTTAGTTCGCCGAGTTTCCACCAGGGGCTTAAATGGCGCCACCGTCGCTTTTTAGTTCGTCGAGATTCCACCAGGAGCTTAAATGGCGCCACCGTCGCTTTTTAGTTCGTCGATTTTCCACCAGGAGCTTAAATGGCGCCACCGTCGCTTTTTAGTTCGTCGATTTTCCACCAGGAGCTTAAATGGCGCCACCGTCGCTTTTTAGTTCGTCGAGTTTCCACCAGGAGCTTAAATGGCGCCACCGTCGCTTTTTAGTTCGTCGAGATTCCACCAGGAGCTTAAATGGCGCCACCGTCGCTTTTTAGTTCGTCGAGTTTTCACCAGGAGCTTAAATGGCGCCACCGTCGCTTTTTAGTTCGTCGAGTTTCCACCAGGGGCTTCAATGGCGCCACCGTCGCTTTTTAGTTCGTCGAGTTTCCACCAGGAGCTTAAATGGCGCCACCGTCGCTTTTTAGTTCGTCGAGTTTTCACCAGGAGCTTAAATGGCGCCACCGTCGCTTTTTAGTTCGTCGAGTTTCCACCAGGGGCTTAAATGGCGCCACCGTCGCTTTTTAGTTCGTCGAGTTTCCACCAGGGGCTTAAATGGCGCCACCGTCGCTTTTTAGTTCGTCGAGTTTCCACCAGGAGCTTAAATGGCGCCACCGTCGCTTTTTAGTTCGTCGAGTTTCCACCAGGAGCTTAAATGGCGCCACCGTCGCTTTTTAGTTCGTCGAGTTTCCACCAGGAGCTTAAATGGCGCCACCGTCGCTTTTTTAGTTCGTCGAGTTTCCACCAGGGTCTTAAATGGCGCCACCGTCGCTTTTTAGTTCGTCGAGTTTCCACCAGGGGCTTAAATGGCGCCACCGTCGCTTTTTAGTTCGTCGAGATTCCACCAGGAGCTTAAAAGGCGCAACCGTCGCTTTTTAGTTTGAGACTTCACCAGGGGCTTAAATGGTGCCGTCGCGTTTTATTTCACCTAGATTTCTCATGCAATTGTGGTCTGGTAGGTATCGTGAGGCAGGCAATTATCCTAGGCAGACCTTAAACGTCGCCGTACAACAAAATACAGATGCCATTTAAAAAAAGTTCACTATTAATATGAGTATAATTTAATATAAATGAGTCCATAATTACAATATAAATTGCCACTAAAACTTCTAATTAAAATATTCATAAAAAAATTCAAATAATTACAATTATACAATTCATAGAAAGATCGGTACAGAGTTTAGCTGAAACGAATTGCAATACTTACTTCGACAAGTATAAAGGAAACGTGATACACATTCTAATTGTGTACAGTACATACAACAGTCATCTATACCTATTACACTCAAGAAAATTTCCATTAAGTTTGCTTAATTCGTACATTTATTACCACCTACACGTCTGCTCGATACTTTAAAACATAAACAGAGTGTTATTTACAACACGTGCACAGGGTGAACCTGCCCGATGATTGATAAATGTTTGCCAAACACTTGACGGTAAAAATAAATAAAATCACTAAATTAAGAATTAGGAAAATAAGGTGCCGCATTTTGGGGATTTTGTTGCGGGGCGGCGGTGTTGTATTGATATTCTGGATATGTAGGAGGCTGCTGTTGGACCGGCGTATACGGATTGTTGGGGGGCGGCGCCGGCGGTTGCGGGTACTGCTGCGGATACGGCGAATGGTATCCACTATACATTGGCGGCGGAGGTTGTTGAGGAGGCGGTCCGTAGTCGTACGGCGGCGCCTGCGGCGGTGGCGGATATTGCGGTTGGGGAGGATAGACGGAGGGGTACATGGGATAGCTATACTGCGGCTGCTGGGACGGAGGAGGGGGAGGATAGTTGTAGTCGTAGGGAGCCGGTTGGGGAGGGTAATTGGGATAGCCTTGTGGCGGAGGAGGAGGTGGGTACGGTTGCATGTTGTAGCCGTAGTACCCGTTGTAATTGTAATCTTGATTGGGAATGTCGGTTTTGATCGATTCCGGTGGTATCGGTAAATCCGCGGATGTTGAAGTTGTGGGAGCGTGATTGGATGGTTCCTCGGAATAATGAGAGTCTAAGTCTTCAACTTCATCAGTCGTATCGAGATCTTGTAAGTGATCGGAATCTATAGGTGCCAAACTGGACGTTTCTGATGAGGATTGAAGTTTTTCATCCTCTTGAAATGAATTAGTGATATCATTGATGTCCTAAAATTAATAAGATCCACTATTATACTCACGACTACCGTTAGAAGAAAAACATAAAGCGAAAGATCAAAAAAGGTCTGGTTTTTTGTTAGAAATTAAATATATGCCGTCAAATGTGCAATTTATAGGTCGGTTTTACTATACCTCCTAAAACACAGTTAATTAAATAACTCCACAACTACCCGCTAGGGGCGCTTTTGTGTACAAATTGAATGGATTGGAATGGATACAATAATACAGACAAATGAACAAATGGCAAAATAAACAGCCAATCCTATCAACTAACAAGTTTGTTTAATGACGTTTATTTGCCAAAAGACAGAATGCAAATCAAAAACTTTATTCTTAATACTCAAATTATCAAATTTAAATAATCAGTAGACCTGACTACCAATTTGAACTTCCCATTAATTTCGTTATTTACTTACGTGTATACGTTTGGAGGTTTGTGAAATAATAGCGGACGTCGATTGTTCTAACTGCTGTATCGTCGAACTGGGCGATCTACTCCTCAGCTTCTGCAACTCGGCGTTCGATGAATTACTAGGTGGTTCGTTTCTCGATTGATATTTCTTCTCCGCCTTAGGAGAGTACCTTTCCATTGTTATCTCCTCGCTCAGCAACCTTTGAGCGATTTCCTGAGATAAGGCGTTATTTCTGGGGCCGCTTTTCGCGCGAGGTAACTCTTCGTTTCTACCGAGTAAAAGTTTCTCCTCCAGTTTTAGTTGGTTGGCAGTTTGAGCTAATTCTTCTCCCATTTGGTAGGGACGCGTTTTAGCCATTTGGATTTTTCGGGACGCCGTCTGCATACGGTTTACAAGGTTCGGTACGGCCTGACGAACGCTTCTCATGTTGAGCTTAGCCACGCCGGGACTGAAGGGTCGTACCATACGTTTCGGCGGCATTAACGGCAATCCGGGCGGCGGCTTTAGAATTGGCGGGAAAGTGGGCTTCATTGCTTTTTCGACTTCGTCCTCCGCTTTCCCCCTTACTTTAATAGCAGTTTTAATCGCTACGATTTTGCCATTTTCCAGTTGCATGTAAACCCCTTTGGGAGATTTTAGTACGAGAACCTTTTTGACCCGCCTTTAATACTATGTTGCTCTTATCCGGTTGATTGGTAGGGATGACCACATCAAGGGGCAACGTCATTTCTTGCGCCGTCATCCCTTGCCTTTGCCAGTGTTCGGCCGGAATCCATCTGGTAGACCTTTCCCCGCCTTGCTGCATGGGTCGCACTGACGCAATCGGCCGGTGACTTCTGCCAGCAGCCGCCATTCCGTATGCAGGTTGTCGAGCCGCCTGCTTCTCGCGTTCGTAACTTTTTTTGGCGAACCGTTTTTCTTGTTGAGATAATTGCTTATCTTTTCTATCCACCAGTAGAGATTCGTGCTGGAAAGGCGGCTTATTTAAACGATTCCCGTAAAGCTCCAACACTTTTTGAAGCACGATGTCTATGTAACGATCTTTCACATGTGACCAGTCTTTTTCTTCTCCCTCTTCAGAATCATCGAAACATAAAGTGCTGACATCTTTCATTGTTAAGTGCGCATCCGGATTACACTCGTCGACCACGCGATCAGACATTCCTACATAAAACTCTCACTTTAGATTTTTTTTAAAGAATAATTGAATAGACTCGTCCGCCATATTGAAGATGGCGGACGTCATCTATAAAAAAATCAAATTACCCTGCTTATTGATCTGCCTGTCGTAAATCTTCTTCTCGAGGCAGTGATCCATAACCAGCCTGTAGACGAAACAAGGTTTCCTTTGCCCGTAACGATACACCCTGCAAACGGCTTGCGTATCATGGCAGGGATTCCACGAGGCATCCAGCACGACAACCCGATTTGCACCGACCAAGTTAATACCCAAAGAGCCAGCTCTTGTCGAAACGAGAAACAAATGGATTTTTGGATTAGAATTAAATTCGTTTATTAATTTCTCCCTTTCCAACGCACTCGTCGATCCATCTAGGCCTAAGAAAAATTGAAAGTAGTTTGCCACGGTTCTGTTTTTTTCTACTCACGGTAATAATTAACGTTTTTACACCATTTCTCCGTCTCACCAGGAACTTCGTTCGTTTGAAGGAATTGTTCTACTAGATCTAAAGTGATTAACGATTGACTAAATAGTAACAGCCGGTCTCCTAAGGCGATACTTTCCGTTATTATACAGAATAGCACTTCCATCTTTCCAGAGTTTTCTATGCAGCCAGGAACATAATCGCGTAACAGTTCGATTGCCTAAAAATAACATGGTCTATATAAATACTTTGATATTGCTTTCACTGTTGATAGCTACTCCAGAAAAAACTGTATTCAACAGCCAATCAAAAACAAATTTGAATAATGCCAGCTTCGAAATAAACTGTGCACCTGTGGTTTTCTTATCAGCGATAACACGTGCTTATCTTGAAACTAATTAAGTTTCAACTTATGCAAGGCGATAAGGAATGTTCTTATTGGCTGATATACAATCTCAACTGTATATGATACTTCAGTATCCCCTAACTGAGCAAATATAGCAATATATGTACCTCTTTGTCACACGCTGTGATAAGTGCAGCAAGGCAAAATTCTTTCTTGTCATTTAGTATATTTAGTATTTTGTTGGGAATTGATAAAAACACGAAACTTTTAATTGATGGATTTCCTAAGTTAGAGATGCCAGAGGCACAAATAAAATATCAAATTAGTTATTTTAGAAAAACCTAAAAAAGTGATTTTTGACCATTTTCGCATCGGCAAAAATTAAGTACAAATTAAAAATTGATTTTTAATTACCTAAGTAAAAAATTCAGTAAAAATTAAGTGAAAATCAAGTAAAAATTAAGTAAAAAATTAATTAGAAAATTAGTAGAAAATTAAGTGAACGTCTTAGGCCATTTCCAGAGATTTGTAAACCCTCTCTGATCCTTCCCAAACTTTTCCCGAGCATTCCATGCTCAAATACCTCTGAAACTATGAACAATTTTATGAAAAAAAAAAACATTTTTTAATTCTGGAAGTTGTAATCTAAATCAATTGATTGGTTAGACCCGTGTAATAACCAAAAGATACTTACCCAATCATACGGTATTCCATCCTGAGCATCCTCCTTCACCCTCGCCGGCGGAGGCATATCGGAAATAATTTTAACATCGTCGTCATCGGTACGAGTCTCAGTTCGCGGTGGAAAACTGAAGTTATGAAGGGATGACTTAACCTCACTTTTAATGTCGAACGGAAATCTGGGTACCAATTTCTCATCGTTCGACTCCTCCTTTTTAACATCGAGCTTAATATCGCTTATGATATTGATTTTCTTATGATCCAAAGGTTTGCCTAGTTGATTCGAAAATGAACCGCCTATTTTGATGTCGCTTATTATGTTAATTTTTGGTTTACTATCTTCCGCCTTTATCGAACTGATCAAATTCGATTTGCTGTCCTCCTCCTTTTTAATCCACTGGGGCATTTGTGCGTTGTCGCAGATCATGTCGTTTGACTGAGGAAAGGACCGTTTAAAATTCTCGTACGGTTCGCCGTTGTCTTTCGATCGCCAGAAGTTTTGCTGCGGGAATGTGTTGGCGTTTTGGGAGAACTTTTCGTCGCCCTGAATGAAGCTCGAAGATTGGGAGAATAGTTTCCGATTTTCGGCGAAGGAAGTCGCGGCTTGCGGGAAACACGTGGGTTTCAATTGTTTGTTGAAGTTTTGTGTGTTAAAGCTGTTGTCCATCATGTCGGAGGAGGGAGAAAACGGGGCATCTAAGGAGTTCGAATTTTGTCCGACCGAGGGGAAGGGTTTAGATTGGTTCGCGTCCGAATCCGAGATGGAGGCGGAATTGTAGGGAGTGACCGAGGCGGCGGGTTTTGTGCCTTTCCTGCCCTTGGGGGTAGCCGCCTTTCTGGTGTGTTTTTTCAATTTTCCCGAACTGTCGGTCGTGGAATTACTGGAAACTTCCTCCAGATCGATGTCGACGGCCTCGCCACCGGCGCGCTTCTTCAAGAAGTGATACAGGACGTCCGGGTGGTTCCAAATTTTACAGCAGACCGCGAAAGCTTTCAACGGATTGGGGACAGCTTGCACTCTCACAACCTCGTTCATAAAAGTATTGTAAAGCTTACGTTGAAACGAAGACATTCGAAGCAGTAAGACGTACTCCTCTTTCTGTGGAAGAGCAGTTTGTAACACCTCATGTGATCGTCTCTGCACGAATCCGACCAAAAGCGAATGCAGCACATGCGCGCGGTACCGCATTAGTTTAATGTCGGCCTCGGTGGAATCGATACACTGCCCATTTTGAATGGGGCGCTCGAACATGTTGCAGAACTCCGTTTTACTACCCAAATAATTCGGTCTGACGAAATCAACCATGCACCAATACTCCATCAGGTTGTTCTGGAGCGGGTATC
Source organism: Photinus pyralis (assembly GCF_008802855.1). Taxonomy (NCBI): domain Eukaryota; kingdom Metazoa; phylum Arthropoda; class Insecta; order Coleoptera; family Lampyridae; genus Photinus; species Photinus pyralis. Next base: position 40,037,547 of record NW_022170738.1, on the reverse strand, counting down.
CGGTTAGTACAACGCGCCGTTTAGTACGCATTTGTTTTAAAGCTTGAGAAATGGACGCGTGGGAATTTTTAATGCGATGCCCTTCATCGCAAATCACCAGATCCGGACCGGGCATAACCAAGGCGCTATGGATATCTGAAAAGGAATAATTAGCTATAAAACGAAACTTAAAACCGGGCAATTTTTTCAAAATGCATGAAAATTGGGAATTAAGTTCAACTTACCCTCCACTTCAAAATCTATCGATAGGCGCTCTTCATTTTTTAAGGGTGTAAACTACCCCTTTTTGCCAAAATGCATAAAACATTATTTCTGAATACAGGGTGGGCCGTTAGTGAGTGGGTAGACGATTGTGGGTTTATTAACGCGCATATTTAAAATTCAGTGAGGGAATGTTGATGGACCCTTAAAAACTTAAAAATATTTTCAAGGAAATTGCAATTATCGTACAGGGTGATTTATATCAAAGTTGCATTTTTTTAAATGAAGCTCACTGTATATTATTACATAGATGTCCAATAAAAATTGAATAACGCGGTTATCATAAAATTTAGAAGGCCATGACTTTGCAGTGGCACTAATCACAAAATGTACTAACATACGCCGAACGGCTAAAGTTAAAACTTCTTTTGTGTTAAAAGAAATCACTCCATCAATTTTCAAAATTTCAATCAAAGGTAACTTGTTTTTTTTTTAAATGGAACTACCAAATTTCTTATTGCATGAAATGTAGGATTTTATTACCTTTCTAACGATATAAGCATGTCGGTACGTATCTCTTACCTATTTTTTGTAATTCAACCATTTCTAATAATTCACAGTGTTTTTCGATTTTCAAAGCCTCTTAGTAATTAGTAGGCCGTTAAAAATTAAAAACAATTGAATTTATAAAAAATTCACTCCAAAAAAATCAAAATAAACAGTTTAAATAAAAATAAAAGAAAATCAATGGGTTTTTTCTATTTTTTCTAATTCAACAATTTGTAATAATTCAGTGTTTTTCGATTTTCAGAGCCTCTCAGTAATCAGTAGGCCGTTAAAAATTAAAAACAATTGAATTTATAAAAAATTAACTCCAAAAAAAACAAAACAAAAACTAAAAAAAATCAAAATAAACAGTTTAAATAAAAATAAAAGAAAAGCAATGGGTTTAGAAATTCTTTGACACGACGAAGTACAGGAATGCGAAAGCATTATGAATGCTCTTTTGTTGGGATTCCTTTGCATACAGTTCCTTGCATTTATCCCCATGAGAAAAGTCCATTGGTGAAGGTATGGAGACCGCACTGGCCGCTGGTCAATTTATAGGGACTCGTCGACCTATCCACCTCCCAGGGAATTGTTGATTCAGCCATTCTTTAACGTTTATATCAAAATGGGATAGAGCACCATCGTGCTGAAACCATATCCTACAATGTGCACCAGAACATTTCGTTCATAATAAAGAGCACCGTTTAAAATATGTTATTCAAATTCCGTTTTTCTAACAAATTAACTTAACTAATCAACAACAGAATTGTAAATGCCAATGAACTAAACTGACAGATGTCAATTCATTTTATTTTGTTTTAATATTTTACAATATGGCTTTCGTGGCTCACTATTCAAATTGATTTATTTAATTTAACGCATGGTTTAAATGCAAAATTCATTATTTTATCTTTTAAAATGGACTACGACAAACAAGAGTTTTTGTTTTGTTCTGTTGGGGATAAATGTTTTATCATTTGAATTGGTGTTCTTAATTGTTAACGGCCTAGTGATTACTGAGAGACCTTGAAAATCGAAAAACAGTGAATTATTAGAAATTCTTGAAGGTGAGAGATACATACCGACATTTTCATATCGTTGGAAAGGTAATAAAATCCTACATTCCATGCAATAAAAAAAATTTGGTAGTTCCATTTAAAAAAATCAAGTTAGGTATACCTTTGATTGAAATTTTGAAAATTGACAGAGTTAGTACATTTCATGATTATACTCTATTCATTTTAAGAAGGTAGTGGTAGAAAGCATAGGGACAGTTTGACCTTCACTGTGATTGGTTAAAACCCGAGTTAGTATTACCCTGAAAAATAAAATGAGTGACGAATTCTGTCTGTTAGAAGTTTCAGTTACGAACTAAACTGTCGAACTGTCATTAGCTGTGAATTTCAAAGATCCAAGCGTGTTATCGTGTGATTTATATTTATATTTTTCAAATTTTTTGCAGTTTTATATTTTTCCTGTGTGTGACTATCTTCAAACACAGCGCCATCTACTACCTTCTTATAATGAATGCAGTATAGTGCCACTGCAAAGTCACGGCCTTCTAAGTTTTATGATAAGTGCGATATTCAATTTTTACTGGACATCTACTTTTTGAAAAAACGACCAATTGCGGCTAAACGACTAATTTTAGAAATCATAAAGTCACACTAAAATTGACCAAAGAATCAATGTAATATTACACAGGGGGCTCCATTTTAAAAAATGCAACTTTGATATAAATCACCCTGTGTAACAATTGCAATTTCGTTTAAAATATTTTTACGTTGTAGCCTTAAGGGTCCCTCAACATTCCGCCACTATGCATTTTACATATGCGCGTTAATAAAACCCACACACTAATGGCCAACCCTGTATTTCAACCCTTCAAAATTAACCCTTATTGTGGTTTAATAAAAAAAAGTATTTACCCTCAAAAAGTTAACAATTTATTATTGATGACAAATGAATTTCCAACAAAGTTTAACCTCCTAAAACATGGGTGGTGTATTAAACATTGATATAAACATTAAACAGCTCATAGAGGAGTATTTATGTATTTGTGCAAAGGGAACAATTTCGGGCAGCCGCACACGTATAAACATATCGATATCTCTAGAGTGGGGTCATATTCTATTTTCTAGTGGAAAATACTTACTTTAAGTTTCTATTTTGTTTTTTAATTAAAATTCAGATTTACAAAGTGGTGATATTCCTTTTGAATCACACTGTATACAGGGTGTTTGTTTGGGAGCTTTAGTTAAACATTTCTGGGAAAGTGAAATAGGTAGGTTTTTGAAAACTTGTACTTAGGAGATACTCTGAAGGAAGAATCGATGTAGAATATTTTCAAAATGGCCGCACTTCCGGATATACCGGAAGTAGCTAGTATCTTCGTTATTTTAAACGGTAATCCCCTTTTTTAATTGCATTTCTGGATTCTACGTGAAATTTCAGTTCTTGTGATACCCTAATGTCCAATTTTAATGCTAAAGTTGATTTTTAAAAAAAGAAGAAAGGTTTTTTTAAACACTTCAAATAATATTCTAGAAATGTTTATCGAAAAAGGCATAGTTTTGCCATTTTTTGCGTGTGACACCTCTAAAATGTATATAGAACACTTTTTGCTTAGAATTAATTAGTCTTAAAAAATCAGTAAAAAATTGCCACCCCTGAAACAGGGTGGCAACCACACCCAGGGCGAAAGTGCCCTTTGGTATAATAGAGATTTTGACCCTTAGGCTATTCCCTACCTTCTGTCTAAATTTCAAGCTAATAGATTCATTTTGAAAAAATTGCCAGGGCAAAACCTTCACAAAAAAATTACCGTCAAAAATAAGTTTATTTTTATCCTCATCTTCCGGTTCAATTAAGCTGGCTTTCCGTCGAGATTTCGGTTGCTTCCTCAATGACAGTAGGCGGTACTGCTCGTACCCGATGAGTAGAACCCCACCGTCATTTCTCCACGCCTGTATGACCTTGGAACGTGCCACCAGAGTTTTATGACTATCATTAAGCACATGCAAGTTGAAATTCCTCGACCTAACCTCACCGTAACTGTGCAGTGGACTCCTGTTCGCGTCTTCTTCCGTAGGCAGCCACATGTTGAATTCTGCCAGCCAATTTTGTAAGGTGTTTATGGGCATAATGCACAAAATCGTCTTCGCGGGGGTATGACGTAAAAATATGTCGCTAAAACATACAACCTGCAGAGTTTTACCCAAACCCATGGAGTGGGCCAATATGCAACCGAAGCCGGTGGAATTTTGAAAACGGTTCACACTCTCCACCACGTTGTCGTACAAAAACCGAACACCGCCAATTTGGTGAGGTTTTATAATGCGCGCTATTTGCGGGGCGACGTATATGTCGGGTTCGCCATCCGGATGACCGATATTGATAACCACCCGGCCCTGCTCATCGGGTTGATTAAACTCGTCGTTCGTATGCATGCCCGAATTGGCGGGGTCTTCCACCATTTCATCACCACCGGTGTCACCTTCCGTTTCGGAGACGACAACACAGTCGTCGTCGGACGATAGGTCAATGGTGGCGGCGACGTTCGGCGCCTCCTTAACTGTTAAACAACACTTTTGTACTTACACGCCGAAAGTTCAAAAAACCCTTACCTCTAGCCTTCGACAGCATTTTTTGGTATTTAAATTCTTCGCTTTCGCTGTCGCTGTCACTGGGTGGTCGAGATAGTTGCATCGGCCTTTTCATTACGGGTGCTATGCTAACGGATGGCGTTAATTGACCTTGAGCGGGCTGCATCATCGGACCTTGAGCGGAAGGCCTCACTGGCGATAGTAGACTTTTGGGGGGTCGTAAGGGACACGAGGGGCTTTTTTGTACTTTTAATAATTCGAATGGGCGTTTTCCTATTTTCGTCATAGGTTTTGTTTCGCCGTTAGGTAACTTAACTAATACTGTATTTCCAATCCTTGCACCGGAAGTCCCTAAAATAAAACAAATTTTTTCATTTAAAGTAAAAGTGTTCTCCAAGTTTGCGAGGTTGGAATTATTAACAATCATAGTGCTTCGTCAATACTTAATTAGCACGCAGATGCACCAAAAATAATAATAAAGTAAAAAATAATTTTTATTCAGCAAGATCTAGTTACCCGCGGATGTTTTGTTGAGAAATGAATGTAAAACATTTGATTTTGAAATTTTTCTTGAAAGTGTATGTAAAATTTTGAGGTAATTTTAATATTCCTAAAGAAATCGACCCATGGGAACAGACTCACATTGTACTTATTGATAAGAATCGAATCCAAACAAAAGATTCTGGTTACTTTGAAACTATCACCCAAGAGTTATAACTCCGCGCCCTTTTTCATGCTTTGACTCAAAATTCAATTGTTTCTAAAAAATACTGGGCAATTTCCCAAACACCCACTTGATCTCTCAAAGTGCAAAATGTGACATGTGAATGTTAGTAACAGTTGAAATGCACTCCAAGCTATACTTTTTTTGTTTGTGGTCTTTGATTGAGGGGTTGACCAATTCATTTTAAGCAACTAAGATTTTTTTCAATGGCTAAAAATTGCCTCTTGGTTTCCCCCTTTTCTCTGTTGTCCCATTACCTTAACCCGAGGGGGAAACCACTCTTTCAATTTGGTGTACATGAATTTTTCATTCCAGTTTCATTCCATTTTCAATCTTTCAATATTATCATTATCAGTTTCATTACGTTCAATCTGTTCATTCTCTTTTCATTCTATTAATTCTAAGATTAATTCTTTTTCATTCTATTAATTCTCTTCATTTATTTTTCATTTCCTCATTTTTTCTTATTATGGTTATAAATATTTTTCATTAACGGTTTCATTATTTACAAAAACGAATAGTTCATTTTCAATTCTTACGATTTCATTCTTTCATTATTATTTCAATCTTTCATTACACACTTCAATCCTCTCATTATTTCCATTTTCAATCTGGTGTACAAATTTTAAGGAAGTGGTTTCCCCCTCGCCTTAACCCTAATCAAAACCTATCGTTAAATTAAAGCAACCCATTTTTTCACATTATAATTACATCCCCCAAACCCCTACCCTACCTGGTTTAGAAAGATTCCCTCCTTGCAAAAGCGAAAGCACTTTATTCTGCATTTTCTCCTGCGCCACCTGTCGTTGCACCTCGCGTATTATCCTCTGCTGCTCCTGGACCCTCTGCAACCTCTCCATCTCCTGTCGTTGGGCGGCCAAAGTCGACTCGTCCAATTTGGCCTCGTCCATCACCTCGCGAATATTACGCCGCAACATACTGCTAGACAGCGGACCTTTTCTATCGAGTCCCTCTTCGTCGGTCGACTTTTTCGCCGGAGTAACGGTCACCTCGTTCTCGTTGACCGTTTCGACCTTCTTCGGTTTCTCGCCCTTTTTAACCGTCTCGAAGCTGATCTCGCCCATCTCCTTCAGTTTCTCCTTGATGTCGTACTCGTAATCGTCGGCGTCGCCGCTGTCGCTTTCAGTCTTAATGGTAATCGGTGGAGCTTTATTATCAAGAAAGCTATTGTCTACAAGATCTAGAAAAGATGAAGAGTCCGTTTCTATCGGAGATTCTTTTAGAATGCTCGGAAGCTCTTTCTTTATACTAGCCGTCTCACTGTCCTCCCCTTCGTAATCGAAATCCGACTCGGACTCATAATCCGATAGTTCTTCGTCGCTTGGCAGTTGAGATGGGTGTGGGAGGGAGGGCGTAGCCCTCGACTTTTCCGTTATTGATATTTCACTAGAACCTATCCTAAGTTTTTTTGGTACAACCTCCGCGGGATCTTCCAAATTTCGCTTTAAGCCTTCATTCGCTTCACCAGGCACATCCTCCTCCAGCGGCTCTTGCGCTTCTGATTCCGTTACGGGTAAGTCCTGCTTGGCTTTCGGTTTTTCAAGACGTTGTATCGTTACATCTCCCAAATGTTGAAGGACGGGGTCCATGTTGTATAATAACAAAGAAGACCGTCCGACAATAATCCTATCGCAATTTTACATTATACTCCAATCCCGACGGTTGAAAAGGTCAATCTGCAAAAAAAAGGTGCGATTAGAACATTTGAATTTGCCGCCATTACGCGAATATTTTGTTTAACCGGTAACATAAACAATAAGATATTAGCGTAATTTGTGGAGTACCTTGTGACCAGAGGGTTGCAAAAGTAAAATAATATTTGTGCACTTACCGATATAAAGGCAGAAATCGGAAATAAAAATTAAATTCCTCTTTAGAACATCCATCATGGTTTACTTGATATTGTGTTGAGACCAGCAACTTCATACGAACGACTTGCGTGCCTCCATGGAGCCGGACGTGTCTTTCGAAATTACTTCTTTTGTGTTTGTATCATCCGTTCGTAAAAAATGCACAGAAATCCATTAAATATATTAAATAAACATCCAAAATGATATACACAAAAAGTGCTATTAACAAATCTCTGCTACAGAGGCGCCGCCACTTACGTAGAGTTTGCTATGTTTGCTGTAGTTCTAATGAACTAAACAAGGGAGTAGTTCCACTTGTTCTTTTATACAGGAGGTTTACAAAACAAGTAATAAAAACTGATGCTTTTCATTTAAAATATTCTTAAATTTTGTTACCCAATGCATAACTAGAAATCTCAAAAAACGATTTCTTGTGATGTCTTCAGTTGGAGAAAAAACAAAACGGAAAAAAGTTAAAAACTTACATACATCTTGGGATTAAATATAATCCCGACTTACATCTCGATATTACGTATAATCCCCACTTATGCCAGTTTTAAGTGTATGACGATTAGGATCTATAACAAACTGCCCAAGGAGATAATAGATGCACCAACAAAAGCGAGTTTCAAAGATAGATTAAAGCACATGTTAATCCAAAATTGTTACTATAATATATCTGATTTTCTGTATCAATAGCTAGCTTTTTCCAATAATTTAATCGACGTATCTCTTACTTTTGTTTTCGTGTATGAGATCAAGAAACGTAAAATAAAAATAAAATATCTCGAGATTAAGCGATATTCAGTAGGTATAGAGGATTTACGGTACGAAATTTCATTAATTTTGAAATGACAACCTAAAACTAGAATGACAAAGAAGCAGGCGAATGGTGGACTTCCATGTATAGGAATGTTTATACAAGTCATTAATTCAGTACGCAATGGTCGCAGTAGTGCGAATTTGGAATTGTCAATCATACACATCTTTTTGCACCACCATGTATACTGTGAGCGATGCAATATTCACAATCACAAATACTTTTCTAACCTTACTTTTTTTATTTACATTTCTTTCCCAGTATTTTGAACTTGATTAATGTTTTCTTGAAAAATGGAAGAATCCGCGCACTCAACTCTGCCAAATTCCGATTTAGAGATTAACGTAGACGACGGCGAACTGTTTACAAATGTAACAGCCCCACAACCGGAAAAGGAACAGCCGAAGAAACTACCAAAACTACCACTAACCAGAGTAAAAACTATAATGAAACTGGACCCAGAGAATGGGAAAATTAGTCAGGATAGTGTTGTCCTAGTCACAAAGGCAGCAGTAAGCGCGAGATTTATCTTTAGACGCACATAACGCATTTTATCTTTTCTAGGAGCTGTTCTTGCAGTATTTGGGAAGAGAAGCCGCGAAATACGCAATGCAGTCAAAAAGGAAAACAGTTCAAAGGCGTGATATTAATACAGTAATCGATAGCGTACCTCAGCTTTGTTTTTTAGAAGGGGCATTAGATTAAAACTCAATTTTTGTATAAACAAAATGTAATTCGTCAGACAACTAAAGCATGAAGAGGAATATATTGTTTAATATTACTTGTTTGCCTTTTTATTTTTACGTTTTGAATTCATCGTTGAGTCCTGATTCCCGTACAAACTGTTTAGTAAATTTTCAAGATCCGGAGGTCTTTCACTTCTGGGCGAGTTGTGATGACGGGACTGATTGTTTTGTTTTCCTAGTGCTATTCGATATTGAACGTTGTGTGAGTTTGGTCGTAAATGCTTCAAGCTTTCTTTTTGACATCCTGCCCATTCTGTAATGTCGTAAACGCCACCCTCCATACAAGCGTAGTAGTGCCACAGGAATCCCAGACAACGAGTTTCCGCCCATATATCTCCCTCTCTAGCCGCGTGATGAATTTTACAGTTGCTACAGTTTCGCGCCGCGTAGCTCGGACGATCTACCTTTATGCGCTTATGTCGTAAGCCACAAGCGCTACAACGAATCGTATTCGCAGCTGCCTCCACTTTCTTTTGTAATTGCGCTAAAAGTTCAGTGAGCTCGCTCCAGGCTTGCTCGACCTGCGCCGATTCGGCAACCCCCCGATCGTACGAAGCTCTCCTTTCCGGTTCCCCGATCATATCGAACGCGTGGACTAAAATTTTAAACGCCTCCTCCGCCCCCGGTTGCTGATTTTTATCGGGATGCACGAGGAAGGCTTGCCTTTTGTAATATCTTTTTATATCGTCATCTGTACACGTCGGAGTAACGCCCAGAATGCTGTAGGGATCTTTACCTTTGCAGGCGAGCAGCCGCTTCATCGCTTCCTCACCGGTCGAAGGCATCGTAATGTTGTGGTGTAAACCCGAATGCAAGAACGGTCTGTTTGTTTCTTCCGTGTCGTTTTTCTTCGCGAATTTACTCCATAGCCATTTAAAAAATCGTACTCGCCCTAGAATGGTAACGGTTATATCGAGTAATGATGATCTTTGAACGGTTATCCAATTGTAAAAGTTGCATATCCTGGAAATTGCGTACAATTAGAATTCAAGTTGAACTTTATGCTACAGCCTAATCGTGTTACAGGAACCCTCAAAGAAAAAAAGCCAAAAATTGCATTTTCTTGGTGAAAATGCGATATTTTTTACATTTGCCTATTTTAGTCTTCAAACCCATGTCGAATAGACTTTGTATTCTCAACACCCAGTATACAGGGTGGTGACTTACGTAACGCATCATAGGGATTTCAATGTAAAATTCATAACATGCGATTATTATGGCTCCCCAAATTATTTTAGAGCAAAAATGTATTAAGGTTTTTTGTAGAAAACAATTTTTTACGCCAATCAACCGTATTAGTTTTCAATTTTTTGCATAATAAAGACGGAAAATTGGAAAAATAAAACCCCCATCTGTTTCAATAATCTGTGATGCCATGGAATTTTATAATACAAAAAGTACGCCAATATCCGACATGCCATGGAATGTCTGCTATAAAACAAATCAAATTCTATCAAAAAGTATTATATTTAGAACAGCGAATTCAACATGAAGAAAGACCAAATTACTAGAAACGGTTTCCTAATATAACAATTTACAATAAATGTTTGAATAAGTCACGATTAACTGCAAGATAGTAACCAAGTCGATCATAAAAGCCATTTCGAACTGCTGCTAATTGATAACTGGAGATCTTTTTGTTTTAGAAAATTCCATGGCATAGCAGATTATTGAAAAAGATGGGGATTGAATTTTTCCAATTTTCCGTCTTTATTATGCAAAAAATTGAAAAGTAATACGGTTGATTGACGTAAAAATTTTTTTTCTACAAAAAACCTTAATACATTTTTGCTCTAAAATAATTTGGGGAGCCAATAATCGCATCATGTTATGAATTTTCCATTGAAATCCCTATGATGCGTACGCAAGTCACCACCCTGTATAATTAATTTGCTCCTTCATTCCACACCGGGCCGTGTAGATGGCGCTCTTTTCCTTGTTTTGCGTTACGCAAATGCAAATAGTAGCGAGTTCCTGTATTAATATAAATTCAATGTTAATATATTAAGGTATTTGGTAACTCCTAATTACACATTTTCAAAAACCTGCCTATTTCACGTTTATCTAGAGCTCCCAAAAAAGCACCCTGTATACATTTCAATTAGTGGTGGAGCTATAAAAGTGTAATTGATCCCTACTATAAAAAAGGGGGATACTTGAGACACTCTGGTATACTTACACATCCCGGCTTAAATGAATGCTCAAAATGCAGATATCAAATATCAAATGAATAAGCCACAAACAGAAATGAACAAACAGCTTCCACCATCCCGGAATGTATTGCTTCATTTTTTGCCCGATAATTGCTAAAAAAAAACGTACGATGTAACATTGTAAAAACCTCACAGATCTTTACCGAACGGCATGCGATTCTCCCTCTTGCGCGTCCGCTGGCCACGTTTCGCGCCCGGCGGCGGCTTTTCACCGTTGACGAAACACTCGGAGCTTTTCTGTTTAACACTCAACCTACTCCCCTTACGTACAGTTGTCTTAGTTATATTCAATATGTCACTTTTGTTCCCGGTGTCGACATCTTCAAAGTCGGATCCGAACTTTCCAACTTTAACCGGGCCACCAGTTCTAAAGGACGCCTTGGTATTAAACGGGCTGTCCTCGGATTTCTTCTTGCGCCTTTCGTCGTCGTTTAACTCGCTGACATTGTCAAGTGACGCCCACTTACGACTTTCGTCCGCCTTCTCGCACTTGGCGCTCTTGGTTTTCGTATTGGCCGCATTGCGTTCCTCCTTCGGATCGCACTTCAAACGAGGTTGTTGCGCCGACGTCTTCGTGACCTTCTCGCATTTGGCGCTTTTCTTGATGTTCTCTTTTCGTATTTTGGTGTCTTTGAGATCAATTTTTTCGAGTTTCGTCGTGACCGGGGGCGCACACTTCGATAGAACGTCGGAATACGTCGGGCGCATGGGTTTCACCTCGGCGACCATGCGAGGTTTTTTCGTGTCGCGGTTAAAATTGAAAGTGTGCACTTCCTCCTTGTTTTCGCCGTCGAGCAGCTTGCAATCTTCGAACGAGGCGATATTGTTGAAGCAGCCCGTGTCTTGCTGTACCTCGAAAATGTTCGCGATGCCCTTTTTCAGCGGTTGCGTGCTACCGAAGGGGGAATACGTTCCGGTCATGTTCGGCACCCAATTCCCCACAACGTTGTCGATCAACTGAGTGGGATTCGCGTTCGAAGTCGCACTTACGTCGTTCGCGTTGTGAATTAAATGATCGCCATGCGGGGGTGGCTTGTCATGCCGTAGGAAATACTTGTAGTCAGTTTGGTAAAATGCGGGAATGTCCTTGTTTTGAAACATCACGTAATTGGAGTTGCACTGAACGTCGTTCTCGTACGGCTCGGCAGGATATAAGTTTGCGTGTGGCAGATAGTTGTAGGGAATATTTCTAGGATAGTGCGGCAGTTGTGGGTTTAACGAGTATACCATGTGAGGATCGGGAGCGATGTTCGAATATCGTATGTAGGGATTGGGGTTTGGAGCATTCCATGAATGTTCGGACGGTGCCGCGTTCATCTGAACATACTGTCCCTCTAAATTATGCATTCCTGACGTCATGTTTTCAATTATTTGCTCCATTGCGACATTTGCCGATTTCTTAGTTGATTCCGTCATTTCTTTAAAAGATGATTAAAGGAGAGCTGTAACAAAAGGTCACTAGTCAACACTGAGGCAGTTTAGTGCTACTTACGAAGACAGTAAATGGTGCTATTGTAATTACTGAAGGATGTACGGAATCTCGAATTACTACTGCAATTTAGTGGGCTATGGAATCCAAATATTATTGCATTTGGAGTACATGTTTACTGTAATAACCTGTGCGAAGATGTTGGGGAAGAAAAATCCTCAATTTAGTTACGCATCTGTTGATCAAGCAGGCATCTGGAGGTTAGCTTAGTAAACTGTTAACATCGGAATCTACACTTTAAGTTTAGATAACAACCAATCTGTAAAAGTGGGTGGTGAAAGGTTCCCTATATGAACTGAAGAGGGCAACACTTGGTCCAATACGTACAGTGTCTTCCAAAATTAATGCCTTTCGGACAGTGTCTACTTCAAATAAAATACTGGAAAAAGTACTTTGATTAATCGCGGTATTTCAATTCAATTTGCCACATCGAATTACAATCTACGAAAAAGAATATTTGTATTGTACCTGTGATGATTTGGTAGTTACCTACCTACTTGCTGAATTATTAGGGATCGTCAGATCCCTTATACATTATTATATAAGTATTCTTTGTTTATAAACCAGTGTTTTTAAACCTTCTTCTGAATAGGCAACCTCTTTGCAAGTTGAAAATCCTGGCAACCGCCTGGCAGTGGCGTAACTTCATTTTAGAGGCCCGTCTTCAAAAATATTTGAGGGCCCTTTCCTTATATCAAAGAGTAAGTTACTCTTTGCTTATATCAACAATTTTTAAACGATGTTAATCTGTATATGTAGAAAATAGTGTCTTGATTTAGCTTTACTGATTTTGCATTTTGTAAATCATTGGTTCACAGGTCCATTGTAACATTTTGCGTCACTGCGTTCAGTCAGAATCCAGTTGATTTTGTTCGAACTTTAATTGTCAAGCTTTGTGTGGTATTTGTGCCATAACAAAAGGTAATAATGTACTTAATTTTATTTATAACTCTTCGTTTTATTGTGACTATTTGTAACTAGGGGTGCGTAACCCCTGCATTTGTTTGTTATTTAATTGTTTCACTTAAAATATTATCCTTATATTGATTTGTTTAATATTGGCCAGTTCCTTCAATGTTTAAACTCGTTTAGTTTGATTAGCGACTTCAATTCTTTGTGTATGAATCTGCCCTTTTTTAAATGTCTGTTACTCCGCTGGAGTGTTAAAATTACTTAGCGGCATTCATCTCGAAATACAACTTCAGTCTAAGGTTACTATATCCAGGACCTCCAGATACCTTCTGGATTGGAGAAGGTCCCGCTAATTAACAAAGTATTGCATGTACTTTATGTAAGAGACTTCGGAATGCTATTTATTTACCCTCCGTGAACCATGATTCAGAATTTTCTGCGGACTGTATCTATAAACTGTAAATGTAAGCATGTGCATGGCCCTTCGTTTCTTTTTCAATTTTTTTCAGGATTTTGTATACACGAATTAAATTTTTGTACATTTTTTTCCGGAGCCCCTTTTAAGTCGGGGCCCGTCCTCATTGTGTACCTTTGAGGCATTGTAGTTACGCCACTGCCCCCTGGCGCATTAATAAAATTACCTACTTTAAAGACTACGTATTTAATGTTCATTACTTAGACCAAAGAGTATATACCTACTTCGTTGTATACTCTTTGCTTAGACCTATATCGATCTAAAATAAACACCTAAGTACAGTTAATCATAACTGTGCAAAAAAATCGTAAGAATTCTGCAACATGAGAAATTGAGCACAATTTTACCTTCTGATTTAATTGAAGTGATCCAAATTTCGGGAGCTACATTAATTGCAACTTCCATTGTTCAAATTCATCATACGTAGCTATCGGCACGTACACCAACACGATGTAGTTCTCTTACCATGAAAGTATCCAATAGCTAAGGATGGAATCCAAGGATTCCTTGGACAACTGAGTTAATTGGTCAACGTCTTTGAAAAAATATACATATAAACAAATGAAATAAGGTTCAATCAGGAATCTTTCGCGTATCAAAAATAAAACCACGTGTCAACAAATTATTGAAAAATAAACAGACACAAGCTTCGCACTAAATTGTAGTTTTTCATTGTAGTATATAGAACCTACAAACATTTGAATTTTTCTTTTACTCGCGACCCCCAAGTTGAACAAAACACTGGCTTATACCAGGCGATCAAAAAAGAGTTGCTATCGAGTCACCTTTGGAATTTTTGTTCACACGCGACTCGACGTCAATCCTTTTTTGATCGCCTGTTAGTTTTGCACGGCTGCAATTGGATGATTAGTAGTGGTACAGACGGACAGGCGGACAATAGCATTAATTTGCCTTTTGGAAAATACGCTACAAATTGAGAAATAAATGAAATACATGGGAGTTGTGAATGTATAGAAAAACGGAAAGCCAATATTCTTACTGTTTACGGACCGCCTGTAGATATCTGCACTTTCCCGCTACGCGTTTTAAACAATGTCGTGCCCGTGGTAAGCTTGGTCGATAAATTTCGCAATCCGCGGGATCCCGCTCCATTTCTGTACGGGATTAATCCCGCAAAAATGAAAGCAATGTAAGTGCCCCAAATACTCTCAAGCACAACTCCTTCGTATACCAAAATGCCATCGTCAACTGAGGGTACACTTTGCCAATGAGAAAATCATTATTTTGGATGACGAAAAAGTATTTCATTCTGAGTAATTCTGAAATGAAGGGAAACGATGGATCTTATACGGATAACGTAGAGGAATCCCTGATAATTTGCAGATAAAATCCTTCTCTGGTGCGCAATTTCTAACAGGGGTGTATCCCGATCTTTTGTGGGAAGTGTGAAGGGTAAAGCTTTGAATAGTCACGGATAACTTCCTTTTCAAATTGCTTCAGTTTGTCCACGAACATCAAGCTGATGATTTTGGCTAGACCTAGTATCATGCCATTACTCAAGAGATCTCAAAATTGGCTTCGACAACACCACAAACCTCTTGTTCCCAAAAACTACTTATAGTTTAGTTAAGTATTGATTTGTAATTTTTGAGGATTTAAATAAATTTCTTCATTAAAAAAAATCGATAAATATTTTGTGCCAAAACCTACGACCAATGCATGTCCAAACTTATATTTCTTTTATTATTAGAGATAGCAAAAAAGTGTCCAAGCAAAATTTCAATTTCTGATAAAGCTACATATTATTTAAAAAAATGATACAAAAACAAAAGAGCATCAGAAAACAAAACTCTTAAAGAACTTGAAATTACCTTTACAATGATATAAAATATGTTATAATTACCTTAGAAAGCTTAATGTGTTTTAGAACCAATCGCAGTAGCTGTGGAAATTTAAACAAAAACACAAAATTTACAACAGGAAGCGAAGAAAACAAACGAAAAACTATTATATGTATAACTTAAGACAAGTTTAAATACATTGCACTAGTTTATTACATTAGACCTCTTAACATTTTTTTCATCAGTTGTGTAGGTAATTATTATTATCTTGCATTGTGGTTTTTAAATTGTTATATTGTTCACTAAATTAATTTTGTGACAATATGTACCTTTACCAGATTTTTTTCTTCTTACGCTATTTTTCTATCTCCAATTATAGAAGAAATATGCATTCCGAGGATACCTACCACATGTCCTAGCTCTGCATAGTTCCGCATAAAGGATTTGTAATTGGATTCGAAGTCCCGATCGTAGGAAAACTTCCTTCCATTTGTACAACGCGGGAGGTTGCCTTTTTCTTTGTCTCTTGGTTTTGGATTTTTTTCTATTTCCCAAAACTTCGTCAGCACGCTCTCGTCCGTGATGAAGTCCATGATTTGTATGGGTTTACCTTCTTTCCTAGCGACAATCCAGCCCATTTCCGTATTTTGCAGTTTGTTTAGTCCATCATGTACATCAGACCCAATTACAATGTCGATTGGACCAGGAACGTTGTAGTGAGGGTCGGCTTTTGGTTCTCCTTTTTTACTTGGATGCGAAGTCCCTAACCCGGTAACGATGAAGCTACTAGGTAACCTGGGTTTGATCTCGAGCTCGATTTTTCCGCGCACCAGTCTGCCCTACGCCGAATACTGGCACAAGGTGATATTCTTTACAGATTGAGCATCCTAGTTGGTGTGGTATATTCGTGCCCAACGTTTTTCCACCCGGCCTCTGTTGTTGGTGGTTTCTACAGCTTTGTTGCCCTTGGCGAATTCCAATTATTGAAACCTTGCCTCTAGGAAGGTCAAGAACTGCTCGAATGGTGGTACCTTCTTTGGTGCTTGCAAGGTTCTTTCCGAAGGTGGTTAGTGATGCCGCATCCACCTTTTCGCATACGATGTGCACCACCATGGGTCCAGATAGGTATCTTACCAACTATGGCGTCAAAATGGAGTTTATCCGGAGAGTAAGGTTGTTGAGAGGTGAAGAGACCTTACAAAAAATCTGCATTATATGTTGTTTTTGCATGTTGTAATATAAAAAATTCTAGAGACTAAACAAAACCCTACCAAAAGTTTCCACGGGAGTAATTTGTAGTTCGGTCTCAAAACTAAAGATTCGCTATAGTCTTCTTATTATAAATTGCCAATCACCAACCTTGCTACTCATTTAGATTTAGATTAGAGTTCTTATGAGCTATATTAAAGGGCTATCCCGAACTCCCTGAACAAAACTCCCGAATATTTTGCCTTTAAAATTTCTTTCTATGCGTAAAATTGAACAAATACAAATAAATTTTCTTGTAGAGACTAGGATCTAAGCCTTATAGTTCTGAACACAGCCTTGAGTTGTTCGGATACTGTATAGAATGGTAAGTAGTTGATTCAGTTAAATGCAATAAAAATTATACCTATAGAAGTTTTATTTTATAGCAGTACTTAGATAAAATGAAATAAATGTAAAGACATCTGTCATTCCTATTAAAAATGGGACGCGGGGCACGAAATAAAATGATGTTCAACACAGAAAACAATACTGTTTCCACAGAAACGACAGAAGAACCCAACCTTTCTATTTTTGATGAATAAATTAAATTCAGAATTTTTAGAAGTTTGACAATCATTTATATGGTGCTTCTGCTATAAAATAAAGTTTTATGGGAAAGTTAACATCTTTCATTCGATGATTAAAACAGGTATCATGAGTGTCTTTAAGGCTGAATACTCTTGTGGAAGAACCGGGGGGTCTGGACATGAAGATTTGATTATATTTTCCCGAAGACTACCACGAGAGTGCTAAGGGTAAGTGAAGAAAGTTATTAAGTTATTTGTTAAAGAGTATTTTTGGGGGATACGCCATACCCTCCCAGATCCCCCGGTACTATATTCTCCCATCAACAAGAGCAAGCAGCGTTAAAAGCACTCTTGACCTTTCGAGAAAGGACCTTGACAGTCTTTGTTTCTGCACAGGATCGTGATATTAAGTTCAATTCTCCTATTCACGCAGTCAAAACGATTCCAGGCAAACCTTTGGTACCAATACGTTGCAACAAGGTTCGAAATTGTCTATTTTAACCAGGAAATTCCTGCAGTCATCCTACGTTAAACATTGGAGAACCAGGATGCTAAGGTCAAATTGTTGCAGTAAAACCAAACTTTTCGTTATTACTAAATATTTAAATGACGACTAATTACCACTTTGTCATTACATGTAGGTAATAGAAAACAGACGCTGTGAACCGCATCGCCAAAACTTGAATAGACACTATATGCGCACTCAACATTTATATTTATATCCCCCAATCTGTAACAAATACCTACCATGTACCAATGTATGCTGAAATAGTTTGTCTGTGACCTACGAACGTGTATTTACTTATCGGAAATTACAACGCAGTTACTCAACATACATGCTTCGATGATAACCCCAATAACGCATTAAATGAAACAGTTGTGTGCTGACCGTCATTTTTTCTAAATTATGGTAAGAATGTTTACTGATGTCCATTGACATTATTATTATTGCACTTACTCTCAATGGTAATCACTTAATTAAATAGTATGCCTCTTTAACCTTCACCTGTATAGCATAATTAATTAATTGTTTATTGTCATCACAGAGATCCGTCCTTTTTTTAACTACGCGCAATTTCGTTTATTTGTAGCAGATAGGTTTATTCAATCTGAAAAAGGAATGTGGTGGAAAGCGTGAAAACTACCTTGGATAATGGGGGTTAGGCACACTCAATGTATCTGCTCTACACAACTCCCTATCACGTCTGGGGTACCACAAGACTCAATTCTTGGTCCGGTTTCATTGTTGCTTTGTATTCTTTTTGAGATACAAAAATTATCTATCGATGTTTCCTAACTTTTTAGAAAAAAATTGCAACTGTCTGAACGGATCCATATTAAAGTATAGGTAATCCCGCATGTGATAATGAGTTCTGATCTATAATCTAAGGGCTTTCCTTAAAAAATTTACGTGTTAACGTAATTCCGGTTGACACATTAGAAATATTAAAAATAGTATGTGTACAGTGTATACACATATATTAATATTGCGAAAATCCAAAATTAATCCAATTAATCAAAGTAAAAGTTGACGCGTAATTGTTACATACTGCAAAACGGCCTTAAAACTTGTAAGATAAATCCGAAAATAGCGTCAGTGAAGTTTGGAAGAAAGAGAGAAAACTTCACTCAATTTAACACAGCGCCAGTATATCCCAAAAATGGTCGACAAAATTGTCAAGTAAGCAATTGCGTGTATCGTCTTGCAAGTAATAATCGAGAATGCGTTTTGAACACAAAGTGCGCGCGTCGGAAGAAATTAAAGAAAGTTCTGCGCGACCTCGAACGACTATAAAACTAAATTACAAAGAAGTTACATAGATGGCATAAGGATTTAAATAAAGCATCGAGCAACCAGATCGATAACAACAAACAACAAAAAAGTCGTCACAATATTATACAGGGTGGACTATTAATAATATATTATATTAGTGTGTGGATGGAAGATTGTGGATTCATTAACGGCCATATTTAAAATTCATTGTCGGGGTATGTTGAAGAACGCGTAAGGGTACAACCTAAAAATATTTTCAACGAAATTGCAATTGTTATACAGGGTGATTTATATTAAAGTTGCATTTTTTTAAATGGAACTCCATGTATATTATTACATATTTCGATTTCTTGGTGAATTTTAGTGTGACTTTATGTATTGCACATGATATCTAAAATGAGTCGTTTAGTCGCAATTCGTCTTTTTTCAAAAAGTAGATGCCCCGTAATAAAATAAAAAAAAATAAATAAATAAAACCAAATAAAATAAAAGAAAAACTTTC
Organism: Photinus pyralis; assembly: GCF_008802855.1. NCBI lineage: Eukaryota > Metazoa > Arthropoda > Insecta > Coleoptera > Lampyridae > Photinus > Photinus pyralis. The sequence goes on along the minus strand of NW_022170738.1, from coordinate 40,018,089 downwards.
CATTTTTAGCAATCAAAAACAGAATTGTAAATGTCAATGAACTAAACCTCGAACTAAATTGACAGATGTTATTTAATTTTATTTTGTTTTAATATTTTCCAATATGGCTTTCATGGCTTACTATTCAAATTGATTTATTTAATCATTATTTTATCTTTCAAAAGAGGCTATGAAAAACAAGAGTTTTTGTTTTGTTTTGTTGGGAGTAAATGTTTTATCATTTGAATTGGTGTTTCTAATTTTTAACGGCCTACTGATTACTGAGAAGTTTTGAAAATTGAAAAACACTGAATTATTAGAAATTGTTGAATTGCAATGAGTAGGTAAGAGATACATACGACATGTTTATATCGTTGGAGCGGTAATAAAATCCTACATTTCATGCGATAAAAAAAACTTGGTAGTTTCATTAAAAAAAATCAAGTTACATTCGATTAAAATTTTGAAAATTCACAGAGTAATTTTTTTAACACAAAAGAAGTTTAACTTTAGCCGTTCGGCGTCTGTTAGTACATTTCATGATTAGTAACACTGCAGAGTCACGGCCTTCTATGTTTTATGATAACTGCGATATTCAATTTTTACTGGGCATCTACTTTTTGAAAAAAACGACGAGTTGCAGCAAAACAACTCATTTTAGATATCATGTGTAATAGATAAAATCACACTACAATTGACATCGAAATATGTAATAATATACAGGGGGTGCCATTAAAAAAATGCAAATTTGATATAAATCACCCTGTATAACAATTACAATTTCGTTGAAAATATTTTGGGGTTGTGGGCTTAAGGGTTGTTCAACATTCCCCTACAATGAAGTTGATAAACCCACAATCTTCCACCCACACACTAAAGGCCCACCCTGTATACAAAAGTAGTCTATGGTCTCAAGATAATTGAATATGTAAGTAATACTACGTGGCAAATCTTATTAAACGCATTTTTGTTTCAGCTATCAACATTCCGCTTTGGCTTCGTGCTCGCACTTTTCGCGTCAACACATCAACAAGAGTGCAGCAAAGATAATTACTGGTACTACGCAGAGACCGACTACATCAAGTGCGCAGACCTTTCCGAAATTGACACCTTGGACACGCTAATGCACCACATCGCTTTCGAGAACCCCAAACTTCAATTGGAGTGCGTCGACTGCAATTTTCCGAATCTTACCAGCGGACAATTTCCAGCAAACGTCACAACCTTAAAACTTAATGATTGCAATATCAGTGAAGTTGGGAAGATTCCCTTTGAACGCTTAACAACTCTGGAAGCCCTGGAGCTAGACAACAATTATATTTGGAATTTAACGGAAAATGTGTTTGAATCTCTGGTATCTTTGGACATTCTCACACTTAGAAACAATAACTTAAGTGTGCTCACCGAGTTAACGTTTGGGGGGCTTGTAAGTTTAAGTTACCTGCACCTGGATGGTAATCAAATTGAGTCCGTTTCTCCAGAAGTATTCCGCCCTTTGGTGAATTTGCAGTATTTGTATTTGGATTACAATAACATTAGTATTTTGGAAAGGGAGGCATTTGCCCACGTACCGAAGCTGAAAGTCGTATCAATTTCGCACAACAACATGGAAGACTTGGATGAGATTGCATTTAATTCCGGGGCGATCGAGAGTCTCTACTTGAATAACAACGCGTTAATTAGCTTACCAAGACTCTTTTTCGCTCACTTAAACTTCGTTACCTACGTGGATTTATCCAGAAATCAGCTCACGTTCGAAGATGTGAGCTTTGAAGGGCTGAAAATGTTACTCGTGTTGTATCTGGAACATAACAACATCTCCGCTATCCGACCATTATCCTTTGTGCCTTTAACCTCCTTAACGATGCTAGTATTGAGCAACAACAACATCCTCCATTTGAGGAGTGGTACGTTTTTGGGGCTAAACAAATTGCGTAGACTGTACCTGAATGGAAACCTCATCCAAACGGTCGACGGCAACGCATTCCAAGGTTTGTCTTCGGTGGAAAAACTGTATTTGCAAGACAATTTGTTAGAGACGTGCCTGGATCGTGACGCATTAAAGGGGCTGCTGAGGTTAAAAGAGCTCCATGTGGAGCGAAACAATGTCACATGTAGTTTTCGCTAAGAAACGCCTGCTACGTATAATTTACGACCCACCAAAAATAAAAATAAATTAAAATAGTAATCTGCAGCATGGTTCGTAGCTACCCTTTTTTTTTATGTGAGCGAAACGTTAAAAATCTAATGCGTCATTTAGATATGATCTCGCTTTAGCACGAGTGCTTTCACATTCTAAAGCAAAATTAGTAGAATATTCTAAGTACGTTTGTCCTTAGCACGCAAATTTAGATTAAGGGTTCCAGTTCATTTTGTATTACTTTAACGCTTTCATAAAAGGACGATCACCTTTCTCCAACCAAAATCTCTGTATTGAATGTAAACCCATTCTTTGTCTTCTAGTAGAAAAGGTTAGAAGCTCGCACTGTTACTCGTGTGAAAATAGTGTATTATAGGAAATTGGAAAGGCATGTTACTTATTTACCTTAAGTTTCAAATATACAGGGTGTCGTAATGATCAAAGTCTTAAAAATCTAGCATTGCTTGCGAAATTGTAAATAAAAGGCAAGTAATGTTTCATAAAAAATGAGCTAAAAAATGTTCCATGTTGGATTGGGCAAATAAACTCATCTGTTACGCCCTGTATATTTGTAGTTGATAAAATAACTACGTAATTTAAATTACCCATTAAATTTTACTAATAACATCTATTATTTGGCATCCCTTACACCTGCGTATTTCCCCCTTCGGTTTTGCTCCTTTTGAAGGGAAAATGCAAATTTGAGAAATGCGGTAGCGATTGACAATGACACTAACTCAATAAAAAATTCCCAACTCTCTTAATTTTGGCAGCGACTTGGAGTTTTTTAATCGATAAAAGAGCGCCCTTTTCAGTCACCTACCACGTCCAATCCCGGTACAGCCCTAGTCTAAAGTTAAAGTCATTTTTCTCCGGGACCGGAAGCTGTGGGAAATAGATCTTCTAAGGGGGTGTGAACGGAGGATACGTGAAAAGGAGACATCTGAAAAAGGGAAGGCTAAACGTGGAAAAAATAACGCACAAATGACGAATACGTGGATTCGCGCAGGGGTCAGTATGAAGAAAGGAGGTCAAAGATAGTGTAAAGGAGGCGTACGATGAAAAAACGCATAGCAAACTTGAAAGAAGATAGCATGATGGAAGAATACATAAAGAAAGCAGGCGCGAAGGGAGGGCGAAGGTGAACGGAAAAAAGAATAAAGCGGATTTGAGCAGTCGTGAAAGGGGGAGGTGAGAAGGAGGATGAATTAAAGAGAATGAACGATGTGTAATTTAAGCGTGAAGAAAAGAAAGAATTATTAGAGAAGGATGCAATGAAGGTGGGAGAAATTAAAAGCATTTTGGAGAGTCACAAAGGGAGATCAAAAAGGAGTTCATTCTGTTGTCGTTTGAGGTCGCCCATAATGGGCCCATTGTCCTACATCGAGATTTATACCTGGAAATGTACCCATTTGTTGCCGATCCTTTTTGTTACTACGTTATTCATTTCTATTAGTTTTATTGCATTATATCCTTCCGATTAGATGTGTTATTGGAGATATTAGACACCGTTGCTTTGTAAACACGTTTTGAATTTAACGATACTTGGTCCGAGACCAAAACCAACGATTCTTCAGTTACGGTTTGTTTTAGTTTGAAGAATTTACTGATACTAGTTTGTTTACATTGCTATTGTTGTATGTACTTTTTAAGTATTTTTCTTAAAATTAAGTAAGGACAATTAGTAGTCGAATCCAATTTTACTTTTGCTAGGTTAAAATCATTCGAGTTATTAGGTCATTTTAAGTATTAATTATTGCAGTTCTCAGTATACAATTTGCCTCAGTGTCAAACCTTACATTACTTTACGCGATATTTTTTGCAACGCTTTTGTTGTTTGTTCTGTTTTTGTCTGTTTACAGATTTGCAGTCTACGCGCCCTTCATGAGCTAAACAAGAACGTTGCGACTTGTTGTTCAAATGTAAATTTTGTTATTTTGTTATATTGGTTTTCGATACCATTACATTGTAATTGTTTCGTTTGCTAGAGATTCACTTAAAGATATAGCTCTGTTTTTGGGGAAGCATCCGATTACGAGTTGGCCCCTTTTTTTTCTAAAAATTAATTTAAATTCCAATATTGACATCACACTATTGAGAGATCATTGAATTAAATCACTATCGATTGTGACGTCAACTATAGCTTATGTTCTATCCCTATCAAGTGTTTTATTTTTTTATTACTCAGTTTTTCCTAACATAGATCAGCACAGATGTGTACCAGAACGAACGCTTTAGAAGGAACTGGTTATGGTAACCAGAGATAGAGAGGTAAATTTTATTATTCGAACAAGCAAAAGAGTAATGGCACGCTCTAAAATTCATAAATAACTACTGATCAGGTTTATTTTTAACTGAAAAAATCAAAATCTTCGATTGGTGTGTATTCACGTCCAAAACTAACCCAGAATCCCTCTTGGAAATCATTATCACTTCTTTTAAGGCACTGGCTCGGTTTCGCCTTTGGAAATATACAAATGGCACCGGTCTGTTGAAATTCCCTAAGTGGAACACTTATATTCAAGGCTTCACCCCATTTTATTATTTTATCCAGGCATGCACATTGCAAAGGATTATTACGTATGTCAAGTAACATTTTGGGTCGTATTACGTCCAGTACTTCATCAGATATGTACGTTATGTTATTATTGTAAATATAAACACTCGCCAATTTCGAAGGGGCGTTGAAGTTAAAACTTTTTAATTTGTTATTAGCCAAATTCAAAGTTCGCAAATTTCTTAATCCTATAAAGGCGTCCTTGTCGACGAACTCTATTTCATTTCTATTGATCCATAGATGCGCAATAACCGGCAGGTTGATAAAGGCACCTCGTGGAATCTTACGCAGGCGATTCTCTGTCAATGTTAAGAAATCAAGGGCTGGCGTCTTATAAAACCAAGCTTGGTCAAAATGTTCTAATTTATTTCCGTGAAAAGACACGTCGGTTAATTTCGGAAGATTATTAAAGGCACGCGGCGACACATCTGTGATCTTATTATCCAACAGGTACACTCCAGTTAACGACAGCAAATCTTAAAATGCATTTTCGCTAATCCAGAAGAGCTCGTTTCCGACGAAAAACACTTCATCAAGTCGGGGAAGATCCAAAAAGGCCCCTTCTCTTATAATCTCTCGATGCTGGTATTGCGAAATTCGATACGAAGTTTACTTGAAATTCCCTGAACTGCACCGTAATTTAATCTTGAATATCTTCATTTACTGCGGCTATTTTGAAAATAGTATCATTTAATCGAATGGTGTCAGGTGAAATGCAACCACTTATTGGTTGATTATAAAACAAATTTACATATATTATGTTGTTTTTGAAACTGGGCACTACACATTGCATCGAAATTCTTAGCAACAATAGTAACAAGCACGTTATGATCATCGCCAAGAGGTTGGAAACGTACCTTCTTGACGATACTATTATTAAAACTGATAATGTTTATTGTATTGCTTTTTATATTCCAGATTTTGACTTCCCTACTTACTTCAATTAATAGAAAACGCTTATGCGTCAACCTTGTCAGAATATGCCTAGTATTGTTACTACTATATGTGCATTTTACTTCCTAGTAGTAAAATAGTATACACATTCCGTATTAGTCTGCATTTTCCTTGTTATTCATAAAGATTGTACTTCCTTACTTTTGGCGGTCGCTTTAAATCTGTTCTAAATGCGCACAATTGAAACAGCAAAAGACGCCAACCAACGCAAACAAAATTATGATGACATTTTTGCTTAGGGGAATTTAGTTCTTCGCTAACCGATTGATGGTAACGCAATAAAATCTAAAAGTGTTGGGCGATACTTGACGAAAATCTTCCCCCGCATGTAAGTAAAATACAAGTCGCGTATGATCGACTTTGCTATCTTTATAAATTTCAGTCAAACGAAATCTTGAGGATGAGGATCTTCATTTGGAATAAGTCATTCTGAAGAAATACATTTATCACACACGGAATCACTATTTCTAAGACTGACAATAAAACAAAATTTACAATGGGAAATTGAAACAAGCTTATGAAGGAAATATGAGTGAGAGGAGCTTGAAAGGAACCTCGGATTTGGGAGAAACTGAAAAAATGAAACCCAACCCCCTTAAAAATTTAGAAATAATTAAAAAAAAACTTGATTGGATAATTTTTTAAATTTTAATTTTCTTCATTCAGTCGGTCAACTGAACTGACGTTGAGCTATCTTGATACAACCGACCGTGTATAATCTTATACTTTCTTTCAATCCAAGCGAAGGAAATTGAAGTGAAAGTTTGATTAGAAAATGAGCTTCTAAGAGACGTAACACGGAATTCCATGTACCATTGAGATTTTTTAAGGAGGTGAATAACGTAAAAGCAGAAAAATGAACTAAATTTGAAATATTCCCTTAGATTTAGAAAAATGATTCATTACGGGGTGCAATTTTTACTTGAAACACTCTGTATAAATAAGTTCCTTTTATATTGTGCGTTGTGTAAGGAATTTAATTTAATTTACCCAAAATCGTCCTGAAACCTTCATTTTTATGCCTACTTTCTGTCAGGAAATTTTAGTTTCCATGACAGAGGAAAAACAGACTGGCCGCACCTGTCACTTTACCGACCACACCGTCACGTTACCGGCCATTTTTTATATTGCTAAATATCTACGGGGTGTCAATTTTAAAACTTGCAGTCGGCCATATTTTCCAAACTAAAGGAGATATTGAAAATCGCGCAAAACCGTTTCGGGGGTAAAAAAAACGAAGCTACCAAGATTACTAAATGAAGCAGCTCAGATTGAAGTTCTTGGCCAATTTGCCATAAATCCCTCTGTCAACATTTAATTTTTTTGTTAAGGTTAAGCGGGTTAAGCGAGTGGGGGGTTGTCACTCATAACGTCATTCTGGTTCCCACTCGACTCCTCGATACCCACCGAAACGGTTTTGCACGATTTTCAATATCTTCTTTAGTTTGGAAAATATGGCCGACTGCAAGTTTTAAAATTGACACCCTGTATAAAATGACTCATGTCAGTGACAGATTGATATTAATCAAAAGTTCTATATGAAAATTGAAATTTTATATTAAAATACGATTTCGGGTAAAATTTAATACAAAACTCGTTAGTAAAATGACATTATCTGACTCGGAAACTATTTCCTCGCCAGTAATGTGTCATTTTCCTAACTTTTATCTAAATATCTATTTTCTTTATTTTCCATCAGGAATGCTTCTATTTGGTCAATTATTTGTTTGTTAGATGTGACTAGTGGACGGCCCAAAATTCATATGGTGCAATAGTAGGTATTGGGGCACTGGAAAAATTCTGGGGACTGTGGGAAAAAATTTCGGCAGTAAGCCCGAGTTAAATTTTGCCAATGGACCCTGGGGTATTTCGGAAGTTGGCCCGGGGCGTGACACAGGGTAGGATTTCAGTAGTTGACCCAAGGTATTTTGGAGGTTGGCCCGGGGTTATTTTGGCAATTGGACCAGGATGGTAGACCCATGCTGGACATTTTGACAGCATCGGTGATTGCTGGGGATTTTTTTTATTGGTGTTGGGATTCGAACCCACGGTATAACAGAAGGGTAGCACATTAAACAATTATAGAGAAGCTAATTAATTACGCAAAATGATTGAGGTCAATAACCACGACGGCGTACTTTGAACTTTATTCATTTTGCAACTTTGTGAAATTGTATTTGCTATAAAATGGTCTTATCTTAATCTGCTCCACAGCCCTCTATGCGATAATCCGTCCAGGTTTACAGCCTCTTACACTAAACCGTCATTGCATTCTTAACAGAAAAAAGGCACTGAACCCGAAAGGCTTGATGGAGCTTCAGGATATTGGTGGGGGAAGTTGACTTTGAGTGACAGTGCAGAGACCGAGAAAAAAATCGAAAGGCATAACGGGAAAGGCTTTTGGAGGTGTATTTAGGAGTCCAAATAAACGGCCATCCAAAAGTCACAACTACCAAAAAAATATTTGACCAAATAGATGCATTCCTGATTAAAAATAAAGAAAATGCTTCACAAGAAAGTAATTCACAGAAACAATAACAACATTGACGTTAATATTGTGGAAACTTTTTACGAAAATTGGCGTCACACAAAACTGCAGCCTATCTGACCCGTTTTGACGTAGGTAACTCAAGATATCTCGAAATCCAATGCCAAGTACCTTGTCTTGTATCAGTGGATTCCTAATGAAACAAGGAATCTTTAGAGAGCAGTATAATATTTTATCGCGATGTTTGTGGCAGGCTGGGGAGACGTTTCCCCATTGGACGATTTTCAAATGGATATATCTTGGAAACTACTCTAATGACATTATCATTTAATTTAACGTCACTATCGCGCAGAGCACAATTTCAAAACTTTCATTTCATCTTTGATTACAAAATGACGGAAAATAGAAATCAAATGTACTAAGTACTTTAAATTGATTTTTGCAATAAAAACTATTTGATTTTAAATACAATTTAAATCTCTGATTTAAATCACCTCATGGCGGATAGTGAAGTTGAGTAGAACGTTGAAGGAAACTGAAGAGGAAATTAAGTGACACAATAAGAACTTGAGAATAACAAATTTTGTAGAAACTTGAAAGAAGCTTGAGTTTTACGAAAAACTTACAGGAACATGAAAATTTGGTTTAAGGAAAAGTTGAGCAAAAAAGTCAGAAGCGATCCTAAAAGTACTTTGAGGAGAACTTAAGGTGGCAACTTCTGGAAAGAAAGTCTTGAGAGATATTTCAAAGGATATTGAGAACTTCAAAAGAGAGGATAAAATATTAGGGGCAAATGAAGAGGAGAATTCGCATCGAACTTGAGTAAGTTTCCGTAATGTTAGTTAGGTATATGCAATTTTTAAATTTGTGACAATAACTTGTGCAATAAAAAACCAATTTGCTCACAAAAATTACAACGATAATAGATTTGCAATATCGAAGAGTATTCGATGCATCGTCCGGTTTTATAGACGTTCGGCTAGAAAACGCGAAGTGTCCCTTCTGCATCTCTTTAACCAAGACGAATCTATCCTTATCGGCGGGTGGCAGAAATTGTCACAGCCCCTGTCACATCATGGTCCTTTCTGGGGGTGTTGTTTATCTGGGACCTTGCAATTGGTTACCGGATTAACGTTCGTTATCTTAATGATAGAGACGTTCTCCCGCATGTTTATACTCCGCATAACAGCCACCCTAATGTAACCATTTCAATCCGACCGCATTTATATTTTATAATAAGGTGCAATTTTATCCACCGTAACTAAATACTGGGAGGCGCTGTACGTTTTTATTAATTGTATCTTTGGAAGTAGTGGTCAACAAATTGCAGAAAATGTGAAAGTGCAAAATGAAAAGCTGGCTTTATTTGGGGAAGTAGAATTTCATCATTGCCCACCGATCGAAAATTCAAAGGTAGGTATACCCATAGGAACATATTTAGGGCCATTATCCTTATGAATAATTTTCACGTTCTCCTTCGTTTTTTATCCTATTGTTGAGGTTGTGCTTTTGTTTATTTCCCACCCTTATTAAGGTAGAACAAAAATACGTATGACTATACAACTTGACTTACGTTAACGACAGAGTGTTGTTTGTAGAAAAATAACTTTAACATAATCCAACTTAAGTAATTCAATGAGGGTGGATTAATCCACTAGGGCGGTTACTGCACATTCGCACGGTCACGTGTCCGGATTATTCTAAATAGCCTATCAATCAGCTTGACGTCTGACGTATGTTTGCCGGCGCGCCCTTCAAACGACGTTTTTTATGCGTCGAGTTACAACTCGCTGAAGGTGTTGGGACAACGTAAAGGGGTCGCATTTGCGAAAAGATGCGAACATTTTTGCGGGTTCTCTCAAACATTTAAGAGAATTACGCCATGAATATGGTCGAGTATATAGTAGGTGCCTGTATTAGAGCGGCGCAACGCAACAGGAAATAGGCCGGAGATGAAACTGCGGCGTCATTTCCTGCCCACACCTCGAGCAGCGTGTCTTTCCATCAGGCTGCTATCGAGTCGATTATTATAGGCTTTAGCTGTGTCTTTTTTTGTCTATAAGTTGTAATTCAAGAGGTATTAACGTATTGTGAGCAAATGAAAGAATTTAATCTTATATTATACTCGTCTCAAATCCATTTCAAAAAGTAAATTTGCTATAGCTCGTAAAAATAGTGTGTCTGTTGTCCCTTCGGTTATGGCTAGCAAAAGGGTCGAGTCTCATTGTTGACATTTTGCCTTGGGCAACTGGTTCTGATGGAAAAAACGGAAGAAAACTGAAGTAAAATTAAAATGATTAAGGGAGTATACTAGTATACAATGGGAAGGAGATCGAGCACCAAATGAAAACCAGAGGAATCAAACAAGGATGTCCGCTCTCCCTAAGGCTCTTCGTGATAGCACTGGATAACGCCATAGAGCAAACAAGGAGTGAGGTGGTGAGGAACTCCAGCACAGATGGCCAATTACAACTACCGACACTATTGGCGTACGCCGACGACTTACTCATAATCACGGACAACTTCGTCCAAACCAGCGAGGTATACCTGGAAATGGCAGGCCTACAAATAAACAAAGAAAAGAGCTACTTGACCCAGGAAGCAATACCCAATACAAAGAAGGAGAAAAGATCATAATAGCCGGAAGATAACCATGAAGCACAAGTTAAAATATCTGGGAGCGTACATAAGTAGCACACTGAGTAAGCACAGAATAATCAACGCATTCAGAGTCACACAGCGAATCCGAATACGGAAGAACAAAGAGCAACAGACAAACATTGAGGAGGGCGAAACGGAAGGCACTCAGCATAATGATGAAAAACAGCAACCTCACAAGAAAAGAGATAAGGGAATTGCTAGAAGGAAAACGATCACCAGGAGACTGAACATCGGGCAACTGTGATATTGCGGGTTTAAAAACAAAAGGAAGAAACCATATCCTGTTGGTCACTAAGAATCTACGTGCCTCGGAATGAAAAGAGGCTATCACCAGGAAGCACAGTTCCCTCTAATGCAGATATTCCAGTAGCGAAACTGTGGCCGTACCTTTTCGAGTGGGACAACACCCAGTTAGCCCCCCCCCCACAACCTCTCCAATCCAGAAAATCCACCACCCTGTTTGGCATATGTCGCGGCCCAGCGCAATGGCAACAGAAGGGGGGGGGGGGGAATGCATCCCTGCGAATAAAGAAAATAAAAATTAAATTGTTAATAAGCGATTTATGATTCATAAGTTAAGATGCGAACCTGTCAATGTAGAACAAAAAGTTAACGTTTCGCTCACTTTTGTAAAGGACTTCGTCAGGACCCAACCAATGAAAAAAGGAATTTTCTAACTTTATTGTGGAAAGCCCCGTTTTTAACTTTTCTAAAACCATCTAATGAAAGGAAGTTCTCACCACCCAATAGACCCAGACTACGTTTCCTGCCGCTTGTCACTTTACTGGCCGCACCTGTCACTTTACAGGCCGCATTTTTGACATTTCCAAATGTCTATAATGACTTCTGTCATCAATAACAGATTGACATTAATCAAAAGTTCTATATAAAAATTGAAATTTTATATTAAAATACGATTTCGGGTAAAATTTAATACAAAACACGTCAGTAAAATGCCATTACCTGACTCGGAAATTAAAGTACTCGGCCCCAAACGGGCCTCGCACTTCAATATTTTTTACAATACAATTTAAGGTTCAGGTAATGCATTTTTTATTGTCCCAGTGTTACTATTCAGTGGAAGAGTATTTGTCAGATTCGTGTACTTAATTACATTCGGTATCGTTAGTAATACAATTATGTATGTTATATTTTATTTAAATTATATTTAGTTATATGATATTTTACACAACCTCTGTCATTGACTTGATCAATATCATGTTACATTGTCTAATGGTCTAATAAACATTATTATTATTATTATTATTTCCTCGCCAGGACTTTTATGTAAATAACTATTGTGTAACTTGAAAGATGATAATCTGTCGAAACTAGTCGCTATTTAAATTCACAAATTGAATTAGAAATATGGGGAAGGTTTTTTGTTTTCCTGATTAACGATTCTGTAACTCTGCACACTTATTTCACCATTTTTTGCAATAAAAAAATACATTAAAAAATTCTTGGTAGCTTTTCAAAATATAGTCACGAACAGTAACCTTTCAGGTCAACATTAGAAGCAAATCTTTTATGGGACGAAGAAGAAGTAAAGTTCAATAATAAGTTAGAGGATTAAATAAGGTTTCAATAGCACCCCCCCCCCCCAAATTTTGAAATTTTTGAGGCGACGTTTACTTTTCCACAGGTCATGAAAAGTACCACTTTTGGTCCCCTTTCGAAAAAATTGTAGGCACCAAACTTTAGTTCGAATACATCGTGGGCAGTTCCGTTGTTGTTCGTAGGGGGAGGTGGGGAGCAATCCTTCAGGTCTTAGCCTCATTAATTTTTTTCTTTGGAAAGGTTGAGGGGGGGGGGGTCCAGCGCTAAGCGATGCAGGCCTATGACATATTAAGTGAAAGTTTTCACCACATACACCTACTGTAATTTTAAGCTCCAAGATTCTCCTTGTTTAACTTGAACTTTTGTTGGTATTTGAGAAACGCAAAAAAATATTTTTGCAGTACAGGGAGGGGGGGGGGCACTGCCCTCCTCTTTCCCCGCAAATGGAGTCCCTGTTCTTCCTCTTATGTAGGCGAATGTAAAATCCATCATATTCTTATTCTTATAACCTAACATATCGGAGAGACTGAGAAGTGCTTAACTTTTTATTACTTACAGATTCATTACAGACAATTTCAAAATATTAATGGCCTGTTCAGAACACTAATCAAGACATAATGTGACATTTGAATGAGGGTGTTTTTCGTTGACCAGTTATTAATTTTCATTTGATATTTTAAACTCATTCGGGTTGATTAGCGACTTCAATTTTCTGTGTACGAATCTGCCTTTGCCTTTGGCTAATTAACAAAGTATGTAAGAGTCTTAGGGATGTTAGTCTTTGTCAAATAGGGTTTGGGTTTGCTTTGAACTCTACTTGAGCCGTCCATTCTTTAGCTTATCAAATGTTATATTAAATTCACGTCCGATTTAAATTATTTAAATCCAAGAGTTACTTCCTCGGATTGTTAATTTTTGTAAGTATATTACAGATGCCATCGGCAAGCACTTTTTTCATATCCAAATCTGTAATCTTAAATATTGTACAGTACATTCCAGCTTCCATTTCAAGCACTGCGATTTTAATTCGGTGATCAGACACCCTAAGTCCTATGGTTTCCTCAATCCCTACCTCAACGTGTCTTCCTGACCTGGTGGTTTCGATTCAATTAAATTTGTTTCGACCAATATTTTGCGTGAAAATAAGATCGCTCCCTTTATTGAGGAAGTTTACAATGGAACACTTTTCGATATAGGATTTTCCGTGTGGAGATTTGTTCAAAGTTCCAGAGCACTAAAGGAGTGATACCACTATTCATTCAAAGAGCTGAAAACTGTAATAAAATTTGATAGCTTCGATTTCAGAATAAGTGGCGGGGTTTCTTTATTGATTTTTAATGGAGATCTTTAATGATGTTTCTTTGTTATTTCGAGAACTCTAAGCAGAAAGTTCAATTCTTCGGAACTACTTCTAAGATCACCTACACTACACAGTCTAAGAATATACCATGTACTTCAGTTGGTAAATGAAGGGCTGCAGTTCACATTATACAATATCTATTGTTAAGTCCGGTTGGTGTTCCAGTGCGTAAATGCTTCCATGTCTTAAACTAATTATACACTATCACCATCAATGGAAAAAAAGTTATTATTATCACTATCGTTTTAATGTGTTTAATCTCTATCGGTGTTACGAACAGGCGTCGTAAACATGGGCCCTTTGCTAACATTCAGTAGACACGCGACCTATGCAATTCGGTCACTTAATCTGCTATTTATGCGACTTTTAAAGCCTGCTTACGCAATGCCTACCTAATGTCGAATCGAATGTAGTCGACCAATTTCCCTTGAAAGTGAAAATTTGAGTGTCAACGAAATACAAATACAGGAAGACGCCTGGAACGCCGGAGTACGTATTGACAATTAACCATTACTATGTCCGAGTCTTAAAACCATAAAACTCAACATTTTAAGTGGAGCACAAGATGCACAAGTGTGATCATGAATAGTAGAAATCTTAAAATGAAATAAAATGAATTTTTCATTTTCTCGTTTTACTGAATTTTTCTTATAGAACGTGGCCTGTAGAATCCATAATTTCAAACAGTTCCAAGATTGGGCTACTAGTTCAAAAGTTACAGCCCTTTGAATTTTCTTTCGAAATTGGTTTCTAGTCTATAACTTTTGATTGAGAAGTCTAATCGAAAAACTACGAATTGTTTTGGATTCTACGCCGCAAAATTAATAAGAAAAAGTGTTTTCCCGAGAAATTTTGGTGCAGACGATTTTTGGTAAAAAAAGGAAGGTTACAACCTGCCTTTTTTTGAGGCTCGAAGAAAAAATTGTCTCAGATCGACTCGGAAAAAAAATTTTTCTTATGGAACGTGACCTGTAGAATCCATAATTTCAAACAGTTCCAAGATTGGGCTACTAGTTCATAAGGTACAGCCCCGGAATTTTTGTAGAAAGCAAAATGACCACAATTTCGTTTTCGCACCCTTCCTTAGGGTCCCTAGAGTCCAAGAAAGTAACAACTTCCTTATTTTTTGAAATACCGACTTGCGATTTTTATATTTCGACAGAAGATGAGAGCGTGCAGTACAAAAATATCTAAGAAAAGTAATTTCAAATTTGGGATGAACTGTTTTGGAATATTGAATATTGGCGTGCACGCCTTTATGACCAACCCTGTATAAAATTACTACTGCCCAGTAGATATTAAAAAAGCTCAAATTTTTCTATAAAACTTTTTTGATATCTTGTGGTATATTTTCCCCAATAATCGACCGTTTCCTGACTTATCAGCGACCCTATATTTTAGCTCCCTTCCCTTTCCCATAGACCCACCGACTATGCAGCTACATAGCCGCAGGTCTGATGTTCGAATCTGGTCTGAAGGAAGAATTTTTCATCTGTGGCAGAGATGGGAATTTCTTTAGATCAGACTCGAGCATTCTACCGGTTATACTCCGAATTGGGTTTTCTTAATTCGTAAGGTAAATACTGGAGTAGTATTTAGACCTTCTGCAAGGGGGGTAATTGGGCGAAAGACCAAGTTTTTTTTTTGTTAAATTAACGCTTGCATCGACAGCTACCCCGTAATTTATTATACGGCTCTGTTTTTCTAAGGTTCTCCCACGCATCTTTTGTGTGCAGTTCATACCCCTCCGGTATACAATCGTTGACTTCGGTATTCAGACGTGGTTAAAGGACTATCCTTTATATGTGTTTCAAAAGACGTCTCGGTCTAAAAAAATTCACACATTGTCGCCATAGTAAAGTAGAGAATGAAAGTTTTGTTGTGTTAAATATTATGACAGCTTAATATAATAGATAGTGAAAGAGAATAAGAAAAAATATCGCTATGAACTGATACATATGCTTTCGATCAAAGTTTGAAAAGTTTTATTTAAGAAGGGGTGCATTATATCGCCAGGGGTGAAACAGTCTCACTTTCACACCAGTAACCACAATACGCGAACGCGGACGCTAATGTCTTTAATCTTATTTTCCCCTCTTACAGCTCACTGAACTTTGTATGCCAGAGTGTGCAGGCGCATTCATATGCACACCTACCCCTCTTTAATGCACCGTGCGTGTGAATTTCCTTTGCTAATAACTTTTATTAACTTTACTTACACTCAATTAAGCTTAGCATTGATACCTACACGTCAATATCTTGTTCTTGACATTTGTAGTTTTCATAGGAACATTTTTGAAAGAGAATTGTTTGTTGAAGTGAAACTAATAGGAAAAGGGCTAATTGTATCTCGCTTCCCCCCATTTTAAAAAGCTATATTGCAGAAATCAATTATGCCACAAAGTCTGGCGCGATATTTATCGAAATCATAAGAACGTTTAGCATCTTCCAGAATCACAAACGCTTTGTTTGGTAGGAAATCAATACGACGCAGTGACGTCATATCTCGGCCATCTTGTCATATCTCCTCCATTCCCAAAGATGCCATCTCCAGAAATATACCGCTTCCAAGCTATCCCCACTTGGAACATTATCTTTCTGGAAACCTTAGCTGTCAAAATCCTTTTTTTTTTATTTTTTAAGTAATGTAGGTAGTAAGTGCGGAATAATAGAAGTATTGTTCATATGAAAAGGGTTGCATTTAAATAATAACGCGATGTACTCGAACTGAGTGGAAATATACACAAGTATCGGCATTCGCGTGCCGTATCTGTTTCAGAATGAAGAGGCTGCCAGGTGGTCTGGCAATTTTAAGTACTTTGAAACAATTTCGAGCACTTCTAACCTTTGTCTTTCGATTTTGAAGTACGACAAGCACGAGTCTACATTATTTTAGAATAAAGGCCCCACAGCGTTACCTTTTTTTAATTGCTACCACCCAAGATCCTGTCATCCAATAACCGTATGGAACGGTGGTTGAGGTGCAAAAGAAAGAAACAAAAGCGTTCTATTATTTACGAATAGTGACGGCGGCGTCGCGGCGTCAACGTATGTACATATAGTTAGCTTCTATTGTAACCAGGACCGACGTATTTCCGGATTCGTCCTGTTCCGGATGTGCCGTCAGCATGTGAGACATACGTTTTGTAACCAGATACTTGTCACACTAAACAATATATTCATTAAACCTTGCTTACATCGTTTCAGCAGCGAACAGTTTTCAGAGATCAACATAATAAACCATAGCCCATAAAATGAGATCGTTAACACGGCTAGTAACATTATTTTCTAAGTATTTTCAGATAAGGATTTAATAGATGGTGTCAACCCTAAATAATACACAATGATTCATTGAGAGTCCCAGGGTGAGGGAGATACCAAAACGATTGCCTTATCTAAGCGACCAGAAGCAGAGATTAAACCGCGTCCTGCATTTTCGTATCGCACCCTATCGACGGACGCTTTCAGTCACCCTCCCTAACCTAACGTTAACTACTAAATCGTCAACTAAATGTTCCAATTTTTTATACTTATGTTTAGTTAACGATCCCAGTTAAAATTAATACAAAATTTAATTACTAAACTAAATTAGAATGTCGAATCGCCACTTGTATATGCCAACTTAATTATGCGAATAGATTTCAATTAATTAGCAGCACATGTGAAGTTAATCCCGCGTTTACAATTGTAATTAGAATTCTCTAAAACGCGGTTTCAAGTTCTGGATAAATCTGAGAGCAACCCCCTATTGCGTCAACAGTGAACTTTTTTAAAATGATCATCAATAGTCCCGATAATTAAATTTCGCGGAAAATCAATCATTTCAAAAAACTTCATTGTAAAAAGTTTCAGTGCCTTTGAAGAGCCATCCGACTCTTTAAAAGTCAACCAAAAATGCCACAGCAAAAGCTTAAAAAGGTCTTTATAGGTAGATTGTATCCTTGTAACCTGAAACGCCATTAAATAAACTTTTATAACCCTGGAGAAGCGTATCATCCAACGCCCCATTTAAAGATTAATGGGCTATACGAAATTCTAATCAGAACCCAAAATTGTTGTATGGAAAATGTTGAATATTTTCTTTTTCATTTTAAATATTGACAATCTTCTTAAGTTTATAATTGTATTGTACCGTAAATTTAATTTTAATTGTTAAACACGTCATTTTTACCGGAAGGATTGCGTCATATCCGCTTTCCTGCTTTAATGCCGACGCCTCGATATCTATCGGAATTTTTGGAATATTCGCTACACTGCCCCCCTCTTAAAACTGTTGCCAACACGGACGACGGTTGTAACGGAGACACCGTCCTGGGCAACTCTTGTTCTAATAGCGCGAAATTGCGAAATCCACCATTTTACGAATAGGTTGCGGGGTTCCTTTGGAGTTAAAACTACAGACCAATATATCCGCCCGGTGCCCTGGAGTACCACCTAGGTACATCATATTGCGCACGATGCGCCAGTCCTTATCAAGACCACATCAAATCTTTGGAATTTCCAGCTTTTGTTACGAGATAGTAAAGAAATCGTCCTTGCTCCTGTAGGAAACACACTTTACAACCTTTGGACGTTGGAGGTGCGCCCAAACAGAAACTTTAATTCTACGGTAATACCTCGGGACCCTTTCTCGACATCCTTGGGTACGCAGTGTGCCAAAGCGCATTCAGCTGGTGGTTGAAACAAATCTTTAAATTCCCCACGGACAACACCAAAGCGTGTCCGTTGCGTTCCAGAGTAATGTGCCATAAATTTCGCGAAAGGGGTCTTACCCGCATCACCTTCACCGCTTCTGAATGTTCCCACGTATGGAGCCACCCGATTTATGTGCACTACCACTGGTTTTCATCGTGATAGTTTTCGTATTCCATATACAGGGCGGCCATTTGAAAACGAAACAGAGCCTATTTTGGGGACCTCAACATATCTACGAAGAAATCCTGGGACCCGTCAATTTTTTATTCAAAGGAGAACCTTTTTTTGCTAGTTTCGCCCCCCAAAGCCCTAGCGGGAGTGACAAGCGCCCTCGAAATTTTAAATCGAATGGAGGATCGAGTGATACCTTAGTTCGCAGGTATTTTTATGTGGATTATAACCCTGCAACCCAGCAACGCAGTCGTTTTGATCGTTGCTACTCCGTTAATCTTTTCACTATTTCTTTTAGATTATCGTTCTTTTCTCCTGAAGAAATGGTGTGCATATGAGCATTACTACGAAACATTTTCTTTGCAGCATCAAGCTCCAGGGCATACGCGAAAGCTTTTTAAATATGCTACAATTGGCTTATAAACGACAATTGTTCTAGAATGTTCTAAGAGCGCATCGGAATGTTCTAGAATAACCACTTTATTTTTCTCGACACGATTACGTCATATACGCCTTCGCTCTTTATCGCTTGGAGACTAATCTTTCATGGCACCTCGATGTCTATTGGGATTTCTGGAATATTTGCAACAGTGTGCTTTACCCACGTAAAAAAATCGCTTACAAAATGATTTAGCTTATTAACGAGCTCCTAGCGAGTTTATAATTTTGAGATGCCTGTCCATCCGTCTGTTAGCACGATATCCCGAAAACGAGTGGACCGATTACGATTTCTTTATCAAATTTGTAGATCGGAGTTCGTGAATTGGTAATGTAGGTCAAAAATAAGGAAGGCCCTTTTGACTTTTCCGATCATGAAATTCAATATGGGCCAAATAAATCGCAATGCCAAAAGTTGAGTCTACTCGATTTAACATTCACAGTGCCCTTTTCGCAACTCGACCATTTATGAACCGCAACCTGCATTTTTTGGAATGGATTTTCTAGCGAAACGGTTAGTTTTATGATAAAAATAACTCAGACCAAAATTGTAGATCATGCAATTATCTAGAAAAATTGTCCTTACACTTTTTCCCCTAAAATTCAGTGTTTCTGAGAAAAGGCGTTTCCAAAACTTACTAAAGTTGTATTCCCTACTTATACTATGCACACGTTTCCACGCCACCTGTGACTTGTACTTGGCGCGTTTTTTTTAACGCGGTTTCCCCAGTAGGCCTACTTCACGGTCTATTTTATTTCATCTTAGTATAATAAAATGTCTTCTCATTCAATGTCTTCTTCCATATTCTTTTTCTTCTTCCTGAGTCGACGTAAAGTGTTCAAACAGCTATTTCGTCGTCGATGTAAAGATCTTCTGTTGAAAAATACATCACGACTGTCCTTGACCACTGGTGTATGTTGGTGAACAAAATAAATCTAGTTTTTTGCAGTCGCATTTCGAATTACACCCCTATTTGCAGTTGCTTCTCTGGTGCATATGGAAGTAGTGTGTGGAATGGTTTATTAGCTTCCAACCCCATTCTTCTGGATCCAGTCGATTACTAAGTTATACTTGAACCTGATAATATACTCGATAAAAATGTTGTTCAGCAGAAGCCGGGGTTGGAGGAAGACAAGCTAATTGCACACGCTTTTTTAATTACCAGTAAGTTTTGCAAAAGATAAGTAAAGTAACTTATCTATGCAAGTAACTTTTTTTGGAGTTCCATATACTGAAAGAAGAAAACGAATTCCGGGAGATTTCGACACCCTCGTGATATAAAACAGTTTAGCAACATTTTTCTGTCACCAGCCTCAACTCTACGGAGCTGAGATCTTAACTTACAAGACAGCTGAACAGATTCCACAAAGAAAAATCGTGCTCATTCATTTTTGTACTTAATCTATAGCCAGTATTAGATAGCCGGCGCAGTTCAGTTGAAACTGGACTGTGGTGCTAAGGGTCCCTGGTTCGAATTGGGTTCGGGCATGGATATTTGTAAATATATAGTGGGTTAGGTTGGTAGAGCAGCCTTGGCTGAAACCCCGCCCACTCAAAAATAAAGACAAATAAATAAATAAATAAAAATGTAACTCATACGAGATGAGTTAAAGTAAGGATGTAAAGTAACGAGCTTCCACTGACAATAGCTGCAATTATTTCGAATGGAACGTAAACTTTTTCATATTGAACAATGTAGGCAGAAAAGGGAATGAAAAATGGCATTTTGTTAAAAGTACAACTTAAAAATGCGTTCGATCCGCGCAATTGTACATAACTCAAAAAGATTAGATCATTTCAAAAGCTGGAAGCTCACGTAAAGGGCCAATATCGGCGCGTCCGAGTTTAAAATCATATTTACCGAGAGGGTGGCATCTAAATTTCACGAGCGTGTAAAAAGCTCCGATTCCGGGTGACTTTATCTCGCCTATAAATTTGCCAGAAGCGCCTCTGATTTATATGTTCGCATAAACGCGAGTCTATGCCCATGTATTTCAATTGCCATGATTCCAAAACAAAAAAATAACTTGATCTGTACAATGTGAATTTGCAATGTTACAATTTGATGTTTCATATAACTAAAGATGTTCATAAGCCGAGGATGTGTGACAAAATAATTGCACTAATGCCATCGATTAATAAGACCGCTAATGTAATCTGCGTAGATTATTCTTTCTCAAAAGAAAGTATCGCGAACGTCGCGAGGAGATCTATTAAAATTTTTAGTACCACTGCTATCTGTGCCGGTTTACATTCAAATCCTTATTCATTTATTTTATCAGAGTCGTTTTTATCGTTTGTCTCGCCATGAATACGATATTTTACATCTTATGCGCTTTACCGCTTTTTGTTAACACTATACTCTCTTGGTATCTACATATCTAATTACAACTAGATATAGAATTATCGAAAACACTAAAAATGAGAATTTTACTGGAGGCAAGTTCTTGGTGACGGTGCAGTGATGTGCTGTGAGAGGGCGAGTGACAAGAGCGACCAGGAAGGTCCGGAAGACGAGGAGTTAACGAAGTTAATTAAAGATAAAAAAAAAGGAGATGAACGGAATTGTGTTCGGAACTGAAACCTGTGTGTGGGTTTCGGTGTAAGATAGTGACCGACAAATTAGGGGAAAAAAAGGTGGTTGGAGAAGACGGTGAGATGAAAAAGGGTAGGGAAAGATCAGGGTTCATAGCCTGATTTTTTGAAAGGAAAAAGGCAGGGATGAAGCCTTAAAGAGGAGGACTATGGTTGGTAGAAATGAATTCTTTTGATTCAGTCCTTTCATTAGAGTACCATGAAGGATGAAACCAATTCCGCCCAACCCCAGTTTTCAAAATGGGCAAGAAATAAGGGCGATAGATTAGGATACCATAACAGATAAAATCAACTGTCTGTGTCCGTCTGTCAGTTAGCACGATAGTGTTTTGCCACTGAGGAAGAGGTAAAACAAACATCGCTAGAAAGATAAGTGAATTTAAAAATGTTTTTAACAATGGAAGGATCGTTTGAAGAAGTGTCTTGTAGTCAATGAAGAATACTTTTGGTGTAAAATTATTAAGAAATAAAGAAGATATGACAAAATTCCCTTTTTTTGCCCCCCCCCCTAACCGTAAACCTACCTAACCTAACGTTAACAAGCGGACCGTTTTTCGTAATTGTTAATAATAAAAAAGTTTCCCATATGTTGCGTCGTTTGTAAAATACTCAAGTTTCAAATTCCTAGGCGCATATTTTTATATTACTCAACGAATACATGTTTATTATTGATGGGAACCCGTAATAAATTTTAAAATTTTACTCCAAAATTTCGGCTCGCAACTCAAAATCCCCCCCCCCCCCCTTCCTTTTAGGGTATAAATATGCCGATAATTTAGGACTAATTAAAGACTAATTTGTACCCACAAAATTAGAATTTGTACCCGCTTAGTTCTGTCGGACAACCAATTTTTAAAGTGGGAGCTAACTTGATTTTAAGTTAGTACCCCCCTCCTCCACTTTTCCCGATTGAAATTTTATTAGTTGCATTAAAAACTATGGATTAAAGACTAATTTGTACCCTAATTGAATTTTCATAAAATCCTACATTTGATGCGATAAAAAAACTTGGAAGTTACATTTATAAAAATCTAGTTACCTTTGATTGAAAATTGACGGAGTGATTTCTTTTAACGCAAAAGAAGTTTAACTTTAGCCGTTCGGCGTATGTTAGTACATTTCATGATTAGTAATACTGTCGAGTCACGGCCTTCTCGGTTTTATGATAACTGCGATATTCAATTTTTACTGAACATCTACTTTTTGAAAAAAACGACGAATTTTAGATGTCATGTGTAATGCATAAAGTCACACTAAAATTGTCCAAGGAATCGAAATATGTAATAATATACAGAGGGTTCCATTTAAAAAATGCAACTTTGCTATAAATCACCCTGTGTACGTTTCTTTTTAAACCTTGAAGACAAAATGAAATTAGCAATAAAACGGTAACAAACGTACACATTCATTTGTTTTATTTTGATGTAGGATATCTAGATTAATGCTATTGATGTGATTGTAATAATTTTTTGAAAAGGGCTCTTGTATTAGAGTACTAACATGTTACATCATCGAAAAAAGAAAAAAATCTTTCTGAAAAGGTGCACTGCCATTTAAAAAATTCAATTGTTTTTCGTTGCTCATTTGTTTTCTGAAATAAAAACAAATGAATGCTGCTTTACTACGGGAAATAAAATGTTGAACAACTTTCATACAGAAAAATTTGTATACATTCGATATTTACAGAGATATATACTATATTCCATACATAATGGGAACCCTGTATATGTATATTTTGGAACAAAACCGCATAAATATAGAGGACTGAATCGCCCCATCCCACTCCATCGCCTATCTATTACCAGTAAATCGCCACTAGTGCGGGGCATAAAACTGTTTATTAACGAGCTCCTAGCGAGTTTATAATTTTGTTGTGTCCGTCCGTCCGTCCGTCCGTCCGTTAGCACGATAACTCATAAACGAATGGACCGATTACGATGAAATTTTGCAGGTGGATTCTTTATCAAATTTGTAGATCAGAGTTCGTGAATTGGCAATGTAGCCCAAAAAATAAAGTAGGCCCTTTTGACATCTCCGTTAGTTATGAACCGAATTGCATGAAATTCAATATGCACATAGCTTTAGCCATATAAAACACAATTCCAAAAGTTGAACCTAATCGATCAGCATTCACAGTGCCCTTTGCGCATCTCGACCATTTACAGACCGAATTGCAAACTTTCTTATTTATGAAGGTATTTAAATGAAATTTGATACATAGCCACTTGGAATAAAAGTAAATTTAACGCCAGTTTCAAAATTTGGTTTTGCGCATACGCAGCTTATTTATGGAGGCATTCAAATAAAATTTCATACATATACACTTTAAATAAAAGCAAAACTAACATCAGGTTTAAAATTTGGTTTTGCACATGCTATAGCCATACCCAGGAGCTCGTTTGCTCTATTTGTTTAATTTATTCTATTATAGAAATCCAGTTCAAGAAAAAAGTAAGACTTCCAATAGAGAAATGAGCGTATAATCTTGAAGAGGTTTAATTAGTGTGTTTAATGTTAAATGTTGTTTTTATCATTTTTATTATCTTTGTTTATGTGTATTATAGCGAATATTCTAGAAATTCCGATAGACATCGAGGGGCCATAAAAGATTAGTCATCGGCAATGAGAAACGCAAGCATTTTTCCGGGAAATATCGGGTGTTTGTTTCTTTGAGAACATTCTAGAATATTCGGGAGCGCTCCAGAATTTACAAAAAAGACCAGCCTTTGCTATATAAGCAAATCGAATTGTTTCGAGTCAGTTCTAACATCGATTCGAAGTGAAGTATAATAATAATAACTTTATTGTCTGCGATCAAGTACCTTGACAGAGACACATTAAACTCCCTCTCGTCTTATGTTATAAATTGTGAGCCTCATTGAAAGAAATTGGTTTCTACAAACTATAACTTGCATCTCCAACTCCTTTTCAAGATAAGTAGATAATGAGGAGGGGGGTGGGGGTGGGGGTTAGAAATGAATTTTATTTTTCATGGTATTCTAATGAACGAAAGGAATTAGTTTCTACCAACCACTGTCCTCCTCTTGGACCCCTGAACGTGATTGGTTCTAATATCTCTAGAGCGAAGTGTCGGAGGACGGTACTCACAAAGGGCGATTGGAAGAAATATATCCATTAGTGATGTCAAATCTTTAAGAGCGAATATCTCGAAAAGTGTGAGAAGAGGATACTGATAAAGGGCAAGGGGAAAGTCTGGCTGAGGCACATCTACTATGTGATTTTAAAACATTCAGTGCCAATATCTGCAGAGCGGAGTGTAAGAGGAGGGCAGCCTTTAAATGCTTATTACCTTAGAATCAGTTTTCCGGCTGAACCAAGCGGGTACAAATTCTAGTGTTGTGAATACAAATTATTCTTTGATTAGTCCTAAATTATAGGCATTTTTTACTTGATTTGGGCAAAGTTGGGGTGCCAACTTTATCGAACTAGTGCTAATATTTGGAAATATAAGAAATTTTACGAGCTGTACAAGGAACTTTGCGGACACCGGTCGGTGGTCTATTATAATACGTGCAAAATGTTACTGTAGGAAGCACGATATCCGATACAGATACGCGCCCTTATTGTCATCCGTATAATACAACGTGTCGAATTGCGTCGCTCGGAAATCATCCTGTTCAATTAAAACAAAATAACCGATACACAGGCATATAAGCGGACTATGTTGAAGATGAGCCATTTGTATTCTAACTGCAACGCGTTGATAATTTTATTGCTTTCGGTCTTGTCCGATTAGAATGAGACACGCGCCTCCTGGTCTCATTCACGTTATTTATCGATGTTACTACACTTTACATTACCTTTATGTATCTCGTTCCCATCGTTATGTTATACATACCGCTAACCAACCGTTTTTGTTCTTTGCGTCATTGGTATTTTTTCGTAAAAGTCATTTCCGTTGGTAGGTAATTAAATTAATTAGAACATTTCGACAAGGCAATGTCGTAACGATTCCCTAGTAGAGTAGAGAGAAGACATCTGTTTATTTCGTAGAATAATTTACGAGGGCTTAGCTATGAATGAATATTGTCTGTGCTAAATTTGTCATAAACTTATGTAAATGATGTAAATCTGGGTAGGCCTCGTTTTTAACTGTCGCGCCCTAATGAGTGATTAAGCGCATGGCGCCTTCTGCACCCGGTATAGGAAATGAAGAAGGGTTGAGTGTACAACTTTTTAAAAAAATCCAGTTTTGACAGGCGGACGCATCTCTTGGTTCGATTAACTCGCTCTAAAGATTCGTTAATTCAGATGTCAATTAACCGATTATGAAAAACGTCAAAGCTCGCCTGATGGCCGGATTTTTTTTAACATTTTCGTGTTAGGGCTTCATGTTAAAAATTGATGTATTTATCTGATGGTTGGCAGACGACAATAAATTTCGTAACAAGACATTGAAAAGAATTAATCCCCCGAAGCGGTGGTGAGGGTAATTAAGTTCGACTAACAGTTAGCGTAAGTGTAGTTAGATGCACTTTGTCAACCGAACCTCGTGTGGGTTGTATATAACTTCTGTGCCGTTCAAATCTGATTTAACATCGAGACAGATGTTTGATATACACACATTCTTTCCCCTGAGCCTCGTTCTCGTGCAGACAGACAGTCAATTACCAAAACAAAAATCACCCACGTTTTCTAACCGAAGCAAAAGGTGGTATATGAGCGGCTACCGTATTTCACCCCGTCCGTCTAGTTTCATATTACGTATTTTCTTCTATTTAACAAGTCTACACAGTCTCTTTCATTTAAAACTTGTCCCTTGAATGCGCATTTCTTTGAACGCTTTGAATGAAACAAATTATCACTGAAAACGAGTGGGTTGTGATAAATCTCCTTTTTTTTTCTCAAGCGTAATTTCAGAATAGACGAATAGAAGGGGCTCCTCTCTTTCTCTCGGTATAAAAATACAAGAACATATTCTTTTTACCAGATGTTTTGAGCTGACTGTCGCATAATTTTAGGTCGTCCCGTGAGATGTTAATTTAATAAAGCAAACATATTAATCATCTGTCAAGTGGTGGCGCTGTGGGACCAACTTCTGACCATAATTGCCCCATTGTCAAAACACTGACCCTGCACAGCGTGATTTCTTCCACAGACCACACAGTCTGCTTCTAAATTGAAATTAAATTAGTATACTAACCGTGTAGGGTAATGTAGAAGCCTGGAAATGTTGTTAGGAGATTGTCCCATGCTTGCACTACAACTTTAAACAATTAATTCATCCGAAACCACAAAATTCTAGCATCGAAAAACGGTAGATGGAATGGCTTTCTGTTGTGCAGAACCATCAGTAACAAAAAACTTAATGAATTGTAGTGTACAATTAATACGTAGTATACCCTTGCTCAACAATTATGAAAGTAAATAATTTTCTCTCCAAATAAAGGCGACGGACGGGATAAATTAAGAAATATTAATATTCAAACATGACATAGGACGCCTTTTAATATTTGGGATGAGTCAACCTGCCGTAAATAGCGCCCAAATGGTTGCTATACAGGGTATTCAATAAAACTCATATGTGAGGTTATTTTTAATGGAATACCTTTTATTTTGGCTTGCAGACTTTGATCGACTCGGAAATGGCTTTGAAGGGATAGGGCTAATTCAATCAACATCCTTGGGTGACTAGGAATCAAAATCAATACCAAGTTGTTTCATACGTTTTAAAGAGGCAACTGTCCATAGCAAATAAGGTTCATTTAAATCACCTAAGATGGTTATCGGAATTGGAAGAAAGTCGAGGACTGTTATGTAAAAAATGTAAAATTAAAAAAAAAATTGTTTAAGTTTAGAGACGGGGTTGTTTATAGATCATTTAAACATAATCGGTCAAAAAAACAAAATATTTGGCGCACCATAAAAGCTACAACCCCCACAGTCGAGGATTGCTATGAATGTAAGTGAGTTTCCTAAAAAACTACGTAAGTTTAAAACGAGAATAAAATTTATTTTTAGAGGGTAGTTTTAGGGTTGCTTATACATCACTCAAACATAATCGATCAAAGAAATAAAAATATTTGGCGCACCCCAAAAGTTACAACCCTCGCCGTCGAGGATTGCCATGTATGTATATGTGAATACAGTAGAAAAGTAAGTAGTTTAAAACGAGAATGAAATTTATTTTTAGGGGTTAGTTTTGGGGTTGTCTATATATCATTTAAACATAATCGATCTAGGAAACAAAAATATTTGGCGCACCCCAAAAGTTACAACCCTCGCCGTCGAGGATTGCCATGTATGTATGTGTGAATACAGCAGAAAATTAAGTAAGTTTAAAGCGAGAATGAAATTTATTTTTAGAGGGTAGTTTTAGGGTTGCTTATAGATCACTTAAACATAATCGATCTAGGAAACAAAAATTTTAGCGCACCCCAAAAGTTACAACCCTTGCCGTCGAGGATTGCCATGTATGTATATGAAAATACAGTAGAAAATTAAGGAAGTTTAAAGCGAGAATGAAATTTATTTTTAGAGGGTAGTTTTAGGGTTGCTTATACATCATTTAAACATAATCGATCAAAGAAATAAAAATATTTGGCGCACCCCAAAAGTTACAACCCTCGCCGTCGAGGATTGCCATGTATTTATATGAGAATACCGTAGAAAATTAAGTAAGTTTAAAGCGAGAATGAAATTTATTTGTAGAGGGTAGTTTTAGGGTTGCTTATAGATCACTTAAACATAATCGATCAAAAAAATAAAAAATTTGGCGCACCCCAAAAGTTACAACCCTCGCCGTCGAGGATTGCCATGTATGTATAAGAGAATACAGTAGAAAATTAAGTAAGTTTAAAGCGAGAATGAAATTTATTTTTAGAGGGTAGTTTTAGGGTTTCTTATAGATCACTCACATAATCGATCAAAGAAATAAAAATATGTGGCGCACCCCAAAAGTTACAACCCCCACAGTCGAGGATTGCTATGAATGTAACTATGAGTTTCCTAAAAAATTACGTAAGTTTAAAACGAGAATGAAATTTATTTTTAGAGGGTAGTTTTAGCGTTGCTTAGAGATCACTTAAACATAATCGATCAAAGAAATGAAATTATTTGGGGCACCACAAAAGTTACAACCCCCACAGTGGAGGATTGCTATGATTGTAAGTGTGAGTTTCCTAAAAAAATACATAAGTTTAAAACGAGAATGAAATTTATTTTTATGGGGTAGTTTTGGGGTTGTCTGTATATCATTGAAACATAATCGATCAAACAAACAAAAATTTCTGGCGCATCCCAAAAGTTACAACCCCCACAGTGAAGGATTGCTATGATTGTAAGTGTGAGTTTCCTAAAAAATACGTAAGTTTAAAACGAGAATGAAATCTATTTTTAGGGGGTAGTTTTGGGGTTGTCTATATATCATTTAAACATAATCGATCAAACAAACAAAAATATCTGGCGCATCCCAAAAGTTACAACCCCCACAATCGAGGATTGCTATGAATGTAACTATGAGTTTACTAAAAAATTACGTACGTTTAAAACGAGAATGAAATTTATTTTTAAAGGGTAGTTTTAGGGTTGCTTATAGATCACTTAAACATAATCGATCAAAGAAATAAAAATATTTGGCGCACCCCAAAACTTATATGTTTAGATTGGATTTTTTAACATGAAGGTTTGCTAACACTTTTTTTTGTTTATTTACACGAAAAGAGAAATTTTTCACTGTGTGGCAAATCTTGCTCATTAAATGTTTGTAATATTTATGTAATGCAAAGGGCTACAAACCGTGTTGTGGTTTCAAATTCCAAAAACGAAATTCAATCCTCTTTTGTTCACTAACGACGTTAAGTAAACTTAGTGCCGAATTTTTTTCTAGTTCTAGTTTTCTAGTTCATTGTAACGGAAAAGTTAAAGTTTTGAAGAAATAGCACGTAACAGTTCATTCAAATTTGAGTAAAATCAACGTTTTAACGTAATTAATTTTGTTGATCCGCACCCGAAGTTCACTTCAGGCGTCTTCAAAATTTGTATTAGTGATCCTTTTGGAATTTAAGGAATTTCATGGTGGCTATTGTTTGCGATAGAATCTGCAATTTGAAGTAAAGTTTGTTTTTACTGTACCGGAATCCCGATGTGTTCTGGGAGAGATTTAATTAGAGAGCTAGCTAGGTTTGAGGTGTTTTGTGTATAGTTCGGGCCATTGTAAACAACAGTAAATTCGAATTTTAAAAATAAACGTGCATCATTTCATTTAAAATATCAAACCCACCTCCACCCCTAAAAATTCAGAAAAGGATTTTTTTTTAATTATGTTAAAATTTGTTCCCCCCATATAATGATTAAATCAACAAAATTTCAGAAAAAATTAAAAACCGTTTTCGAGATATCGCCTTGTAACACTTTAAACAAAAGTCACCCTGTAGAATGTCGTATACAGTCTTGTAGAAGTAGAGTTGTTATACATTTAATTTTGTATTATCAATTTACTTATAGCAAAAAAAACAGTACAATAGATATTCGTTGTCATTTTGCAGCGTATTTCAATCAAATTTGTGGGTTTTGCCAGAAAGAGGTAGTTTTCTAAAAAATGAAGAGCGCCCATATCGGCATAATATAGATTTTGAAGTGGAGGGTAAGTTGAACTTAATCCTAAATTTTCATGCAAATTGATGACTATTTTCGTTTCCTATTACTATTTATTAGTACGATGCCATTTCAATTTTCGTTGGCCCTCTCCAGCCCCCTTAATCGACGATAAAGAAGGTAGTGAAAGACTCTTTTAAGCAAACATAGTTTGAAAATAGCAACAAATCGATTCAGCATTTCATATCCAAGTCAAATATAATCATATAATCTTTGACCCAGACTTCGTGTTGAAATACTTGTTGACAAGTATTTAAGTCAACAACGACGTTGTACTGTGGATGTAGGATTTTAGCTTGAAATTGCTCAACCTCTTCTTAATAGTGCTATTCCTTGATGTTCGTGTTCATCACGCTTTAGGGGCGGCGGAAGACCGAGCGTGGGATGAACGCTGTGCATAGTGCTAGTTAAGCTACATAATTGAAAACATCTCAACAACAAAATGAGCAGCTTTGTCAAGTTAAACCAAAAAAAAGTTTAACGAGTTGTCATGTTTCACTCACAAACTTTTAGAGGGCACACATTTATTAGGATTTCGTCAGTCAACAAGTTACTAGTGATTGATGGCTTTAATCTGATTGATCAGTTTTGATTGTATTGTCGTTGAAATTGCATTCTGAGCTTTAATCAAAAGAAAACGTTACATTCGACGACTACAACCTGATTATCGTCGATCGTTTTATTAATATCACATCCTTCACTACGTTCGAGGCTAAAAAGAGCATGTCGCTTGGGTTCAGAAATAATAGAGTTAAAGGGGTAGGTACCCAAGCAAGCATATAATTTTACTTATTACACTATTTCCTCATTCCTGTTGTTGTTCACCATTGAGATAGTATAAATGTATGCACTTACCTACACGTTTAATATAAACACTTCATAATCGCTGTTAGTTACAGGATAATGCCTTGTTTTGTTATAAAAGCACTCAAGGGTTCGTGTTACGGAGCAGTTTTAGTTTAACGCGATTGTGTACGTACCTTACCTTCGCTTGTGAATAATTTACAGTTTACATAAAGAGACGGGAAATTAGTGGCAATTTTATGAAATCTTCATCGATTTTAACTGTATAATCCACAGAGCCTTCGCCAATTGCCCTAAGCTGAGCTTTGTCGATGGAAGCTCGGTTAATAAACTTAAAGGTGTACGATGGCCTGGAAAGTTACATATTTGATTTGATCCATATTCATGTTTGCTAGTAAACATCATCATTATACCCGGCTTTGTCGTAGATATGCTTTGCCTACTATGTTCCCTGCAGTTAGGCTCCGTTTTCAGTAGCCCAATACCGGTGTCATTTTCACAAGACAATGCCCGAAGAACTCATTCGCGAATGGTTGTGCAAACAACTAGGATGATTATGGATCAAGATTTTAATTACGATGTAAGCTAATTCTCGGGAAAACAAGCGTCAAAGAATAATTAGAGGAATCTAGATACTGCAATACAACCCAAATAAAGGGGTTCCAATCTATTCTACGTGGAAGAATCCATTAATTCGCCTAACCCGATACTTTAATATGACAAAACTCGCATCGAATTACAGGGTAACTTTAATCTCGTAACAAATATTGCAGATCAATTTGCTAACGCTCACTCCCCGTTTCGCTTAATAAACTGAACGTTGAAGACGACAGTCGTCTACATGAAATTAGGGATTATAGGCACTGTGTAATCGTAGTCGATCCCAAGTTTTGTATCAACTTATAATCCTGTAAGACAATGACGTATAATCCATCTTTGGTCGCTCATCAGTTTATATCGGAGGTAAATCGCGACTCATATTTGAGTGATTAATTAAACATAAAATCATCCACTTTAGAGATAATAGTTGATTAACTAAAGCACTGTCAAAAACATACAGCGTTAGGGGTTGTTTCGATTGTACGTTTTCCCATCGCATCTCAAGAATCTCATGTTAACGCTTTCCCGAACAAAATTGTCTTCCGTTAATTAGCAAAGTTATACAAAGATTTCAGGCAATCATCA
Source organism: Photinus pyralis (assembly GCF_008802855.1). Lineage (NCBI taxonomy): Eukaryota > Metazoa > Arthropoda > Insecta > Coleoptera > Lampyridae > Photinus > Photinus pyralis. The sequence continues at coordinate 39,985,885 of NW_022170738.1, read as the reverse complement.
TTTAATTCGTAATGGAGTTAATTTCCTGAAATTGTTGCGCAACAAACTTATTCATCATAGTTATCAACAAAGTTGAGACCATCAGGCCTTCTGAAGTTAATTCTCTTCTGCCAACCTTCCAAATAGACAAGTTGTTCATTTTTGAAGTTATTGTTTGGCCCTGTTTCCTGCTTGTGTTTTTTGCGTATCTTTGCTTTTCACGCCTAGAGTTACCCTTCTTCTTCTCCTCTACATACTCAACACTTTTTTAACAATTTATTTACGCCCCTAACGCGCTACCTTCGCGAGTTTTTCACGCCGCTTCTCTCCTTTGTATCTCCCCCTTGAGCATAATTTAGTAAAACGACGCCCAAAAGCAATGTACATTCTCTTTACACGTTCCCGATTTCTCCTATTTATTTTCTACGTGTTTTACTTCCTTATAATAAAAAGTGTTTCGCTCTCATTTCCGTTTATTGCAACAGGCTTGAAGGTTGCACGCTGTGAAGATACATTCGTGGATTCTTCGATATTCTCTGTAGAGACGTTTCAGAATTTTGAAAATGTAATATTAACCTGTACGGCAAGTTAATTTTGGCACATAGGCCTCATTAACTAGTTAGAAATGACACGTATTTCGTTTATCGAGTACCACCAGAAATTCTTCGCATCATATTTTTTTTTATATGGGAATACACTACAGAATCTTGGCATTTTTTACAAAAATTCTGTTTTTTTTGTAAGAGAATCGAAAAAATTTTAATCTTGTTACATGCGATCAATGTTCTAAGGGGTTGTAGGACAATTAGCACCCGAATAATTCGCACCCGGACATTTCGCACCGAGGAAAATTCGCACCAAAGATATTTCGCACCCGGACGTTTCGTTCCCGGACAATTCGTACCCGGATAATTCGCACCGGAATAATTCGCACCAGAATTTCGCTCCCCTGAGAGGGTATTTTGTGTATGGTTGACTTTTAACACAGAAAGTCGGCTGTGAAGTATTAAATTAACTCAGAGCTTGAAATCTCCAATATTACTCACCAATATCGCGTTTTATTACTTTGTGAATGTAATAGACGTATACCTACATTTAAAATTTGGGTACTTTCAATATTAAGGTATAATTTGGAATCGTGACGTCCATTTTGTGTTCAAAGTCTAAATGGGATAATTTATTAATATTGAATAAAAGTTCTCTAAACCGTTCCCATATAATTTAATAGAACGAAGTGATACACTACAAGTTTCGACCAACGGTCATCTTCAGGTGATCTACAAGATGGTAGAGATCATTGAGGAAAGACTATAGCTATAAAATTTACAATATAGATGGAAAACAATTAAAAACCCAAAAGGGCAGTAAAACTGGAAAGCCCAACGACCATATCCGTGGTTGGTTCCAGAGTAAAATTGAAAATTGAAGAGGTTGATAAACTAATTTTTTTGCAAGGGAGGGCCGAACCTAAAAACTAACATTAGACGACGATATAAGCAACGATGAAACTTACGTATAAAAAGTCAAAAGGTCAAAAAACGATATCCTAACTAATAAAATACCCACTTAAGGGCTTTGAAACTGGAAACCATCTGCACTTCCAAAATCAGTGCTCGTTTAGCTAATCTTACCTTGTCATCGTTGACCCAGATCCTGGCATTGCATGTTAAGGCTCCTCTGTAGTCAATCCGCCATATTGGAAAAATAACTAAACTTTCTTATGAAATGCTGCTTTTGTAGTTGAAGTCTAACAAATTCTCGATAGTGGATATTCTTTGCAATGATGAAAAGAACAGCAGTACTTAAAAAAAGCTGAAATATCGGTCTTAGTTTTTTAGGAAGATCGTTGAATAGAAAAATCGTTTTTCGTAAATAACAGCCGTTGTAATGGGAGTAGAAAAACCTACAGCACCAATTTGGAAATCCGACAGTATTTTTTACGGCGGTACTTGGAAGATATTATTTCCATCTATTATGATAAGGCATATATTTAAAAAAAATAAGTTCCGCGATTTTCAGAAAAGAGCGCAATGTTAACATAAAGGTAGGCAACTCAAATTGCACTTAAACCCCTAAGGCGATATCTCATTACTTGCAAGGGAAAACAAAGGAAACTACCTGGCATTATCCTGGCACATTGTTACCTCGTTCCTAATGACATGGATTAGATAAACTACTATATAATTAGCTAATGTTTATTTTTATTTTTATAGAAATACTTTTTTATTTCTAAAACATTTTCATTCTATCTAGATTCTTCAAGAAATTTGTTTAGGAAGATATCAAATAGTAGCCCCATTTTTTAGCTCAACCCAAGCGGAATACGACCACTTATGTGTTTTAGATACATAGTGAGACGATTGTACCAATAATTTGTTGGCTTCTTGTCGCAATTCAGGTGTGGTGTAAAAATGTGACTCCTTTTTGTTTTTTTAACATTTTGTACCATGAAACTGCTTAACTGCGTGCATAAAAACATTTAAAACAAGTTGTAAATCAGCATATGCATGATTAAAGCGCATTTTTGGTAATGCAGGTGAGTATTTTATTAGCGCGAAGTTTAAAATTATCGATCTCACGAGCTGCGTTAAATAATTAATTTTATTTAATTTCAATTGACGGTACGTCTTCATTTTGTAAAACAAATCACAAAGTAAATAATTAGTTTTTATACTGGTAGCGCTATCTAACGGTAAAATTATAGCACCTCCGAAACCCATATCGAAATTATTTTCTTCAATTATGGATCTCACAAGTAATCTAACTCAAAATAGACTAGTGCCTGCACATCTACACTATAGCAGAAAGCATTTAGTGAAAATTTGAAGTCTCTAGCTATTGTAGTTGTGGAGATCTAACGCGGACAGCCGGCCTGCCAGCAATGACGAATATAATAGCGTATTTTTTTCAAAAATGCGCTAAAAATGTGGTAGGGCAGGACAAACGCATGACCTCGACATAAGGAGAAAGCACAATACCACAATTAGCATCAATTCAAAAGTAAAGTTTGTCAAGTTAGCGAGACACCACCAAAATGAATATCCGTATTAAAAAAAGCGGCATAATTCGTTGGTTTTCCCCGTTATTAGTGGCAGATATAAAAAATTCTCGCACTTTTAACAAATTTCGGACTATTTACTTTTTCCGTTTGAGTACCTATGCTTTTTGCGAGTCCCGCAATCTTCACATCAACTTTGCTGCGATTTTTTTAAATTTCCATTACTATGTGGCAACAGAAAACGATATGTTCTGTATACTGTGTACTTATTTTTAGCGGATTTTTTTAAGAAATAAAAAAATGTGTAATTGTTTGCGTTTTGCCCGTCCGCCCGGGCCCACTTTTTTTAACTACTATTAGGGGAATGGTAATATAATTATATAGTCTTGGAATTTTTTGCAATAAGTAGCCTATACCTTGGAGGTCCGCCAGACGGCCATCACTTTTAGATGTTTTAAGGCCCCCCTCTTTTTTACCCTTATCAAAATAGGGAGTTCGGGGAAGAGAGGGGCTAGTTTTATCCATACTCTAATGAAAGGTCTCAACAAAAGGAATCCATTTTTACCTCTTCGACGCTTCATCGTGATCGGTTATAATTTTTATGTCTATAGCGAATTGCCGGAGGAGGTACTCACAAAGGGCGATTGGGACGTGTGGAACAAATATATCCATTGGTAAGATCAACACGATAAGAGCGAATACAGTTTGTCGGAGGAGAGGCAGAATGAATCGTTTGGACGAGACATCTATTGATGTAGTCGAAGCGAATATCTTGACAACAGAAGAGCCTTATAACCCAACTATTTACTAAGCTATTTCGGTTTAAAAAATTCACTTTATCTGCACAAGAGTTGTGCACAATTTATAATTGTTTCAATATGATCTGATATCAACAAGGATGAATACTTGGTCGTCAAAGAAATAGAGGAATGCCCAATTTCAATTTTCACTACTGAATTAAGGATTTAATAAACCGAATTATGATACCGCACAAACGATGCCAATATCGATACTTACAAACCAAAAGGTGTAAATTCGATTGCTTGATGTCCATGTGATATCTCATGCTTTTTGGTGCCGAATATGGTTCTACCCATAAAAATGGAAGATAGGTTGCAATGACAATATGTATAGACATGAGTTATTGTGTTAGTTACATTTTTACCAGCAGTTTTGTCTGTTCGTAAAAAACCTTCATGGGCCGTGCATAAATAAAACGAATACGCTAGGTAACTGTACAATTATTTTTTAAAAAGATAAGAACTTTTTTTAAATAAGTAAATTAATAACCTATTAATTATAAAAATGTCTAAATCAAAGTTGATCAGTAAAATTGATTAAAACAAATAACAGGAAATAATAATAAGGTGTAATTAACTAACAATCTATTGGGAAATGTTCGCAAACATTGCGAATTTTCTTCACTAATTACCTTAGAATCAAGTAATTTACAGAAGATCTCATTATAGACAAATGGAGTAAAAGGAACAGGTATTTGTGTAGCTTTATTCGAATATTGACTACACCTTTTCAATAAACTTGTTTACATAATTAGTCCTTGATCATTATACCTGGTCTATTGTGTTTAACAATAAATGAAGAAAACATGCAAAACTGAAAAGGATAGAAATATACCGTTTTCGCACTCCACGAATATACGTAGAAATGTGTATTGTTGGTGGTCTAACCAATTGCAATAACATTGAAATGCAAATTGACTACAGAGGAGCCTTAAACTAAGAGCCGATGGATCATTCTTTGCTCTTCTCAATCGACACAGCCATGATGAGCAGTTTTGGAGTTTAAGGTTCTTAGCAAAGAGGTACATGTATCCTTAATAGATTATGTATCTCTTTTCCCTTTTCGTTGTACCGAACTCCATTGTTACGCGCCCCGTATAGTTTGCACCGCCTAAATCTCATATCCATTATCAACTTTTTGTAACAAATCAAGTTTCAACTTTTAGCCTCAGGGAGAAGTCCATTTTTGATGATATTTTCCTTGATTTTGGCATTTTAATGTGGCGCTTAAATACTTATGTTGGTTAAACAATAGCCATACAATTTGTAGAGGAATAATTTTTTTAATAGTATTTATGAGGCAAGAAATCATACGTACAATCCTATGTACCTTTTTAAATGGAATGGACCGTATCAAAGCAGTAGAGATATTAGGTCACTTTAATAGCATCCATATCACTCAAAATCTGGAATTTAGTACTTATTTTATTGTAATCTCCGTATTAAACATGAGAACACTTGCTAAAGGTACCATGAATGAAAATTTATTTAAAAAAAAAAAACAAAAAAAAAGGTAAAAAGACACTCATCCGTGATGTAAATTGTCCATGCACTCATGTTCACAAGTAGACGGATGCTGCTAAACGCTGATATCGGTCTATCAGCAAAACTGTCACGTGACATTTCTTAAACCTATTTACCCAGTTTTATTGTAGGTACCAATTCACAATCAAGATTTTTTTCATTTGGAAACCTTTTAGCACGTACAAATAATATTGTAATAGGAATATAAAAGTCTAAATAAAATTTTAACAATTATTATTTGTTAATAGCTGCAAGTTCAGTTTCCTAGTTCTCTAACCTTCGATGTCGTCCATTTAAAGGACACATAACGAAATACGTATGCATTGTCTTAAAAGAATCTCAAGTAATAATTATAATCATATTTGAACGTAAAACAAATAGATACCTGAGAGTTTCCGTAAAATGAAAGAGATAAGGACTGTAAAGTAACGAAAATAGCAAAAAATGTTGATAAATATCATGAAAAAAATTGATCTTACTATAAATTATATGGCTATTATTTAAATAATATACTGAAATTGTGAAGATCCATGACTCTCAGTGGGGTGCTTAAGAAGCTTCGGAGAAATAACACCAAAATCTACCCATTTATTATTATAACAATTTTATGGGGAGATTTTGGTGTTATTTCTCCGAAGCTAAATAATATACGGTGGTGCATTAGAAACCATACATAGCTATTTCTGTAAATTAAAATAATTTTCAAAAAACGCTTTGGCACGTCAATTTGATCATGGAAGGAAACAGTGTCTAAAATAAAACTTGCTCACTAATGTCTTTGTCTCGCATCGCTGACAGTGCAACCCTTAAAATCTTAAATGATGCATCGTTGGTAAGGTCGCCCATCTCTGAATTCGGATATGTAATTTTTTTGGTTTAGGTGTTTCATTTCCAGCGCATTCGACGTTGCAGGTACAAGTTTTCTCTTTTTTATACCACTTGCAACTGCATAATTTTGACGCACGATCGCATTACCTTCTATTACATAGTGATCGGCCCGACATCCTTCCAATGGCATAAACAACAGCGCGCCCTCAACTTACTTTTAAAATATTTCGAAAATATCAAATCTAAAAAATTATAGTCTCACCAAATTCAGAGAAGGAAAGCCTTTCCAATGATGTCCTATCTTCCTTGTTGCGCAATTACCAATGCTAAGGGTTTTGCTTTAGTACTAGGTATGCCATACAAAAATAAAAAAGGAAGTATATAGGTACTTAATAATTACAAACATTTAAAAGAAAAAATCATCAATATCGACCTGTTCCTAAAACGTTTCAAGATTTTCAAAACCCTTACTGTTTTGATTATTAAAAATCTCTTAAAAAAATGCCAGAATTTTTCCATGTATCTCTTCAAACTATAAACTAAATAACAGTAAGAAAATCAAAAAGAAACTTTTAAGTTCATTCACTACCATAGTTGTAGCAAAGATAACGCAAAAAAATAAGCAGTTAGTGTAATTTTACTCAGTCACCAATAATCAACATATAGCCATATGTGGTCAAAGAAACGTAAAACTGGTTCCAAGAAAACTGGAAACTTACCTTTTCTGAACACCACCACAATACTACCACCAGAAATAAAATTTTTTTAAATTAAAAAAAAAGTATACACAAAATCAAAACCCGTGTTCAGATAAATTTTAAAATACCACTCTGTCAAACGTTCAAGAATGAAGATACTATACAGGCGTTAAAGTTCTAATTAGCTGTGGTCATACGTACTTAAACCTGATTTTTCGGACCTAATTACTTTTACCTTGTAATAAACCCTATTCATCTTCCAGAAATAATAGAAAGGATGTCATGACGATATTTCTTTTATTGTTTCTTTAGGAAGTGCAATTTGTGTTATCGGGGTCTTTTCAAATTTACCTTTAATTATATTATCTTAATTACTTATCCAAATTTAGTGCCATCTATGAAATGCATTGTTCTATTGTCATTTATACATACTCGTTTTGTCTAAAATATATTTAATTCATTTCCTTTGTCACCCTTTTCAACTAAAGAAATAAAGAACAATTTTTTATGTGTCTTCATTAAGAAATCTTTATGTAAGGGAGCGTTAAAGTTACTTCCTTTTTCTATTTTCATCTTGATCTTATAATGTAAATATTTTTAACTTTAGACTCATCACTTTGTTTGTGTACGGTATTAATGTTGATTCTGTCTTAATATTAAGAGCGTCTCAAAAGTAGCGAATATTACACATAATATTGTAGATATACTATAACTAGGTATAACTATTTGGTATTTAATTACTCCACAAAAGACGTTTCAGTTACCTATTCTTATTTTCTCAAAACGAAAGCGCAGTAGATAAAAATAATGTGTTATTAAATTACAGGATTTAACTATAGGTATCAGACTCTTCATACAACTTCAAAAAAACCAGCGTGATTATATTTAAGAGATGGAAGTACTTAAGAATCGCGATGTGTTGAAAATGAAAGACCAAATAACTATTATTTGAAACATTTTTCCATGAAGTAGATGTAGTGTAGATTCTGTAAAGGCAATGGTCTAGTAGCCTCTTAAAAATATTTAATTTTAATAAGCCAAAGATTTACAGAATTATCCGGGTGTGAATTATTCGGGAGCGAATTTTTCGAGTGCGAATGGTCCGGGTGCGAATTATCCGGGAGCGAAATGTTCAGGGTGCGAAATATTTTGGGAGCGAAATGTCGGGGTGCGAATTATCCGAGTGCGAATTGTCCGAGCGCGAAATGTCCAGGGTGCGATATATCCTGGGAGCGAAATGTCCGGGTGCGAATTATCCGAGTGCGAATTGTCCGGGCGCGAATTGTCCGCACACGGTTCCAAGGATTAACCTAGTGTAGGCTAATGCAACATCGAATAAGGACTAAGAAAATTAGAAGGTACTGCAAATAAAATTTTGTCGTATATTGAGAGGAAGTAAACATGGTATTTTAGGGGAACTGTACAACTTTCTTTCGATTTCAATTTATTATACCAAATCAATCACGTTACTTTTCAAAAAATCAACCCCTAATTTATGCCAATAAAGCATTTATTTTTCTTGTTTGTTTATACAGGACCGAGAACAGGATTTAACTGGGGGAATTTCTATATGAACAAGTTGATAATTAAATTTTCAAAGTAAATAAAATTAATTGAACCCTAACCCACACTTAACAGGGCCCGCTACACCTCACCCTTTTGTTGTAGGTCCGGTATGACGGCTATTCTGCTTTTTAAAATAAGAAATTATTGCGGAATTGATTGTTCAGTGTAGTATCAACTAGTGAATAAAAAGAAAAAAATCCAATATTTCAATGAAGGAGACTTGGAAACGTAATTTACTACAAAGATCCAGGGGAATGTGACGTTTGCCCACTATTTTGAGAGCGATTAAGAGGGAAGCGGCCAAATTTGTTTACTGAAAAATTTCGGTAATCGTAATAGACAAAGATAAAACCTGGAACAGATGAAAGCGAAAAATTTAATTATAACGCCACATATCAATAAACGTGTAGAAAGAATTGAGTGTACCAAAATACTCTGACTCTGACAGTGTAAATGTGTATAGTAGAAACTCCCTTTAAGCTATTTCGTAACTAAATTTACAGAAAAGAAAATCTGTAGCGACAAACGTCAAGCACGTAACGGGAGATTGGCAATACGGGTGGTAAAATTTACCGTTTGATGCGCTATTATTTTATATTTCCTTTAAATGTGTTTCGTGATTTCCCTGGAAGCGAGCTTATTGTTTAAAGAAAGTTTGCCGATTAGCATACTCCGCTTCAATTGGAAGAGTGTGGTAATTCAACATCTGCACTAATATTGAGGAGCATTAAAGGATTAGTTAGGTCGAACGTAATCTTGGGGAGCTATGCAAATTCCTGATAAATACAGCAGATTTTAAATGAATCCTAATAACCCGTTTCGTTCTCTCTTGTGTTTCAGACGTTTCCCCTATAGCGGTGGGAAATACGGAAATATTTGTCCTTAAAATTCCTATTTAGGGGGTGTATTGGTATTTCGAATATAAAGTTCTGCGAGAAATTGAAAGCCCTCGAGAAAAACTATATCAATCAAATTGTTCAGCCAAATATTTTTATTGAAAGTTCAGGGTTTCATTCGAGAGATGAAACATCCCTAAATCATTCTTGCGCTTCTTACAACCCAAATTCCATTTTCAGTTACTCTTTATGCAATGGAAGTGGTTGCGGAATCTAATCTGCATATAAATGTCCATTTCCGACTTTTAGCAGCGTTTAGCGTGGCATTGGATCTTGTTCCTATTACCACTTCACTTTATTTACGAGCGAAGTGGCAGTGTAACATTCACTGAAACGTGAACGCCACTTTAAGATCATCCTCAATCCGAGTTAACGATCGTGAGGCATGACGTAATATGCCCATAACCGCGACGAGAAAAGAACAAAGATTTGCGACGAGGCACAATGCTTCATTAGGGTGGAAGGACCTTTCTCATTTTTTACTTTGAGCGCGATGACAATTGAGATGATTTCAAAATAACTTTTCTATTGCATCATAAAGAGGCACGTTCATTAATCATACGTTTTATTTCGTAAAGGCAGAGCGTTTATTTTGCAAGAGGGTTGTCGACTTCGTTTTTACTTCCTTGGAGTGCTTCATGTCTTTGTGCTTTTAGGCGGATTGTTATATTCATTAATTTTCAGCGAAGGACTGCGCAGTCTTTGTAGGTCTATATTATGCATTTATATGGAAGTTTGAAAGTCTTGCCTCATGGATGTGTCAATTATATTTGAAACTTCTAAATGCGTGATTATACGTTTCCCACAACCATCGATTAAAAACTGAAGATTTAGTATAAATCACCTGACGAAAATTTCAATACTTACAGAAAAATGCGTATGATCCTTAAACTCATAAATCATCGTGACGACAGATCGGTGTGACTTCCAAATCCCAAGTAAAGCACACTTTACGTACGAGACAGATGTGACAAATCAAATTTGCATACAATTTTATATCTAGCAATTTAGACTACTGAGTGGAATAACAAACGTTTCGCGGCACAGGTTTGTATAAAATACAGCATTTTTCTGTGCAGCCAAACAACATCTGCAGAACAACGAATGCAGCTCGGTTACAATTTAATTCAAAATCTCTCAATGCAGGCAATAGTATTGTGTGCCAAGCAAACTGACACATTTTATCCTGGTCTCGCAATTACCAGGTTAAAAAGTGCATGCAGAAGCAAGTAGAAAATTAATGAAACTGTTGCACCAAACACGCAAAGTTTAATTAGCAATTCTAATTCTCGTTATAGGCCCCTTAGAGTACAACATTGACTATATTCATCACCTAGCATTTTTATCGACCTGTTTGTTGTAGTTTGTTTGATGTGTTCCGACAATCCTTCAAATAAATCCTGTACTGAAAGCTGTAAATCTTTTAAATGAATGCAATACTTTTTAGTATTCTACCACCCAGTTGTGGATGCCAAACGAAAGGGCAAGGAGTTTTTACAGTATACAATAGACCCATAAATTTGCGTGTGGGAAGTTAGCCCTTAACTTTTGCAATGGTAGTGGAGAGTGGAGTTCTCCCATATGCTCTAGAAAAATCTTAGAAAGAGTTTCGATAATTAAAAATCAATTTTGAAAATAGAGGATCCACACGGTAAAAAAGGTTTATGTAATATTCCATAACTTGAAAAGGATGAAAACTTTTACCTAATCTAAGTTATTCCCTAAGGTTTATTTTATTTTATTTTATTTTATTTTTCTTTGTCCCTGCTAAGGGATTAAAAATTGTACTTGTGTATTTGTATTTTTCGTAGAGGATCTGTACATTTTATTTGAGTTATTGGATTCTTGTTTTTTATAATTTTAAAATGATTATTTTTGTTATAGTTTTTGGCATTTTGGGTTATATATAAACTACCATTTATCAGCTCTACTTGTACTTAATCTTAATTTAATACTTAGTTTAAAATGCAGTTATTTTTATTTTTATTTTTTGTAGTACTTTGAAACTGTACACCGAAATATGTTTGTGCTTTTGGGGTTATTCACGTAATACATCATTAAATTAAAAAAAAATTAAAAAAAGCAATACTTCATACTGTATTTTCCCGTAATATGGGAAATACACAATTTAATTTTCCAGAGGATATCACAAAACAATCCATATCTTTTTTGGGTAGGTTTCCTGTTCCTATTATGTTTTACTACAGTATTTCCGCTAGCATATGTTACGTATGGTATTATGGAATATGACATGCCTACAAGTTAATACAAAAAACGTAACATATATAACAGAATTGTTTAACCACTCTCAAAAATCCTTGGGATAGGTTTTCAAGCCTATTTTACTATTGGAATCCTCATTAGACACCTTGCACGCAAAAAAATAAAAGCAAAAATAGCGAAATTGTAAATTTTTCTTATTAAAATGTAAACATAACCTGTGTAATGCAAATAAAACATGATACTCTCGATTATACCATTGAATAATTATTATACGATGATTATACTTAAAAGTAAAGGAAAAAAAGACTCAATTTCATGAACACTATAATTATGTTTGCTTTATGGAAGCACCAACATTGGAAAAAATGCATGATAATTATTATAGTGCAGCAGTGTTTCAAAAGTGCAAACAGAACCAAAGTTTGCTATCAAGGTCTTTATCTTGCACGCTCGCTCTACCCTTAAATTTACAATTGTTACAGATAAACAAAATTAAAATACGTACTTAGTACAGTGGCGCAATCAGAAATTTGCTTTGGGAGGTGCTAGAATTACGAGTTGTCTTAGTACCTACCCTTTTTCCTTGACTTGAAAAACCTTGCGAGTTTGGGCGATTTAAGAAACCCGCAAATTTTGAGATTTTGGGCGATTTCCAGGGGATATTTAAGCGATACGTATGAAGGAGCGGCCCGTGAAAACAAACGGCATTTCGTATTAAAATTGTGCCACTTCGAACACATGTTCCCTATACCTATTGGAGTGATTTGAGTCGCAGAGCCGGAAGTTCCGTCCCTTAGGATTGAAAATGGCGCCAATTTCAGGAAATATCTGTTTTTAGAGCGATTTTTACGTTTAGGGTGACGTTTACGAGGTTTCCAAGGGTGAAAACGACAAAAACAATATCCGAAGCAAATTTCTGTGTGGGAAGCATGATTGTATGATATCTTTAACGTCCGACAGGATTCGATAGTTTCTTGGAAAGTTTGACCGATTTTCGTTGTTGAGGGGGCGTTTTTGAGATTCTTTTGGGTGAAGATGACCAAAAAAGACCCATTAAAGACCTGTTTCTACAATCGATATCCAAAGTAGGCATTTGCGCTCCTATTTGACAACGCAAACGTCATATTTTTCGAGGAATGTCAATTTGTCGCTTAAGCGCGGTTTAGACGCTACGATAAATTGTAACAATTTATCGTAACGATCGAATCGTATACTTCTACTTAAATTTCACAAAATATTGCCCATTCGTCCTGGCACACCCTGTACACAGGATGTCCTATTTATCTCGAGACAGCCGATTATTGCGGAAACCAGCGGGAATATCAACAAATTATTTATATAAAATAATCTCCATATGGAGGGTCCCATTTTATGATACTGTGTATTCACATAACTGTCTCTTAAGAGTCAAGTATACGGCAATTAGTGTTTTCAAGTAGAAACCTATACTTTTTATTGAGTTAGTTAATCTACATCGGAAAATAGTAAACTTTCGTGAGAAACGTTTTTTCCCTACACTTACCATTCCTTAAAACACTCTTCCAAAAACGCGATTTTTGGTTTGAGCTAGGAAGCTGTTCTGTTAAGAATTAGGAACATATTAAACAAAATACGGTCAATACGTTTTCGAATAGACCTGTATATCTAATAATGTTCAGGTCAGAAACCTGCTTGGTGTTGAACCTGCATTACCTCTTGCAAAATTATACTCTAGCAGCACCTCTTACCAAATGAATGCCATATTTTGTTTCAAATGGGGTTAACTATGAAGTCATAGCTACGCCTATTCGTATGGGGAAGACCGATTATGCTAAACACTTCCGGTAAGGGCTGTGTTCAGATCTGAATAGAGTCTGAAAACTTATTCATATACCTAGGCAAAAGTATCGTGACTACTTCAGAAAGCTCGTTGCTTTCTCTTCATACACTAATAGCTCTTCAGTACTGATTTTTAATTTTTAATTTTTTTAAATTTTTTTATCCCTCTCTTGTTTTGGGCCCTTAACAGGCATGCGCCCAATTACAGAGTGACCCGCATAATGCTATTTAGAGGTGCCTCTACCTGATACATGCAGAATGAAAATTGTGAATAAAACACTCACCCTAAGCTGGCGCTCATCGATCACCTGAAACAAAGAAAATCGTCAATTACTGTCCAAAGTATAAGCATAATATAACACAATACTATGGTATAAGCTAGCACGCTAATCCCCAATGTGTTTTAATATAATGATAATAAGGAGGTAGATGAATGATAAGGAACTAAATTGTCGTTTATTTTTCTAAAAAAGAAATTACCAGAAAAGAAGAAGTGCGGGAAGCATGAAGAAGAGCAGGACCAAAACAAGATGAGCTCGGGAGGACCAATGTATTTTATGGAAGTTCGATGCGAATTCGAGGATGCAATACCGGGATCGCGGGATCCCGAAATACGGGGATCCCGCAGCGTTTTTGCGGGATTAATCCCGCATAAAAATGGAGCGGGATCCGCGGGATTTGCGGGACTGAGGAATTTGTCGACCTAGGGGACGACTCTGTTTACTTTGTTACTGAAACGCATAACGGAGAAGTTATTTTTTAGATAATTGTTAAACTTTTTTCGTTACAAAAGTACTATGATTTTTGAGGCACTTTAGAAGTTCACCTTTTTGTGCTTTACAGATGAGGTTTTTTTGGGTTCTAATCTAAGTTAGGCTAAGGCTAAAGTGCGGTCTTAGACTAGTCCGTTAACAATCTACCTCTGATTTTAACACTACAATCTCTTCTTGTATCCATCCGACTGCTTTTGATTTATTGTATCTTACGCTGTAAACTCTGTATACCATTGAATAAGCACCCCACAATTTAATGTTGTTACTTATATACGTTTCCCAGTTAATGAAGTGACTTGACAACCATTGCTTTGCAATAAAATTCGGATTGTCCATACGTATATGCGGTAGATAATTTATTCAGTTAATTTTTCAAATTGTTATAATAATTATGTAAAACGCGTTTGGTGCTCGTGATCGAGTTTTAAGTTTAAAATGGTAGTTCTTTTTAGAGCAAATTAGTGTTTCGATACACAAACTTCTTAAATAGACTTTGTGTTCAAAACGTATTTTAGCCTCGATTTTAGCTTAATTCTTGCAACGAAACTCCCGCAAGAGTTATTAAAAAATGGAATACAAAACCGCTCTTTCTTATTAATTATTTTTTAACTTAGCGTGAAATTTAAAGTACAGTAATTTGCAGCGTTAATAAATTCGCCATTCTTTCAATTATGAGATCTCCTTGTTGCAGGAACAATTATTTTCGGTTCCGACCAGGAAGTGGCTGGAGTGATGCGAGCTGTTAAACGAAGTAATGCGACGGGTAGTTTTTCATGGATAGGCTCGGATGGCTGGAGCGCGAGATCCCTTGTGTCTGACGGAAATGAGGCCGAAGTGGAGGGTACATTATCTGTACAGCCTCAAGCTAATCCTGTACGAGGTTTCGAGGAGTACTTCCTGGGCCTTAATGTAGAGAATAATCAAAGGAATCCGTGGTTCGTTGGTAAGTTTTTCTTGCGCTTGATTTATTAGCCTCGGTTTAGTAATAGAGCCGTTCGCTCATACGTTTATGCGTGGTAAAAAGTTTATTTTCGCTATAAATTTTCCCTTCTTATGTCGCCCGTATTTCGGTTTATATACACCAATAATATCCCTTGCGATAGCTTCATGCAAAACTTTACGATTTATCTCTTATTTATTATAGGATTTTGCTTAGAGGCGTCCAGTAGATTCTAAACTCTTGCAGTAGTAAAGAAAACGTAGTTGGAAATTAATATCGTGGGTTTAAAAAAGGATTTATTTAGCATAATGCTATAAATAATTGCAGAGAACTCCCACAAAACGAGTACCTTAAGACGCTGGAAGGGTAAGTGTTGTCCAATTACTACTGGGCGTCAAACAAATACGAGGCATATTTCAGCCATTAAAAATACCCTAGTCGTTTCCAGTCACCTTAAAAGACTTAAAGTTCAGAGTTCTTTCGGTATTGTCATACAATCATCCACTACACTATCAGAAAACTAAATACTAAAATTCGTCTTACATTAACCCGCAAGAAGTTATGCTAGCAATAAAGCGCCGACTGCAACAGAAGTATGCGAGAAACAAATTTGGATTTTTTTAATCAAAATGTTTCCGCAAAGTTGGTCGAAGTATTCGGCTTGTAGAAACTCCCTGCAGCGTTAAAATGTTGCGGTTGTAATACTAAAAGCTAAATGAGAAAATATGGAGGTCTCTTTTTCATAATCATTTTATTTACAAAAATTGTTGCATTTTCATATCGCAGAAACGACCCCTTCATTTACTTGTCTATTTATATCGCACTTGTCAAAATCGCAATTACAGCACAAATTATTTAATTACGATTGAATGTGTTGACATATTTAATCAATTTTCTGATGGATCATTGCTCCACTAGTTTTCCTAAAAAGTGGTAGATTTAGAAGAATGCTGAGAATTTGTACTCTGAGGACGTATTAAAAAAATGACAGAACCTATAAAGAGCAATGAAACAGAAAAGTACAAAGAACCTGAAAAAACTGAAGGATCAGAAATCAGTTGGTTTCCCGTATGTAAAGAATCCACCACTTCCACCATAAAAAAATCTCCTTCTTTATGAATTTTCACATAAATCGCCAATCGCAATTAGACCTCAATAACGCCAGCTTCGAAAGAACCCGTCTCGCGCCCCACCTACGCCAAGAAAAACGCACATCTTCCGCTTCGTGCAACCTCTTATCAGAATCACATGTGCATTAACGAAATTTCGCCTAACAATAATTCTTCGTATCGCAAACGACCAGATATATCCTTTTATATATGTACATGTGTAGCACCTAGCACCTAGTCTAAATTGAAAAATTTACAAAACCAATAAAACGAAAACTACGCATCTACACTAAAAGGAAAAGCAAATACTGAAATAAAAATTCAAACGGAACGATCACGCTTTGTTCGTAAAAACCCACAGGATTTACTTTAAAAAAAGTGAGGAATTCGTACCACCAAAAGCCGAATCTTAAGAATATTGAGCATCTGAATAACTCAATAGAGCAAAAAAATTAATGGAATAAAATAATCCTAAATATCCGTAAAGAGCATGTGTACCAAATTTTGGGATGGTAGGCTGTAGCTGTACATGTAAAGGTGGCACAAAACTATAAAGGATATGAAGCTTTTGTGCGCCATGTGACTTTCTGGGCCGTTCCCAGAGCGGCCCTCCTCTTTTTTACAGTTTTCTATTCTATTTATAAAATGTAGAAGGGCTTGGGAAACTATGAAGAAGGTAACAGAAAGAGCTGCAAAGGGTGAGGATCCTTGGAAAAGGTCAAATAAGCGCTGTACAGAGCCCTGCAGAGAGATGGAGGTCTGCAGAAACACTACTGAGCATTGGAAACGTCCGAAACCCTTCGAACACACAATTTGAAAGGGTTTAAAATGCTTTCTAGAGCTTTCTAACGCTTCTCAAAACCTTTTAAAGGCTTTACAGAGATTCCCCGATGACATTATAATTTTTTAGAGGGTTTTCTGAATACTTTTCGAGCTGGTTGCTCCTAGAAAGCACAAAAAATCTAAAAACCGCTGAGCGAGCCTAAAATAGTTTGATATAGATTAAAATGGGAAGTATATCAATAGAGGTAATAAAAAAACTAAGAAACTTCTCTCTCTCTGGTCGTTCTAGAAGCCTTTGAGAAATTGTCATATTAGAAGCTTTTCCAGAACCTCTTAGGTGCTCTTTTTCTATGCGGTTCCCAGAGCTAGGCGGACCTGATAAGTTCTGTAAAAGGTGCTTGAAAAGGTCTGTCAATCTTTGTCAAGATCCTGGAGTGTTCTGGAAAGAGTTGAGAAACCTAAGACACAACCAAATGGTTTTGGAGTGGAAAGCTCTGTAATAGTACCGGGTGATTCATTAGAAGTGAGGACAATTTGAATTTCCCGCAAATCAAAAAAATTATGAAGTTGGTACTAACTGATGATCATTTATTTAATTGCAGTGGTGTATCGTCATGCTCTCAGGAAATCGTTTACTTATTTATAATCTACAAATACTGCTTCTGTTTTACCACAAATCATAAACTAACACTAGACACAGTCACGTTTCTTACATATTTTAGTGCCTCAACTCTAAAAATTGTTCAAAATGGAGAAAGTAATAAACCGCAAATGGCACACAACAATTAACGGCGACACTGGTTTCTTAAATGACAGTCATGACAGATAAAAATTACTAACGAAATTCAAACCGTCAATCTAATAATGCAAAAAATACTAAAACCTTACGCGCGAAATTCAAGCGTTCGTCACTTCTAATTAATTAATTTAATTTAATTTTAATTTTATCCCTCTCTTGTTTTGTTCATCACTTCTAATGAATCACCCGGTATTATAAAGCTCGATAAGCCATCTAAAAAACTCTCAAAAGGATTGGATTGCTCTGAAATGTACCAGTACACGCGTTGAGGAGATTTTTGAAATTTTTAGAACACTGATAATTTTTTAAGATACTTCCAGATCGTATCGGTTCTATAAATTCTTTGAAATGGCTTTCTGAGAATTCCAAGTGCATTCTAACACTGTTCGAGAGCCGCATAAGGGTCTGATCAGATATAAATTCAAGTTGAGAAAACCAAAAATTTTATTTTTTATATCTGCAATTTACCACAAAGTCACCTTCCTTTTGCTTTAGAACCTCACCCTTTGATTCAGGTACTTTATAATTTTGTGTTGAGAGTAATTAGTACTGCATAGGCACATAAAATAATAATTTTGAGTTTTTGAATACTGATCAGATGCAAATTCAAGTTGCGAGTGACCCAAAATTCTGTTTTTCAAAGTGTTGCTGTCGAGTCACCTTTGGAATTTTTGTTTATATGGGAAATCGTACCTAATTCGACTTCCAAAGGCGACTCGACAGCAACTCATTTTTGATCGCCCGTTATTGAGAGTAATTGGTACTGCGGAGGCATATGAAATAATTATTTTGAGTTTTTTTATACTGAGCAGGTGCAAATTCAAGTTGAGAGTGACCCAAAATTTGACTTTTCATTTTTATTTTTGCAATGTACTATTAAGAGAGCTTCTCTTTGCATTAGATCCTCACTCTCTGATTCAAGTACTTGATAATTTTGCACTGACGTTAATTAGTACTGCGTAGTCACATGAAATAGTTATTTTGAGTTTTTTTATACTGATTAGAGGCAAATTGACCCAAAATTTTATTTGTCATTTTCATTTCCGCAATTTACTTCAAAGTGTGCTTCCCTTTGCTTCACAGGGTCTCACTCTCTGATTCAAGTACTTGGCAAATTTGTATTTAAAGAAATGAGTACTGCGTAGGCGCATGAAGTAATTACTTTGAGTTTTTGGAAATCGAGTGATACTCTTCAAAACACGACTTAGGAGGTGAACGTTCCCCGCATTTTACGTAAGAAAAAACGAACTCCCGCCATGGTAAATTCAATTTTATCCGGAGTGTATTCAAGCTCGTTTAGGTTAGCCTCTCGAGAAGGCTCCTTTTATAGAAATTCAATTATAAAATTTGAATTATAATTGATAATTCCATTTTGAAATTTCTAAATCTCGAATTGGTTTTGTTTTGTCCCAAATTCTACTTGAAAAGGTATAGTGAGAGTAAACAGCTCTTTGAGGATATTAGGAGGCTTTGGGAATACGTAACAAAAGTAAGTATAGTAAATAATAGGGAGACTTTGAGTGCTTCCAATTGTTTTTTTGAAGAAATTTAAAAGCTTGGTATAAAAGCCCTGGGAAACCTTGGAAAAGCTCTGAAAATACGCTAACAAGTTTTATCAAGATCATAGAAAGCTATGAAATTGGCGTATGATGATGCCATGTTAAAATGACCAAAACTGCACTTACGAAATTTATACATCAGAGCCTCAGAGGGCCTGATTTTGTGTACCCTTAATAGGGATTTATTGCTGTAACGCCCAGATTTAAATTTATTACATTAACCACCCCATGTAATCGTTAAAAAGGTCATTTTAAGTTCAAACTGGAATAGATTCTTGGATATAGAACGTTTTCATTTTGGAAATGATGGCACCGACGATGCTTAGTTACCATTAAATGAAGTTATGGGAATTTAATTTAATTTAAAAGGAAAATTGAAATACATCGAAATTAAATTGTAACTAAATCTGAATCGTCGCCTGAAGCAATTTCATCAAATTGGTGCTCAGGTGGCTTTCGAAACCGCCAATCTGGTATAGTGAAAGTGAGATTTGTTGAGACATTCGCATGAAACAATGACATTTAATTACATTTTTAAAATTCGCCAGGTTTTTAAGCTCTGCACGTTTGCAATAAAACGTATAGTGGAGAAGAGGCGAGCAAGCGATATCGTTTTTCCGAAACTTTTATTTGCCCGAATGAATTTGTGAAAGGACGTAAACTCGTGTTACCCTGATCGGTCTTCAAGATTGATTACAGTGACATTTATGTAATACTTGCTTGAAATAAAAAAAAGCTTGCGGTGAAACAAACCCTGTGGCCAAGAGCAGAAAAATGGGAAAGATGCAGGACAACATACAAGCGTTTAGCTTTCTCGCCAAAGTTGGAAATTGCTAGGGTAATAAATTCAAGAGCGGATATTAAAATCACCATAAAAAGCCAAATTAAAAACGAATCCAACAAAGAGCTGCGAAGAATTCT
This sequence comes from Photinus pyralis, assembly GCF_008802855.1. Lineage (NCBI taxonomy): Eukaryota > Metazoa > Arthropoda > Insecta > Coleoptera > Lampyridae > Photinus > Photinus pyralis. The sequence continues at coordinate 39,965,671 of NW_022170738.1, read as the reverse complement.
TTTATTACAAACAATCCCTATTCCGACCCTCACTCCGTGGAAATTAAATTATTTCATCAGACAAAGCAATCTCTTTACTTTGGTGCGAATTCAACAAGTATTGAGAGAAAATTGAACTTATTAATCGTGTAACAATTGATATTCCACCGGATGTTTTTTCCTCTTAACAAAAGTGAGAAGGTGATTGATGGCTTTGTCTAAAAAAGTTAATAAAAAGATTCGCAATTTTATCCGAAGCGATATATCATGGAGGCGGTAAATTACACGGCTTACTTTAATTGCGTGGCCACCTTTTTTCCACCCTTAAAATCGACTGGAAAACTTGCGGAAAATTTGGGTTCAATTTCATGTAATTTCCTATTACAAGATTAAAGGCTTTTCAAGGCGCATTTTTAAGATATCAGTTGGGTACTCCTATTCACTTACATATATCAAGTTATACGATTACTAAGCGCTTAAATGGTTTAGGGTTGACAAATAATATATAAAAAGAATTAATTGACAAAGTTGAAAATTTCAATTTAATTTTTGACCCACAGGATATCAGGAATTAACAATCACACGGGGTGGCAAATGTAATAAGTTTAAATCTGTAGTTACTCTACCGTTATAGTGATAAATCCCTATTAAGGGTTCACAAAGCAGAACCTCTGATGTAGGAATTTCGATAATGAATGGAAATGAAGTTTCAGCCATTTTATAGGACATTGTTGTGCTGCATGACTGTGCTATAAATCATGATATCGTTAATGTACTTTTTCTAGGACTTTTTTTACTATCAGACCAACTACCCATTAAACTTCTTTGAATACATCGTGCTCATTCGATTCATTTTGGTAACTACTCACCTAACTGTAAAAATTGAGGTCATGTTTTTCTCCATCCGAATGCATCCGATGTAAATGACACTTTTTTTCCGAAACGCGTTCAAGATTTTCGTAAATTGCACACGGTAATTACAAATATTCTCTAGGGAGAATGTAGTTTGGTCTGCCAGCGGATTTTATCCAATGAGTTACATGCTCGGTTACGACCAAAATAATCCCATGTTTGCATCTGGGCTCGGCCAGGTCACATAATTAATAAATAAATTAATTAAGGAATAGATTTCCATTAATTCAATGCGTTCCGTCGTGATTGGTGATTTATTTGAAAATTCTTAAAGAGGCAATTTATTTTATGGTGGTAGTTGTGTTCCCTTAAATACTGTAGACAAACAAAAAGAAAACGAAGCTACGAGTTTCGCGACGGTTGGAATTTTAGCCAATTTAAAATCGGTTTTTGATGTGGCAGTAGAACTTTTCTGATAGTTAGTTAATAGGGGTAAAAAGGAATTGAAATGGCCATAAGTTGAACAATTAATAAACCTCGAACTAACACGAAATACTCCTCTCAATTTAGGAAATCATTTCGTATCTTCTACGGTCCTCAACCGTAAGCGTTTAGGCATTTCGTCCTTTTGCATTTAATAACTTAGGGCTATACCTGTCAGAAACTGCTTGAGCCAACCTACTAATTAGGAACCAATTTCAGTAGTAAAACGTCAAAATGTTGTGCAATGGTTGTGTAAGATCGTTGTAGTTTAGCTTATAATATTTTCATTACACTTTTGCTTTTGACCCTCTTTTTTTAAACAAAATCATTTAATCGACTGTAACACTTGTGAATCCGAATCGCAAACTAAGTTTTAACAAACATTTAGATGCAAAATTGGCCAGTATTAAAATATTTCCGTTTATTTATGAGTAACTCAAAAGTTGTTCTAGAAGGATAATCAAATATTATACATTAACCCTGAAGTAATGTAGTAAAGAAAATACCTTGTAGAAGAAAAAAATTAAAGGGGATAATAAAACTGATCCGGACTTACAATGTTGACTTGTAACACACTACAAGGAAACGGTACCTACACACAATCCCTCGCCAAGTTTGTGTCCAACTTCCGGATTTAGTTCGAGTTCCTACTTAACCTTAAAGTTTATTTGCGAGTAATCCCTCCAACGGTTTCCTTTTATTGCACTTTCCACGGAAACAATCGCTTCATATGTTAATACGAAACTTTTATTAAGGCAGCAAACGTTTGTATTTACCAAACGTTATACGAATATAAATTTTTGGATTGATGTAACGACACGGTCGCCTTATAGGAATAACATGTGGCGCCGTAACTTTTACGATATAACGTGTTAATGGCCCTAAATCCCATTTCGTGTTTATTTTAATAGGGGAGTATGCTGGTTCGACGGGGAATTGGGTTGTAATTACCATTTAGATAATAAATTGGTTCTATATGTTAAGCCCCCAACGGTCGAATTAATTGAGAAAAAACTGTGGAAAACTGCCTTGGGAAACGAGTAGATTTCATTCTTATTTGATTTCCTATTATCCTTTAGGCGAGGAAAAATACAAAATTAGATCTAACTGTTCTCTTTGATGACACTTGAGTTAATGTCTTGATTCTACTATCAGCTTTTCAAGAAAATGAGGGAAAAGGATTGGTTACAAATGGCGGATAAATCCACCAAAAACCCAAGACGGTCTACCGAGTGCCGTTTGGTGCAAATTGAACGATGAACTTCTTTGGATTATTTCTTTAAGAATATACAGTGATTTTTATTTACAAGTAGAGATGGATTTACGTGTATTGTTTTTCTCTATGTCTACTTTTAAATGACAAAATCGCTTCTGAAGGGCGCCTAATTTTATGCAACCAAAGTCACTTCTTAAAACAAATAAGGATCTGGCTGTCATATTAATTACTTTGGCTTACACAAAATAAATCTCTTACGCTCCTTAAACTGTTACCGGCACTACAGCAATTTTCAATATCAACCTTTTCTTCAGTTGAATACATCGCACAAGAGCGAAACTAAAAAATACGGAAACAGCAACTTTCTTTTATCAAGGTGCTCATTAAAGCATATGTGACAGTTTCGATATGATTGATTGAGCTTTTGGTTTATTTGGGAAAGATAAAGGAAATTGTTTGGGATAACGTGGTAATTTTAATCGTTAAAAAAATTGTATTATGAGGTAGAGATGTTGGATTAAATTGGGAATATTCTTAGTTAGTTCGCTTCTATGCATCAGTGTTTATTGTTTGTTAAAGTTTTAAGATATTTAAGTGGGACTTTGTTTTAAATACAAAAGACGCAGTGTGGTTTCAGACACATTAATTAGTAATTTGGGTAGTTTGGTTTTTTAAGTGATTGAGAGATTCTTTTAGTATCCCTATAAAAGTTTTATGCATTTTTCAAAATTTTGTAGCATGAGAGACTTTCTGGGGAAGTTCTTGTAAAATTAGAAGATGAAAAATATCTGAAAAGATGGTGAACACTCTTTGAAATCTATAAGAACTTCTAAAGGGCCATAAACTTTATGCTTTTAATAAATATAGGAAGCGTTATAAACTCCTTCTTTGCAGAATTCTGGGAGGACCACTTCCAGTGCCGTTATCCCAACAGCTCAAGGACACCCTACAACCAAAAATACACTCGAGTATGTACCGGAAAGGAAAAACTGACCCGCCAAAATACCGTCTTCGAAAATCAACTGCAATTCGTCTCCGATGCGGTCATGGCGTTTGCATATGCAATAAGGTGAGTTCGTACGTAAAACGTGTTTACAACCTGTTGCTTGGTTACGTTCGCGATTTACATGCAAAATTTCGAGGAAAATCATTTTTCTGCAGCGTATTTCCGAAATTGAATTGTATGGGGAACTAAATAAACGCGGAATGAAGCCGAGTCTCGGGAGCGAGCAGGAAAATCGATTTATTTTTTTGCAACTTCATAACAGCAATATTTCATGAAGCTTATATAGTATTGGGGTGGAAGTACAGACACTTTCTTTTGTATTGTGAATTTTAGAATAACTACTACCAGCTTGTCTATTTGTAAAGCTGTCATGAAAACTATCTTTTAGCATTTCCATGAATTGTGGACATCAGTAAAGCCCAGGGCTGTAACTTTTGATCTAGTAGCTCAATCTTGGAACTGTTTGAAATTATGGAATTCACAGGCCCTATTCTACAAGAAAATGTTTTTTGCGGTCAATCTGAGACAATTTTTCTTTGGGGCCTCAAAAAAAGGCAGTGTACAACCTTCCTTTTTTACCAAAAATCGACTACACCAAAATTTCTCGGAAAAACACTTTTTCTTATTAATTTTGGGGCGTAGAATCCAAAACGATTCGTACTTTTTCGATTAGACTTCTCAATCAAAAGTTATGGACTAAAAACCAATTTCGAAAGAAAATTCAAAGGGTTGTAACCAGGGTAAAGCCCCTTTTTGCATTGACTTCTTTATCAAACTGCACACACAGTTAATCCCTTCAATTAATTAAAGTTTGTGTATTAATAATTATGGCTACTTTCTTTCCTGTAGGGAAATATCTACAAATCAAATTAATTCAATTTGCCGTTTAAGTTTACTATTTCTGTTTAACTCAATTAAATGAAGACTCACTCAAAGTGAAAGGCTCTCTTTGTTATAAGTTAATTATAACTTTTCGTCTTTTAAGGCTATCTACCTATCACTTACGAGTCAAAGCAAAAATCGACTACAATTAAATGAAATCAAAACCGATCACAGAAACTAAACCTTTTCTTCTTCTTACAGGGCAATGCATAATCATTCGTGCCATGGTCGTCCCGGATTATGCGACGCGATGAGGCCTACGAAAGGAACGGAACTGCTAAAATATCTTCGCAATGTAGACTTCGAGGGTAAGTTCTCGTGTAATTAACTGAATTCGTGGTAAATAAGAACGATTTTTGCGGGTTTATAAATTCGCCAGGATTGAGTATTAAAATGTCAGATGTAAAGTAATGGAAGACTTCAAGGCACAGTACTATACATCCAAATAAAATAAATTAGCTTTCTCGGATCCCTTTTAGCTATAAGCGTCAAAATCTTAACGCATTCGGCATTCATTTTAAACTTTTCGGTTCTTTCAAAATTTCTTTTTAATACGATCATCACTTTTCGAGATATTCTAAACCTAATATATTTGCTGGCGGGTTTAAAAGCGTATTCAATTCCATTTTTTCTTCGCAGACAGATTTATTGGCCCCGAAACATACAAATGTGAACCATTAATTTTCCCATTCGCGTCTTTGTCGATTATAAATTTATACTAATATATCATTTGTTATACCTTTCCCGGTGACGGTAAAGGTAGAATTGGAAAACTTCCACAATGGCGACGTAAAGTAATTCATTGATTGAATTTGTTATAAATTAACATTTCTTTGAATCTTTAATTCTTCAGTTAATGGGTCAGGTTTTCAAGTATATTCAAGAATTTCCAAAAGCCTTCATGGGCCTTTTACGGGTTTTTGAAGAGCTTTGTGAGCTTTTAGAGCGTTTGAAATCGCTTAAATTTGTATGGATTCTGTTGCTTTTATGATTAAGTTCTATGGTAAATCGTAATACGTCAGCTTTGGTTTTCAGGAGCACACATTTCTGCGTAAAAATCAACTCCTTGCCAACCACCCCATCCCCATAACAACCCACCAAATAAAAATTATCTTGTGATGAGGGGTTAATTTTTACGTAGAAATGTGTCCTAAAAACCAACGTTCAAAAACTTCACGATTTTTTTATAGTTTCAATATCGTTGTTCATCTAATATGCATTGTATGTTAGACTCTGCACCAATAGCAGTAAACTTAGGTGTACAGGGTGAAAATTTTCTCTGAAACACTGAATATATCTTCAAATTACCTATAAAAATATTGCTACTAATCTACTGATCACAAATTCAAAGTACGTATAGATTGGTATTTATAATTTTGGATACCATAAAAAGCTTATTTCAAAAAATGTTATTTTGAAAATATATTCAGTGTTCCAGACACCCCTGTATACTCTCTAATATAACTGAAAATGATGCTGTGTTTCTATTCCACTGCATTCTTTCACTTAATTTGATTATATTACTGTAATGAAATGTAAGAAGACCATTTCAGGTGGCTGAACCTTTTTTCGTCAAAATTTTTTTAAAGTACTTTATCAAAAGAAATTAAAATTTTGATTGACCTTCGTCAAATGTCATATTTTTTTAAAATCTCAAATGGCACCCCCCTAAACAAATTATACCTCTGGATAGCTAAAACTACAAATTTTCCACTGATACCAAGAAAACCACTCATTCCATAAGAAAATTTCAGAGAAAAATCAAACCGAAACACCAAAAAAACTTATTTTGCAAACCCAAGTGTTTCAAGAAATGCGAGTTTGATCCGCCACTGGAATACAGCACGCCCCCCCTGGTAATCAAAAATATTTTAGAAATATGGCGACGGTAAATGTGTACAGTTTTACTCTAGGACTTTTATCGGTATCTTTTATGGTAAAGGAATTATGATCCGAGGGGTCTTAGGTGCTACACCTTGTATATTATTAATCGTGTCTAAAACCCTGGTGTATTTGTAAATTAAAAGCACAAATAATACAAAAATAAATTTTTACAGTTAACCATCATTTTATATTCTGGAATCTTATGCACAACTTTACTAAGCCATAAGTAATAAAAATGCCAACAGTCAGAACTGCATTATTATTTAAATTTTAAAGCAATGTTTTTTCTTTCCTTTACCCTTTTGGCAATTGACGTTTAGCTTTTTGAGTCTTAAAATTTAAATAATTTTTTTACAATTTTGTTTATTTGGCGGCAAGTGTACAATCCAGTAGTGGCCACCTATTGGAGAGAAATAGTCAAACAGATAATGTCTTAGGTAGGATAGAATAGTCCAGTGTTTCATTGCAGATGACGTGACTACGAAAATTATTTCAATATTCAGACTCTTCTATTCCTCAAGAACTGAAGGCATTAAGAGAAAAAGGGAGGACTGTTTTGGGTTCTTGCAAAACAATTTTACGAAATATTTTCCTAATGTATTTTGCCATGATTAACTAGTTACCTTTTGCCATTTGGCAAAAATGCTCCGCACTATGGCAAATGTGTTAAAAAGGAAGTGGATATACCTACCGAAGATTCGAATCGAATAAAAAATAGACCCTTTGGTGCTGCAACACTCCATTAAAAGAGACATTGACCTATAGGAACACTTGAAAATGTTACAGAATTTGATCCATCTCTTGTTTCAAGCAGTTCTCCGGAATTGACGTGCCTCTTTTTCCAAGACGCTCCCCGTTCCCAGCAATTCTCCAAAGCTGCACATACCGATATCCCCAAGTAACTTCCCATTGATAGAGATTATGGAAGTAAAGGAGATTGAAAACGGTAAGGAAAAAGGTCATGCACCAAATTACAGAAAAAGTTCACTAAGGAGAGTCAAGCATCTGAAAGAGGAAATGGTAAAAAAGTTAAACCGAACAATGTGAAAAAAAAAGAAAAAATTGTAAAACTGATGAATTCAAGACTATAGCCAAAGTAGACAATATGAGTGAGGAAAGGCGTTAAATTTTTGTTACACGATTTTCTTGTATTTTATTCTTTTTTTTTTTCATAAGGTGTGTTAGAATTAATTCTTATAATTTTTCATTATCTGTGTCAATTTTAAATCTAGGTAGAGTTTTATTTTTCTATGTCAGATGTTTCAAATTGCTTTTTATCCGAAGATTATTTCCGATTTTATTCAAAATTTGAGTAGTGATTTCATTGGAATTTACGGAATTTGATGGAGGCATTAGAGTCCTCTAGGTTTATAAGAGTTTTAATTTATTGTTAGGATTTTCTTGGTGCGCCGTTCATCACTTATTTGTGAACCAATTTACAACTATTTCAAATGGCTACCATCTCTTTCTCGCTCATGTGTTGACATGTGATAAAGAATAAAGCACTCGCGTCATATTTGTTCACAAACTAGTGACGTGAAGCTCATCTTCAGTGCAAACGACTGTACATAAGGAGTTGCATAGGTTCGCGAAAAGCGTTATACATTTTTGCTTAAAAACTACAAGTATATACAGGGTGTTACACATAAGAAATTAAGAAAAATTGGATAGCAGAAGGGATCCAAACAAACACTTTTTCCCAATAAACCGAGGGTCTAATGCATTTCGTTTGGGAGCCATCCTCAAAAAAGTGGTGAAATTTCTGCTTTAATTCTTTTTCTCGGCAATCATAAGAGAGGCTGATGGCACGTTTTTGAATAAGTTTTGAGGTATGCCCTTTCCGATTTAGCAAATTTTTTCTTAAAATTCCTACCACGAATGGCGCACCTCTAAACAGGGTTGCGGAAAAAATGATTTCGACGAAATTTAGTATCTAGGGGATTTTTAACATGAAAATCGCGAATCTGAAATTAGTTTTCCAAAATTGTAAAAAAAATTCTACTGCAATTCTTCTCCAGACAACTAAAATGGAGAGAATTCAATGAAATTTATTGCGTATACATACTTAATGAGTTAAGGAACAAAATTATCGAACACTTTTTTTTAAAATCACAAGTTGTATCCATTTGAAAATTGGTCCTTGGGGTCAGAAAGTATCCCCCGCCTACTAGTGAGTCATCTAATGTCGCATGTTTAGTTAGTTGAAAATGTTGCATATAACAAAGAATTTAAGCCACATATTCTTGGAATCGAATTTTCATAACACGATAGACATACCTACCGATTTTTTAAATAATATTTAATCATAATATCGACTTAAATCGTTAATTTTGTTGCTATTTGCGACATTTTCAACTAACTACATGCGAAACTAGACGACTCACTAGTAGGCAAGGGATACTTTCTGACCCGAAAGACGGGTATAACTTGTAATTTAAAAAAACTCTTCGCCAATTTTGTTCCTTAACTCATCTAGTCATCTAGTGCCTATACACTTCAAATTTCGTGGAATTCTCCCCATTTTCATTATCAGGACAAGAATTTCAGTGGAATTATTGTTTTCGAATTTTCAAAAATTTCAGATTCGTGTGTTTCATGTTCAAAAACCCCCAGCTATCAAATTTTGTCGAAATCAGATTTTTTTTCACACCCCTATGCGCCCTTTCGTGGCCAGAACTTTGCCAAAAAAATTAGCAAAGGGAACATCCGAAATTTTGATGATAGACTCTCATAATTAATAACGTATCCGTCGGAATTTTTAATACGTATGCCTTAGGAACGAACTCTGCCGAGAAATGTTGACGAAAGGAACAAATGGAATGTGTTTGTTAATTGCACTGGTACTTTTGATCGAAATTTTGGCACAATTGGAGAAAACTTCATTTTATCCTTTATATAAAAGTGCAGTAACCGCCTTAGACGCAAATTGTTGTAACATACACGTAATTCGGTACAAGATGCAATATTATTTTGAAATGGCAATTATCAATATCGAAAACAAAAGTTTCCATACCTTTCTATTGTAGTGTATGGGACCTTCGCATCGTCCTCATTTTCCAAAATCGGCATCAGAACACCAAACCACTACTTACACTTACTTATGACGATATACAAACGACCACAGTTAAGAAGCAACTGCTTTCAAAAGTAAGTTATGCCCAGGGTTATGCTTTATCAGTTTAAATTAACAGGTTACTTGGACTTGTATAAAAGTATGATTCATTGGCCTGTGTTCCACGTTCTAATCAAATGACTCACGTTTCGTTTTCGAATCGCGTAAATCGATATTCATTTTTTTTTTAAATGTATCCTTGCAAACTAAGGGAGAACTCTATCCAAAATGCTATACAAAGTGGTGAAGTGGGAATTTTTTTGACTCTTTTGTAAAAGGGTTAAGGAAATGGTTAATGCAACCCTGCTAATATTGCATCGCCCTTCTTTACTTACATAGTGATTTCCGATTGAGAACTATGATAATTTAAAATAGCAGAATTGCGAGTCCCTGCATGTGACTTTTTGATGTTTTTGGTAATCGTCAGACCCAGTGCCGTTTTTAGGCATGGGCCACCTGGGCCCGGGCCCAGGGCCCCGAAGTCCTGAGGGGCCCCCAAAAGTTTGTGTGAATGAAAAAATTTTAGTGCAAAATTTGCCGCCTTAAAGTAAATGCAGATTTAAACAAAATTAATGCATAGAGTAAGGGATGCCGGAAATTCTAAAATCCTTTCAATAGAATTTAAAAAGCAAAGCAGATTAGTAATCACGATTAAATTAGCTTTCAAATAATGTGCCATTTACCATAGGATTCCATTTAAAATTTTAGAGGTTAAGCTCCCTACGTAGAGGGGTGAAGACTTGGGTTCGTGATTTGTATTCCAAAAGTTGTCCTCCTCGAATACAAAATTGACGTGTTCGAGGATTTTTCGAAATTTCTAAATTTAATACCCTAAAAGCCCTCTGTATACTTTTCGTTGGGCCACTCTGTATAAGGTTACCATTTAGAAAGTTAAAAGTCCTAATAAGTGATAAAAAGTGGGTATTACCATTGTATTTATAGATACAATGGTATTACACTGAGGTTTTTCCCATGGGTAAGACATTGACTTTACAGTTCAATAAAATAAAAGTCCGGTCATTTTCGTCACAAAATGCAAACATTGTGCCGTTTTTATTGAGGGTAAGGGGGGCCTCCACGAACGAATGGCCTAGGGCCCCGAAAAACTTAAAAACGGCACTGGTCAGACCGCTTTGTTCAAAGAAGACGATCTCTAAGAATTAGTGATGTGGATTGTAAAATAACGATTTGTAAGTTACATAAAAAACGGTTACATTACGCGTAACTTACTAGAGGTCGGTTTTTTTATGTAATGCCTTTTATGAAATTTACGTAACTTTTATTTTAAAAAACCGTAATTTTTGTAAATTTACATAAGTGTACCTAATACCTATTTGATACATTTTGATCGGTACTACCACACACCATCAACGGTACTACCAACGTAAACGATTCACCGTTGAATTTAGTTTGGTTTAATGAAGATGCTACAGCATCTAATTCGCGATCTGGAACTTGTTCTTCCAAACGACGCGTGATGGCGAAATACCTGCTGCTTGAGTATTTTATTTAATACCTACACCAAAATACATATTTTAACAAGCGTTTTTTTGTTTTCAAACACTCACGAAATTCAAAAAGGTTTGTGGAATATTAAAAAAAACATAAAAAACATAAATGACAGGTAATTTTACAAAATATTTGTAAATTACGTAAAAAACATAAATTACTGGTAATTTTACTGTAAAATTACGGTTTCTTTAAAATGGTAAGTTACATAAATTAGATAAAATACCATAAAAAACATAAACAATTGGTAATTTTACACGTAATATTACGCACTTTAAAAAAAAGTGTAATTTCACATCCTTACTAAGACTTAAATAAGTGGAAATGTATGGGTTTGATGAACCGAGCTTTTAAAAGAAAAAGCACTATGCCAAATGCCAAAATATTTCGGTCTCAAATGCATTGAAAGAAGGATTTACTATAGTACCAAGGGATAAAGGGATTACTGAGGGAGGTATACTTTAATGCAAAAGATATCTTACCTTACGGCTAAGCGTAAGGATCCAATCAATTTCCTATTTTAAATATGATACAGATACAGTATAATACAGAACTTTAAATTGATTTCTGTAATACGACACTAATCGGCACTCGAAGAAGAAATGCAATTATGCAAGGGCACGGATATTGTAAGGGAAGATTTAATGCAATTTTTAAAAATTTACGTAAGATCATAAAATAGAAAATCTTTAAAACGTGAAATGATTCCCAATATTGCAGTCATATGGCCCCGTTGAACTTCAATAGAAAGACACAGAAATTGAGTGACTCATTTTCCCCAGTGACACTGATCGATGTAGCATTTTTTTCCACATTTGAAAATGCAAAAAAATGAAGCCGGTTTCATTTGAAAAAGTCACCTTTTTAAGGTTCGAAGTTATTAAACTTGACCATTAATTTTAAAAAGCCCTGTAAAAGGGCGATCAAAATTTAAATCATTCGCATGTAGCAGCACGTCAGTATTGTTGATTTTGGAAGACTTTTTGAAAAAAGCCCGTATAATCAAAGGTTAGGAGAGTTCCTGTTGTTATCAACAAAAAAGCCAGTCCACAAGTAACTACCCAAATACCTAGCAGATGGATTAAGCTTATTTTGCAAAACAGTGGCATGGACGTTAGTAAATTTTCCATGTATAGTACTAGGCATTCAGCAACATCTGCTGCTAGTAGGGTTAACTTTGGTACTATTCGGTTATCAGCGGATTGGTCCCAGAATCCCAAAATGTTTGCTACGGTGGACAACAGACCTGTATGTTCTTGTAAGCGGTAGCTTATTTCTGTCTTAAGAGTATCACTAAAATTAAGGGAATTAATTATGCAAATAAAATTCAGAATTATCGTAACGTCTTTAAGCATCTATATTATGTTTATTTATAAGACTAGGTCTTCATTATAATCAAAATCGAACATTACTGCCACTTGGCTAAGTTCGTTTGATCTTTATGATTATACCTAGATCGAGCTTTCAGATTCAGTTGTGGTATTATAATCACCACCCCAATGCAAGTTTAACGATTCTGGTTTTCTTGACAAGCTCATTTTTAGTGCATTTTTTGAAAAAAATACGATATTATATTCGTTATGGCTGGCTGGCCGGCTCTCTGGGTGAGATCTCAGCAACTACAATAGCTAGAGACTTCAAATGTTCACTAAAAGCTTTCTGCTATAGTGTAGATGTGCAGGCTCTAGTCTATTTTGAGTTAGATTACTTGTGAGATCGATAATTTAAGAAAATAATTTCGATATGGTTTTCGGAGATGCTATAATTTTACCGTTAGATAGCGCTACCAGTATAAAAGCTTAATTATTTACTTTGTGATTTGTTTTACAAAATAAAGACCTACCCTCAATTGAAATTAAATAAAATTAATTATTTAACGCAGCCAAAATTACTCGTGAGATCGATAATTTTAAACTTCGCTAATAAAATACTGACTTGTGTTACCAAAAATGCGCTTTAATCATGCATAATGCGGATTCACAAATTGTTTTTAGCAATATCTTGTTCTAGCAATGTTGCTTAACTCTGTCGTATTAATGGATCATTAATATTTTGGCTTTTTTGTGGCATTTCTAGCACATACGAATAACACTGCACTAAAAATTTTATAATGCTGAGAGTCCTAATGTACCTAATGCTTTGCTGTGAATTATTTAAAAAGATACATAAAGTAATCTTGATAGTGCTTCTATCAATTTGCATCATTTTTTAATTTGCGAAAGAAAACATTCGGTCCTCAGTCCATGGGGACCGCTCAATAGAATTCCCGATGGTTATTCTTGTATTACAATCCCAAGCACTGTATAATTAGTTGAAATAGGGCCCTGGCAATTATGATAGGTAGTTAAGCGAGATAACGAAATGATACTCAAGAGTTGTAATTAATGGCTAATATTGGGATAAGCTGTTCAAATGGTTTCCAGTTTCAGTTTAAATGACAAATTGAGGGTGTTAGTGCAAGAAATTAATTCAACACAAGATTTCCCAGGACGTAATTTTTTTAATCGACACATCGTCGGCTTCTGCGCCGTCTTCTTCTTACTTGAGGCATTTTCCGCGCCATCATCACGCAATTACTGTAATTCGCATACAAAATTTTGTAATAATAGAGCGGAAGAGCTCCTTTGGCACCGCGGCCGTACTCAATTTGTCTTAATGTCAGCAAGCAGCTAATGGCTCATTTACGTCACAATGCCGCGAAACAGTTCATTAACCGACGTTTTCAAAAGATACAAATTTCATGATTTATTATGATAGGTACTGCGATGTTTACCTTTACCTATACCTCAGCGTTGGATAAAGCAATATTTGCTTAGAGAATTGAAATGCCCGCCATATCTACAAGATACAAGTTTGAACCAACACAGCTATGCATAAGAAGGAAAAATAAATAATATCGAATATATTAAAAAATAATCAGGATTTTTAACTTCAATGCTCAAGTACAATTAGGTAATTTATTTTGGAATCTATACGTTTTGGTTCAGGTTTATTATGTCGTATTTTACTTGTCTGTCACAAGCTAAATTATAATCACACGCACTTTAGCCAATGCCTGTTGTATCCCCTAAGCCCATTCTCCACCTGGTTTCATGTACTTTCTGAAGGATCCAGTTCTGGTTTTATTACACAAAAATGAATACTATCGCATTCGCAAAGAACTTAATTAACTTTTCGGCGCTGACTTAATGTAACATATCCGTGACGTCGAGCCCTGAAGGTTTAGATCTCTTCAACTGGATGAACATTAGGTATACCTATTAAGATGCAAATTACTCAGTCAGCATTTACTATACTAACTGACAAACAATTAAGGCAGGTCATCGGAAAGAAGAAAATTAACAGGATATGTCCCACATATTCCACTTTACTACCTATCGCAATAGCATGTTGACGTGTCATATTTTGCGCAATAATGCTAAAATATGAATTTTTACAGCAGGTCACCAAAGACAGATATAATCAACGGCATAACACGCTTTGAGCATTATCTTTATGTTGTTATCATTTTGGTCTTTAATGTCTGTTCGTAATGCGCCTTTTTTCAGTAACACAATTTTCGTTTGCATAGTTAGTTACCTTTTTTTCGAGCATCTCTAAAAACGTTATTATCTCAATTACGGTATTTCACTTCGGGTTTAATTACGATATCGTGAACCCTTTAAAAATGTGTAAACGAAAAACGTGACGTATGGTGGGGTCGTTTCTCTTCTTTAACCCTGTTTTAAGCTGGTGGATTTTTCCGCACAGATCCAGAGATTTAATATTATAGGTGAAGTTCTGTATATTATGAAATCACATCTAGAAAACTTGATCAGTTTAAAAGAATAGTCAATTTAAGGGATTATTAGGTGAGAATTGTTCAAATATTCAAATTGATAAAAAACATACACTGATCATCCCTTAAAAAATGCTAATAAATTTCGAAAAATTATGCTCAGTTCCGCACTAAAAAGAATTTTTAACTCAGTCGCTTTTCTCAGGGGACGTAATACGGACGATCAAGACGATTTAAGCGTGGGAGCTGTTCAAATATTCAAATTGATAGGAAATGTGCACGGATCATCCCTTAAAAACGCTAATGAAGTTCGAAATATTACGCTCAGTTCCATAAAAAATAATTTTCAAACTCAGTCGGTTTTCTCAGGGAACGTAATGCGGACGAATCAGTCAATTTAAGGGATGATTAGGTGAGAATTGTTCAAATATTCAAATTGATAGCAAACATACACGCATCATCCCTTAAAAAACGCTAATAAAGTTTGAAAAATTATGCTCAGTTCCACTAAAAAGACTTTTTAACTCAGTCGCTTTTCTCAGGGACGTAATACGGACGATCAAGATGATTTAAGGGATGCTTAGGTGGGAATTGTTTAAATAATCAAAATGATAAGAAATCTATACGTATCATCCCTTAAAAAACGCTAATGAAGTTCGAAAAATTATGCTCGGTTCCACTAAAAATAATTTTCAAACTCAGTCGGTTTTCTCAGGGAACGTAATGCAGACGAATCAGTCAACTTAAGGGATGATTAGGTGAGAATTGTTCAAATATTCAAATTGATAATAAACATACAGACATCACACCTTAAAAAACGCTAATAAAGTTCGAAAAATTATGCTCAGTTCCACTAAAAATAATTTTCAAACTCAGTCGGTTTTCTAAGGGAACGTAATGCCGACCAAACAGACAATTTAAGGGATGATTATGTGAGAATTGTTCAAATATTCAAATTGATAATAAACATACACGCATCATCCATTAAAAAACACTAATAAAGTTTGAAAAATTATGCTCAGTTCCACTAAAAAGAATTTTTAACTCAATCGCTTTTCTCAGGGACGTAATACGGACGATCAAGGCGATTTAAGGGATGCTTAGGTGGGAATTGTTTAAATAATCAAAATGATAAGAAATCTACACTATCATCCCTTAAAAAACGCTAATGAAGTTCGAAAAATTACGCTCAATTCTACTAAAAATAATTTTCAAACTCAGTCGGTTTTCTCAGAGAACGTAATGCGGACGAATCAGTCAACTTAAGGGATGATTAGGTGAGAATTGTTCAAATATTCAAATTGATAATAAACATACACGCATCATCCATTAAAAAACGCTAATAAAGTTTGAAAAATTATGCTCAGTTCCACTAAAAAGAATTTTTAACTCAATCGCTTTTCTCAGGGACGTAATACGGACGATCAAGGCGATTTAAGGGATGCTTAGGTGGGAATTGTTTAAATAATCAAAATGATAAGAAATCTACACTATCATCCCTTAAAAAACGCTAATGAAGTTCGAAAAATTACGCTCAATTCCACTAAAAAGAATTTTCAAACTCAGTCGGTTTTCTCAGAGAACGTAATGCGGACGAATCAGTCAACTTAAGGGATGATTAGATGAGAATTGTTCAAATATTCAAATTGATAATAAATGTACACGCATCATTCCTTAAAAAACGCTAGTAAAGTTTAAAAAATTATGTTCAGTTCCACTAAAAAGAATTAACAAACTCAGTCCCTTTTCTCAGGGAACGTCAAGACGATTTAAGGGATGCTTAGCTGGAAATTGTTTAAATAATCAAAATGATAAGAAATCTACACGTATCATCCCTTAAAAAACGCTAATGAAGTTCGAAAAATTACGCTCAGTTCCACTAAAAATAATTTTCAAACTTAGTCACTTTTCTGAGGGAACGTAATGCGGCCAATCGAGACGGTTTAAGGGATGATTAGATGGGGATTGTTCAAACATTCAAATTGATAATAAATCAATACGTATCATCCCTTAAAAAACGCGAATAAAGTTCGAAAAATTATGCCCAGGTCCACTAAAAATAAATTTTCAAGCTTCGTCTGTTTTCTCAGGGAACGTAAGGCGGACGAATCAGTCAATTTAAGGGATGAATAGGTGAGAATTGTTCAAATATTCAAATTGATAATAAACATACATCCATCATCCCTTAAAAACGCTAGTAAAGTTTAAAAAATTATGCTCAGTTCCACTAAAAAGAATTAACAAACTCAGTCCCTTTTCTCAGGGAACGTAATACTGACGATCAAGACGATTTAAGGGATGCTTAGCTGGAAATTGTTTAAATAATCAAAATGATAAGAAATCTACACGTATCATCCCTTAAAAAACGCTAATGAAGTTCGAAAAATTACGCTCAGTTCCACTAAAAATAATTTTCAAACTTAGTCACTTTTCTGAGGGAACGTAATGCGGCCAATCGAGACGGTTTAAGGGATGATTAGGTGGGGATTGTTCAAACATTCAAATTGATAATAAATCAATACGTATCATCCCTTAAAAAACGCTAATAAAGTTCGAAAAATTATGCCCAGGTCCATTAAAAATAAATTTTCAAGCTTCGTCTGTTTTCTCAGGGAACGTAAGGCGGACGAATCAGTCAATTTAAGGGATGAATAGGTGAGAATTGTTCAAATATTCAAATTGATAATAAACATACATCCATCATCCCTTAAAAACGCTAATAAAGTTCGAAAAATTATGCTCAGTTCCACTAAAAATAATTTTCAAACTCAGTCGGTTTTCTCAGGGAACATAATGCGGACGAATCTGTCAACTTAAGGGATGATTAGGTGACAATTGTTCAAATATTCAAATTGATAATAAATATACACGCATCATTCCTTAAAAAACGCTAGTAAAGTTTAAAAAATTATGCTCAGTTCCACTAAAAAGAATTAACAAACTCAGTCCCTTTTCTCAGGGAACGTAATACGGACGATCAAGACGATTTAAGGGATGCTTAGCTGGAAATTGTTTAAATAATCAAAATGATAAGAAATCTACACGTATCATCCCTTAAAAAACGCTAATGAAGTTCGAAAAATTATGCTCGGTTCCACTAAAAATAATTTTCAAACTCAGTCGGTTTTCTCAGGGAACGTAATGCGGACGAATCAGTCAACTTAAGGGATGATTAGGTGAGAATTGTTCAAATATTCAAATTGATAATAAACATACAGACATCACACCTTAAAAAACGCTAATAAAGTTCGAAAAATTATGCTCAGTTCCACTAAAAATAATTTTCAAACTCAGTCGGTTTTCTAAGGGAACGTAATGCCGACCAAACAGACAATTTAAGGGATGATTATGTGAGAATTGTTCAAATATTCAAATTGATAATAAACGTACACGCATCATCCCTTAAAAAACGGTAATAAAGTTCGAAAAATTATGCTCAGTTCTACTAAAAAGAATTTTTAACTCAGTCGCTTTCCCCAGGGACGTAATACGGACGATCAAGAAGGATGCTTTAGGTGGGAATTGTTTAAACAATCAAAATGATAAGAAATCTACACGTATCATCCCTTAAAAAATGCTAGTGAATTTCAAAAATTACGTTCAGTTCCACTAAAAATAATTTTCAAACTCAGTCAGTTTTCTCAGGGAACGTAATGCGGACGAATCAGTCAACTTAAGGGATGATTAGGTGAGAATTGTTCAAATATTCAAATTGATAATAAACATACAGACATCACACCTTAAAAAACGCTAATAAAGTTCGAAAAATTATGCTCAGTTCCACTAAAAATAATTTTCAAACTCAGTCGGTTTTCTAAGGGAACGTAATGCCGACCAAACAGACAATTTAAGGGATGATTATGTGAGAATTGTTCAAATATTCAAATTGATAATAAACGTACACGCATCATCCCTTAAAAAACGGTAATAAAGTTCGAAAAATTATGCTCAGTTCTACTAAAAAGAATTTTTAACTCAGTCGCTTTCCCCAGGGACGTAATACGGACGATCAAGAAGGATGCTTTAGGTGGGAATTGTTTAAACAATCAAAATGATAAGAAATCTACACGTATCATCCCTTAAAAAATGCTAGTGAATTTCAAAAATTACGTTCAGTTCCACTAAAAATAATTTTCAAACTCAGTCAGTTTTCTCAGGGAACGTAATGCGGACGAATCAGTCAACTTAAGGGATGATTAGGTGAGAATTGTTCAAATATTCAAATTGATAATAAACATACACGCACATCATCCATTAAAAAACGCTAATAAAGTTTGAAAAATTATGCTCAGTTCCACTAAAAAGAATTTTTAACTCAGTCGCTATTCTCAGGGACGTTATACGGACGATCAAGGCGATTTAAGGGATGCTTAGGTGGGAATTATTTAAATAATCAAAATGATAAGAAATCTACACGTATCATCCCTTAAAAAAACGCTAATGAACTTCGAAAAATCAGGCACAGTTTCACTAAAAATAATTTTCAAACTCAGTCGGTTTTCTCAGGGAACGTAATGCGGACGAATCAAAGGGATGATTAGGTGAGAATTCTTCAAATATTCAAACTGATAATAAACATACATTCATCATCCCTTAAAGAACGCTAATAAAGTTTGCAATATTATTCTCAGTTCCACTAAAAAGAATTTTTAGCTCAGTCGCTTTTCTCAGAGACGTAATACGGACGATCAAGACGATTTAAGGGATGCTTAGGTGGCAATTGTTTAAATAATCAAAATGATAAGAAATCTACACTATCATCCCTTAAAAAAACGGTAATGAAGTTCGAAAAATTCCACTAAAAATATAGTTTTCAAACTCAGTCGCTTTTCTCAGAGAACGTAATGCGGACGGTCGAGACGATTTGAGGGATGCTTAGGTGGGAATTGTTTAAATAATCAAAATGATAAGAAATCTACACGTATCATCCCTTAAAAAACGCTAATGAAGTTCGAAAAATTACGCTCAGTTCAACTAAAAATAATTTTCAAACTGAGTCGTTTTTCTCAGTGAACGTAATGCGCACGAATCAAACAATTTAAGGGATGATTAGGTGAGAATTGTTCAAATATTCAAATTGAGAGGAAATATCCACGTATCATCCCATGTGATAGGTATAAATCCTAGACATTTCGGCTCGAAACGCTTCCTAAACTAATAAAAAAAAAACGCACGCACCATATTTGCACCGCAATGGGCAAATTTATTTTTTAAATTTCCACCAATTAGGAACCCGCGACCTCCCAAAATTTCTAACTTCACAACGAAATTTCGAAAAATTTAAATGTAAATTTAGAGCTACCGAGACACATCAATAAATCATGTCACTGAGAACTTTGACGTGAATTCCTGAGCACTTTGTACACTTTTTTCATATGTCACATAATCCCTCTTTTACCTTCTCCATCACCGCAACCTTCACCATCAAAAATAAACAGAAATCGACACTATCAGACATCATTTTTGGGGCTCTTTATAAAACTTACTAATGTCACCGCAGTCGCTTTGTAACATATTTTGTTAGGCGATTTGAAATATGAGGAAAGTGATAAAGTAGAACATTAGGCAATTTTCGCAAAATGGCGAACGCATTTGCTATTTCCAGTAACGCGCAACGGAACCAGGAGTATAAATTACAAGAATATTGCTGTAATCACTCATCGATGTTTGAAAAAGAAAAAAGATATTACAACAATATTTTTTGTATCGATAGTGGTGGGGACGATCAGGACAGTTCCAAAATACGCTGATCCCCCTTTCGTGTTCATAAATCAAAGATAAACCCTTATAATATGGGTATATTTTCAAGTGTTATATCACTAAACCAGACATTTTCTATTAAGCAGGTACGCAGGGCTCCTGCTTTTTGGTAAAAACAAATTTAAAAGGATCTATTGAGGCTATTGAATCTCACGCGTAGGTATACCGCAACAAAGAGGTGAGATACGACGCGTAATAAAATTTAAAATACTTTTTTTGTCGCCCTACTAAAAGCGTGATAAATTATTACGCCCCATTTCGTTGCGCAGATATCGTTAGGGGAAAAAAAATAAAAAAGTGACAATTATTAGGCCGTTACGGAGCTTGCGGTGGATAATAAAAGAGCCAGCGCTACAAAATAACTACAAAAGTTTCTCCATTGATTTGCTAGAGGGAAACTTGCCTTCTTTAGTGGAATTTGCCTGACACACAATGCTAAAGCTATTCATTTTTGCAGGGCTCAGTGGCGACAGATTCCATTTCGATATAAATGGCGATGGACCGGCGAGATACAATATAATACATTTTAAACAAATTTCGTCAGGGAAGTATCGGTGGGTTCGTGTTGGCGAATATTGGGAAGGCGAACTTAGATTAAATATGTCAGGTAAGTTCTGCTTTAACTTTGAGATATTTGCTCTCTTTGTGCTTTTGTTGAATCGAAAAAACTGTCTGAAACCTGCAAAAACTGCAAGAAGTTACTGTTCGTAACAAGGCACACAGTCAAAGCCCTTGTGCCATAGCGTACAAAGTAAGTAAATAACAATTAACTGCTCTCGCCACAATAGAATTCAATTTAATTTTGTGGTAAAATACAAAGAAGAAAGCGATAAAATGAATTTTTACATCAAATTAAATTTAAACGAATACACGTGTATTAAAGATGAAGAACAGTTAACAGAACCCATAAAGTAATTGTACTAAAATGATTGTGGCTGCGTGTATACTTTTATTTTTCCATCACAGATAAAATCTACATTATAGGCAATGAAAATCAAATTCAAATTACGTTTACCTACCCGAAACCTTTATTATGCTTTGTTCCAATTTATCTTTAGGTTTATTCAACTGGTAATAATTGCTCGATAGAACAACAACGATTTCGGCAATTGGCTCTGCTTAAAAAAGTTCACCATATAAAAACAGCAATTGGATAAAATGTTTAATAATTTTTTGGTAGGTAGATTTTTGAGTAGGTAAGCATATATGAATTAAATAATTGAAAAATAATGGCAACGGTGTCGATTAATGTAAAGTATATGGAAATATCTAGGAATTTGAGAAAAAATGCCCGAAAGGAGAATGACAAACGGATTTCTCCGGAGTACATGTAAAGGTATATTTCCAAAAAAGATTTTCCTAAGTAACTTGAAACCAGGAATGTTTTTAAGTCATTGTGAAGTTAGAACTCCTGATTCCTAGAATTATGATCGAATTCCGATTGTGAAGTAGGCAAAGTGCGAGTGAGAAAATGAAACGGTAAAAAGCGTGAACAATGTGCCAATTGTATAAAGAAAGAAAACGTTATGGAATGAGATGTAAAAGAGGCAGGAACGAGATTAAAGAGATCGCGAAAAAAGGTCACCGGAAAAGTAAAGGAGATCAAAAGAAATAGGGATGCACAAACAGCGAGAAGGAGACGCACAAAAGAAAAGGGGGAAGTGCAATTAAACGAACAAGGCGTAGGCGTAGAGTAGGGCGTTTCGGCAAAGAGTGAAGAGCACGTAACAAAATCCTGAAGTATGCAAGAAGATGGCGCGCAACAGGGGTTCCTTAAGAGTCTTCTTTACCTAAGCGCAACTTTTTTACATTATAGTGTATAGATGATTATAGCTGCAAGAGATAAGATGAATTTCTTGCTTTGGCAACTCCTGTCTTGGTCCTTAGTTAGTTCCCACCGACACTGTGCAGCGGCGCCACTTGATACACTCAAATTGTTGATTTACCGCCCGCCAAGATACAGACTTTATTTACAAAAATTATGATTTCATTTTTTGGGGTCATGTTTAGAAGTAACTTATCTAAAAAACTGTCGGTTTACTTTTTCCATAAATCGTCTTGATCGAGAGTAAAAAAATAAAACAGATTAGCGCAATAATCGGTGCGAAACATCTAATCTTTAAACAATCGGTATTCAGTTGCTATAAACTTAAAAAAAAATAGTCCGAACATTTTGTAGATAAAGGTCTAAATTTATAAAATAGTTCTTAAAAAAAATTGTTTTTTGAAAAACAACTAGAGTTTTTATGGCGGGCGCACTTATGGAAATTTACATTGGGTGCAGTGGGTACAGAAGACTCTTAAAGATAAGTGAATAATGGCAAAGGAAACATGAAGAGAAAAGATGTGGAAAAACGAAGCAAGGAAAAGTGGAGGTAAACACTCCGAGGAATAAAGCGGAAGTGTAGAAGATACGCGAAAAACCGTAACGAGAAAAGGAACCAAACTTGATTGAAGAAGTAGTGAACACAACGAAAAAAAGGGATAAAGATATTAGGAAGGAGGGTCGTGAAGGAGGCGAAAAATCGAGGAAGAATCAGACTTAAAAAACAGAAAGAGAGGGGTGAATCATAAACCAGCTGTACAGAAAGGAAGATTGACGAAAAGAGACGGAGTTGTCAAGCAATCATACAGGGAAAAATCAAAATGTAAAAAACGTCTGAAGTAACAAGCTTGAATGTGAGAGGCATGAAAGAAGGAAAGCTAAGAGAGGAGGCAAAAGGAGTAATGGACAAGGGAGAAACCGTAATGAAATTTTATAGTAGGCGTGAGTAAGATAGAATCCACTACCATCAAGTAGAATTTTTCAATACAGATGTTAAGATGTTTTTTTGAAGATTTCTTAACACATTTCTAATATATCCAGGAAGATGATTTATTTTATTTATTTATTATTTATTTATTATTATTTCATGTTAGGGTGGAAAGCACTTAGAATTGTCAAAAAAGGTTATGAGCTTCTAGGGAAAAATTGATAAACATTCTAGTAACGTTTCCTGCAATCACTAAAAAGGTTTCCAAATATTTCTTAAAGTACTCCTAAAAAGAATCCTAAAAAATTTTAAAAATTGTAAAATTTAAATTTGTTAAATTTCGTAAGAAAGAAGATTGGGGCATACCTGCCCAAGGAATTTTCCACGAAGATTACTGAAGGATGTCTAATGAATTTGCTAGGAAGACCAATAATTTGAGAAACAAATTTCCTGGAAAGAGATTACTTAAATTAAAATCTTCGTATAGAGATATACTTCCATCAAGGTTTTGCAACAGGCTTTATATACAAAGGGGGTTGAACTTCTCTTTGATATAAATTCGTCGCCACGATTTTCTGTGAATTACCTTAATTTATAATATAATAATATAATAATATTTTATTATCCAAACAAGTAAATATACTCAATAACAGGACAAATATTCCAAAAAATTATAAAATCAAAAGTACATGCGAGTAGTTTAGTAATTAATTAAAAAAAAACACTTCAAGATATTAATAAGGAAAATAAATTATAACTCTAATGATTGCAACAACCGACCCAAACCTTCATGAAAAACGTCTACTGGCACGGATAAGTCATTAAATAATGAGCAGATTAAATGCACTGGAGATCTCTTAATAATACAATATAAGTAGCGATCTTTTATGCACAATTTACGTTAAAGACTTTCTACCTTTAAACGAGAAACTGATTTTTTCAATTTTAAAAAGGTTTTAAAAAATGGCTTTAAATTTTCCTAACGGTTTGTATCTCTAAGAAATCACAGATCCAAATCTTTCTTTCACTAATTTTGTAAACACTTTAATCAAACATAAATTATGACAATTTTATAACATAATACATTTTTTATTATACCTGAATCACAATCTCCGTTTTAAACACTCAAATGCGTGCGAAAAAGGGTCTTTAAAACACACGTGCTTTAAAGTTGCTAAGTAACGATACTTCAAGTATGACTTTTGAAACTGTCATCTGGATGAAATAAAAAATCCTCTTAGGTCGCTTTCTGTAAATGCAGAACATTTCTTTGGCTTTTGTACCTATCCTTTGGTTGAAGCTTTCACAAACGCGCGTAATTTAGGTATGCTTCCAAATCTGTTCCACTTTTTAATCGCAGCATTGCTTTAAAGTTTTGAATGAATGCACCAAAATATAGAAGATTTAAATACCTTTGACATTTCCTTCATATATGCCAGCATTATGGATGCATTTAAGAATGTATGCGTAAGTAACTTCCTATTCATCCATGGAAACAACTTTTCATATTCTTTATAATAGGCTTTACTGGAGTTGGATTTTACACCTACCAACGTTTGATTAGATTTTACAACAATTGATTTAATGGACGGTGTATTATCTTTTTCAACGGAAATCGTTTAATTCACAAAGACGATGGTTTTTATAGGCAAACGTCAAGTGACGTTTCCATGGCAATCGTGAAATTACGAACACCCAGCCCACTTAATTAGACATGTATTCGAGTATAACGTCAATATGACTTCATTGTATTTCCTATTTTTAAATTATACTGCAGGTATAATAAAAAATACTATAAGATACACGTGTATAATTGGTCTTTAAAGCACTTGCAACGTTAAAGGCACTCCGCTTTGCGTCGTGCCCTTAAACTCGTTGCGCGTGCTTTAAAGACTTGATTATACACTTGTATCTTAATATACTATTTTTATCACTGTACTTCGTAAACAGTATGATCCCGTAGGTAAGGATTTATTATTGTGTTAATAGTAAGGTCGGAACGCCTCCTTAATCCTTAATCTCCTTAATAGGAGAAAATAAATCCTGAAGCTACAGAATGGAACCTTCCGATGGGAAAAAATCTTCTAGCGAAACCAAAAGTTGTAGGGTGTAGTTTTTTTAGAACAGTTAATCCTTATGTTCATGGACTGCAAGCAATTAAGAATCGGGAACGTTTGTCATTAACGGGATTTAGAAATGGGAGTTGACAGAAAAAGAGACATTTCTTTACTAAACCAGAGACCCGTAGAGCACACAACGAAAGTACCTACTTCAAAATGCAGCATGGCAAGCAACACCAGATCTAATTGATACCAATATAACACAAAAATACCCAAAAACTGTTAAACAGAAGTTATCAGAAAAAAGAAAAGCTCCCAAAGGTTACAAATCCTTTGGACAAAGATGCAAAAACCTCAAGAATATGTTACAGCATCTGAAAAATCAAACTATTCGAAGGTATCTAACCGAACTATGGAAAGCCACACGAAAAATAAAACGGGCCCAACAACATATTCCACCTCCACGAATAAGCAACGGAACTTGTTTGCAAAAATGGACGAACAAAAGGCCACAGCGTTTGGGGAAAATCTTACATCAGTACTTCAACCCTTTTCTGCCACAATAACAGCAGATAAAGAAGAAAACATGATCAAAGAGCTACAGCTTCCTCATCAGATCTTCCTGATAATTATTTATTTATTTAATTATCGTATGGGTAGCACTCCCGAGCTTTCAGATGGCATCAACAGCCGCCTTACCTAACGACAGTCATGGTATAAGCATGGTAGCCCGGAGATGATCTGTAACACTAAAAACTGGCAAGTTGTGGCATTCGAACTCACCACCTGTGAAGTTAGAGCCCTAGTCTTAAACCGCTATGCCAAACTGACTACGTGTCTCTCCCAATAAGAATAATTAAAGCTCACGAGGTATAAAACTAAGTCCAAAAAAAGGTTCGGGATATGACCTTATCACCGGCAAAGTCCTGAACGAACTATCCCAAAAAAGCATCACAGTAATAGCGCAAATCTATAATTCCATCCTCAGAATCAACTACTTCAATTGCTACTGAAAATAATGATTTCGAAATGCGATTGGCCCTTCGCTCTGAGATGATAGTTGGCCTACGCCTATCACCCCCACTACTCGTTTTTTTATCTAGCGAGTTGTTACATCAAGACGACCACACTTAAAACAGTGCTTTCTGAGCGGTCTATGACAACATCGAGCAAAGTGGCCATGCTTCAGACAATCCCAGCAATTAACCTTACACCT
This sequence comes from Photinus pyralis, assembly GCF_008802855.1. Taxonomy (NCBI): domain Eukaryota; kingdom Metazoa; phylum Arthropoda; class Insecta; order Coleoptera; family Lampyridae; genus Photinus; species Photinus pyralis. The sequence continues at coordinate 39,939,181 of NW_022170738.1, read as the reverse complement.
TACACAGATTTTCTTGGACAAATTTCGGTTGACAATCGGCAGGCAAAAACTGTTTACACACAAGTTGCGATTGATCTGGCCTTACCCTCAAATAAATCTAATGCAGAATCGAAAAGCTCACACTCAGACATACGTCCTGGTTTACGAAGCTCATCCATTCGTTTGAGAAAAGACATAACTGATATACCTTTGGGTCCCCATTTTTTCCACAATCAATGTCGGTGTTAAACCATATTCCTATTTTGACTATTTTGTTTTAAAATTGAATTTTATATTTTTTACATGTTATGGGATTTGATACTCCAAAAGGCAAAAAATATTTTTCTACCAATATATATAAAAAAATACATCGTTTTTGAAGGCTTCTAGCAAGGTTTCGAGAATAATGCTTAAAATATTTCGAAAAGTTTCTAAGGTTCCCACATTAGTTCCCAAGAAGATATTTGTCACAATTTTCAAAGTAAGCTTCATGGGAAAGTAGGAGGTTTCTGAGAAGGTCATTAAACGTAATTCTAGGAAGATTCTTAGGCAAGAAAGAAGGTAACATTTAGAAGAGGAATTTTTCTAAAAGAACTTGAAGGAGAAATAAGATTCTACAAATTTTTAGGATCTAGAGAAAGGGGTTTGCGAAAGCGATTCTAACACCACCGAATTGAAGCAGTAGCTCCCATACAAAAAAATACTTGGGTAACTAATTGTGTGGAAATGCTTATGGGTTTAGCAGTGGCAGCACAACATTCCATTTCAGTTACTGCCTACTAAAAGTGAACAACGCACCCTCACAGCATGTTAACCTTACCACTGCTTCGTTTAACAATTCAGCATTCTCGTAATTGCTAATTTAAAATTCCCATTTCTTTAGTGTCCCCAATGTAGGAGGCCTGTACCTTCTACAAAGTGTGCTCTGAACCCATAAAGCTCCTATGTAACTTTAATTTCAATTTTACCAACTTTTCCGAAAGCGCTCATCCTTCCGTTTTCCACGACCAATCATAGACATGTAAGAAAGCGTAGTTATAAAACTATCGTTTTCTATGCAAAAAGGGTTATATAAAGTTTCCGTTTGATACAAAACGACAATAAAATGCGAAGTAAATATTTAATAAGAAACAAAGAACGGCAGCTTCATTTTGAAATTGAAACTTTAGACAATAACTACCTAGTATTAAAGCTGCTCTTTGTTCCATTTAATCATTTTGCTGTTAGTAACTGGCGCGATGTCGGCATCAATTTAGGAAAAATTATTCTCGAACTTGCGGTTTGCGTTATTGAAGTTTCGAAATTTCAATAACTTCACGTTTGAGGGGTGGTATTTTCTTACCTATCACCATTATAGGGGCGAAATATGTGACTCCCTCTGCACTTGCTCTACTTTGTATAAAATGTGGTGCAATTTATTATGGTATCCGCGTGCACTGGAAATGGGTTTAGTATGCCCCCCTGGCCGATCTCATTTACTGTCTAAAAAAGTAGGTTTATTTGACAAGACATGCATATCTCAAGGGGAAAATTCACACGAAAAACAACACCCAAGAGAAGTGTCTTAGTAGTCACACCACGACTCAGGCTCTACAGGTTGATTGACAGCACATGAAAACTCAAGCTCCATACGACACCACTTAAAACCGAGACGCTCTGTTTAGTTTTCGTGTGTGATGGACTAACATTAAAAATGTAAGCAATTCCCTTTTCGCGTTTCCCAAATTTCTCGAATTTGTAAATAAATTAGAGCGGACTAAGTTGCTGATTAATGAGCCTCCCGAACTTTCGAAAACAAAACTTATTCTTCTTTCGCTTTTCTGTTTCAGAAATTCAGTTCAAACTAGGCCAACCGAAACCGCCAGAATCGGTTTGCAGTTTACCGTGTGATCTCGGCCAAGCAAAAAAGTACGTCGAGGGGGAAAGCTGCTGTTGGCACTGTTTCAACTGCACTCAATATCAGGTTTGTATGTTACGCGAAGTTGGGAACTTTCATTTAGTTTTCGGCGGAAGTTGAGTGCTTTATTGAATGAATCAAGTTGTTACCCTGTTCTTTTTTATTAAGTCGAATGGTGTAAGTGATATGTCTGATGGAGGGATAACGTTGTTGGCGAGGATATGTTCATTTAAGTAGCCATGTAACCGATCCTATACCTTTCAGTTAAAATACAAGACGTGTTGTCAGCCCTCCAGGAAATCCTGTTCCGAATTCAATTTCTGTCAATCGAAAATGTATTTCGTACAAATGTGTGTATATTACGCTGGGATCGATGAAACTGTGTTATTGTTATCAAAATATTTTTTTCCTTCTGTCACATAATGTTAGAAATAGAAAGCCTTTTTCACCTCAGCACTCGGCAGAAATGCTGTTCTTAATTAATGTGTGCAGCATAAGATGTTAATTCGCAACTCAATAAGAAAAAGCCAATTTAGAAATCTTTAAGAGTTGAACAAAATTGACAATTAACCACTATTTTATTTGTCGACCGCCTGCGTGCGGAGCTTTCTAAGCTTTTCTTTCTTACCGGAATTTTGTATTAAGTTCGTTCCGTTGTGTTTTGGAATAAATGTTTGCCACTGTCAATCAATTAATTGTGTGTTTATTCGAAACCATTGTGCGTTTTCATTTCATATTTTTCTTTTCTTGCTTAATGAAAATTTTTGTAGCTAACTCTTTGGAATTTTCGGAATTAGATTGGAGTCTTTCAAATTGAGAAATTTTAAGTCACTATGAGGGCTTTTCTTATAGCAAATGCCGGATATGTACGAGGAGAGCTTATAAAATTCTGAGTTACAATTTTGATTTTTTTTTTTAGCTAGCAGGATAGGTGTTTTGTGGGTGGCGTAGTGAACGCATGCCATTGCAAACAGCATTATACATGACAAGAAAATAGGAAGACAAAACTGAAAAGTGTAGTTGAAAGAACTGAAGGAAACTGTGTGGGATATTTTACTATAAAATACGTAACAATGAAATAGTAAAATGTGGCCATAGCTGTATAATATTGCCGAGTATATGACGTCCCCGACTTTAACTCACTCGCAGTCGCGAATGAGGGTTGTTTTCTGTTCCAAATGCTTTCTGAACGGGGGCTAGACTGGGATAGAATAAAGTGAATTTAAATCAGAAAACAGAGAAGCGAGTTATACCATAAACAATTGCATAAGATAAGACTTTAATTAATTCTGTTTCAAATAAGGGCTGTTTTCCCTTTCAAATGCTTTCTAAAGCTCATTAGGTGGAATATTGCACTGAGGGAGGTTAGAAATCTTTCAATTTAAAGCAGAAAACTGGCAAGCGGGAGTTATAAAATATAAATAATAATTGGAAAGATTGCCGAGTTTAGATCGCCCTCTACCTTAATTCAATCTCAGTCGCAAATACACACTGTTTTCTGTTTAAAAAGCTTTCTAAAGAATAGTAGGTGGTATATTATGTTCAGGGAGGATAGAAATTTTCTCAACTTGTAGCAGGTAACCGACACACGGGAGTTATTATACGTAAATAATTGCATAAGATTGCCCACTTTCTCGACTTTCAATCCTTCTCAGTAGAAAATAAAATTGTTTTACCCTGAGTATTGTACTGAGGGAGGATAGACATTTTTTAATTGAAAGTAGAAAACAGACTAGCGGGAGTTATTCTTAAATAATTGAATAAGATTACCGCTTTAGCGCGCCTTCGACTTTCATTCACTTTCAGTCGCGAATAAAGGCTGTTTCTGTTTTAAAAGCTTTCTAAGGTTCTATGTGCCATATTATGCTCAGGGAGGGTATAAATTCCATGAATTTCAAACAGAGAACAGGCAAACGGGAGTTATACTTAATTGATTACCGAGTTTACGGCGTCCTCGAGTTTATTTCATTGTCGGTTGCGAATAAGGGCTTGAACCCTAATGGTAGATAATTGCAGTGTAAGAGCAAATTTCTTTGAAAACTACCCAGCCTTAGTACAGTGAGGTAGTTTACTTTTTATTTGTCAACATAATAATCATTTGAAGAAACAAATACAAAAAACAAAAGCTGCATCCCTTACGCAATGATCGCCTCTTAATAGCGAATCTCCCTATATTTGAGTACTATCGGGAATTGCGTTTTAATATGCAGCCCCTAGATATAGTCAATCGCAGAAGCAAAGAATATTTGACGTAACACATGCGCTGCAACCCTAAAACAGGTGAGAGTAAGTTTTCTTTGATAAACCACCCAATTTTCGTACAAATAGGGTTTTTACATTAGATTTGATATTATAGGGTTGGGTGTGCAGCCTTTAAGCATCATCAATCGGAAAAACGGTTTGCATCCTTTACTGGTTGTCACCCCCGAAGAGCGAATATAGTTAAGTACTGTCCGAGATTGCACTTTAATGTGAAATTATAACGTTATTTGTGCAACCCCTAAAGGTAATCAATTAGAGAAACAAAAAAATGATTCTTAGAAAACTTGAAATAGGCTTTCCTATAATCCTATTTCTTGGGGTTAAAACCATTTTTTTCTTGTCCTTTACTTAGCTCCCCTACCGGATTTCTTTATGATAGAATAAATAGATAAATCCTTCTCAATAGGTCTTAAGGTAAACACAACACAACACCTTTCTTGAATTTGACGTTTGCCTTCGGATCTTTAACGACCTAGATTTTTTCGTACAATGTAAAACGGTTTCTACTTATCAGATGTCGGTTGGATTGAGAATTGTTTGTTGCTTTTGAAGACTCCGGGAAAAATTCTGAAGATAACGAATCGTTGGGGTTGTTTTAATGTTATTACTGACCAGGAATTTTCTATACTTGGTTTTAACTAGCACAACATCTTGTAAATATAGTCAAAATTTGACTGGTAATCCTACTGATTTATTACACAAAGGGAAAGTTTCGTTTTCGTGAATGAATGTAGTGTTGTGAATAGATCTCTGAGTCTGGATGTAGTAAATACTGTCGTCAAGTAACGATTAATTTGTAACTAGGGTTGTATAATGTTGTAGGGGGGAGTCGCTTGGTTCCTATAGGTAAATGATATATTCTTTCAGATTCGTCACCCAACGGACCCAACACAATGCGTCGGTTGTCCACTGGGCGCAGTACCAGACCCTCTCCACGTACGCTGTCTAGACATTCCCGAAGAATATCTGCGTCCCAAAAGTGGATGGGCCATTGGGGCTATGGCACTCAGTTCAACCGGTATACTAATCACCACGTTCGTCGTATGTGTATTTATTCGATACAATGACACGCCAATTGTACGAGCATCCGGAAGAGAGCTGAGCTACGTTCTTCTGGCGGGTATTTTGATGTGTTATTGCGTAACATTTGCTCTGGTGTTTCGGCCAACCGATATCGTGTGCGGTATTCAAAGGTGAGTTCGACGCTAGAGCTTCTATGCCAACTAATGCCCACTATTTGTAGGTTTGGAGCCGGATTTTGTTTTACTGTTGTATACGCCGCTTTACTAACGAAAACCAATCGCATATCACGAATATTTAACGCTGGAAAACATTCCGCTAAAAGACCTAGCCTGATATCTCCAAGGTCTCAGATTATTATTTGTTCGGGACTCATAGCTGTTCAGGTAGGTGTAAATTAATAAATTTTCACGTGATCTTTCCACTAAAATTGCGTGCGAACATGACTTTCTGATGAAAACATGCAATCAAGTTAGATATTTATTTGATAACATGCATTAATTTCGTAAAGGAAATATAAATGCAATGAATTTTGGACCATTGGTTACTCTTATTCCCGAATCCGACTTGGGTATTCCCAGTTCCTATAAATAGACTTTCGAACCGAAGAAACGCTCGCTTTTCTGATTCCGAAGAGAAAGGTGACTTAGGAAATAGCAAAGTACCCATGTCATACCATTGTGGGAGAAATGGTGGCCCCTTCCATCATAAATATACTACAATGTGAGACCAGAACCAGATCTATATGTACAATACTCCAAAAATTGACAATTTTTAACAAAAAATTGAAATTTTAAGATTCGGTCAATTTTTGACCCCGATATCGAAAAAAAAACTCATTTTACGAGAAAAATCACGGGAGAGATGTATTTTAGCTTCAATTTAGGCACAAAGCGACATCTTTAGGCCATATAGTTTACTTACAAACATAAAAATCCAAAAACCTGGGAAAACTGCACTTTTCGCAAATTTCCTCTGTAGTTCTCACAATGATTTGAGGGTAGATTGAAAGGAAAAATCATGTACATCCACAAGAAATGCATATTTAAACTATGCATATTATATTTATAACGATATTTAAGTATTTAAAAAGTTGCGCAGTTTTTATGATACAGCACAGAGCTGGGCAGTATTTGATTTTGTAAATACTTTTTAGTATTCAAATCCTTTAAAGTATTGAAATACTTTGTAATTAAATACTTTTATGGAAGCAGTATTTGTATTTGTAACTCAAATACTTCACAAATATTTAGTATTCGAATACTTCGCAAGGTCTTTGAATACTTTGAGAAGTATTCGAATACTTCGCATAGTATTTGAATGCTTAACCTTCCTTTTTTACCAAAAATCGACTGCACCAAAATTTCTCGGGAAAACACTTTTTCTTATTAATTTCTTATTAATTTTAGTGCGTAGAATCCAAAACAATTCGTACTTTTTCGATCAGACTTCTCAATAAAAGGTTATAGACTAGAAACCAATGTCGAAAAAAAATTCAAAGGGCTGTAACTTTTGAATTAGTAGTCTAATCTTGGAACTGTTTGAATTTAGGTATGGATTCCACAGGCCACATTCTATAAGAAAAAATTTTTTCTGGGTCGATCTGAGACAATTTTTTTTCGGGCCTCAAAAAAAGGCATTATATAACCTTCCTTTTTTATAAAAAATCGACTGCAACAAAATTTCTCGGGAAAACACTTTTTCTTATTAATTTTGGTGCGTAGAATCCAAAACAATTCGTACTTTTTCGATTAGACCTCTCAATATAAAGTTATGGACAAAAAACAAATTTCAAAAAACAAAATTCAAAGGGCTGAAACTTCTAGTAGCCCAATCTTCAAACTGTTTTAAATTATGTATTCTACGGGCCAAATTCTATAAGAAAATGTTTTTTCCCGGTCGATCTCAGAAATTTTTTTTCCGGCCTTGTCTCTTACACTGCATACTTAAAATGGCTTGTGTAAACACTATATGTGTAAAACATCAATAAATATTATTATTGATTGCTATTATTGCTTATTCCATATCTGCAAAAACGTAGAGGCTGAGAGCCAGGATGGCTCCAGAGATTTTAGTGGAGTCATGGAGCGTAAAGCTAGTTTCGAATATTTGCTACTTATTAGGCATTTAATAATTGGTTAATCGTTAATAGCTATACACGGTGTCCATTTTTCGAGTGCCACTATGGGGATCTCGCTTACCTGAAGAGATAGAGAGTTGGTTAAATGGGGGCAAAGTTGCGAATTTTCGTGCTGAATAATAATCTGAAAAGAAATTAAAAATATCTTTAGTAGTTTTGAAAATATCGCAAAAAAACATTATTCAGACACTTTTTAATTTTTCGGGAAGAGTGCTTTGGAAAAACAAAACGTTCTTTTATCGTGAACAAAAGTATGACAGTTTGATCCATCTGTCTGGTTAGAGCGTTGGCAGGGAACTAGTTGAGGTGAGATTTTCATCTGAATATAATTGAACCTTCGTTTTGCAAGAAAATTATAATTCAAATTAGAACAAAATACTAAAGAAGAAATAATATTTTCGCAATAAATCTAGCACAAACTACTTGAAATAAGTCAACCTTCTGTTCACAACAAAAGAACGTTTTGTTTTTCCAAAGTACTCTTAGCAGAAAATTAAAATTGTAATTTTAGGAAAAATGTGTTACTGAACTACCATGTGTGATATACCGTTGTAAAGAGAAAAAAAGACGTAATCTCAAAATGTCAAAATCCAAAACGGCGCCCATAAAAAAAATTAAAGTTGCCACCTGTTTCTCCGTCATCTTAAAAGTTATTGAAAACGGGATGCCATATTCGAAATCTTCATTAAAAAGTGTCTGAATAATGTGTTAATTAGAAATGTCTGATTAGTTTACTGTATGAAAAAATTAAAAACGAAAATCAGAAATTTTCTTTTTGTTGCGATATTTTCAAAACTATTGAAGATATTTTTAATTTCTTTTCAGATTATTATTCAACACGAAAATTCGCAACTTTGCCCTCATTTAACCAAATGTCTATCTCTTAAGATAAGCGAGATCCCCATAGTGGCACTCGAAAAATGGACACCGTGTATGTATTAGTTGCTGTGCATATTTTTTCATATAGACAACATTTAAGCTAAGTTCCGTTTTACTTCAATCAAATCGAATTTACGATATTTTAAAAATTCAAAGTAGAGTGATAAGTTTTTCATGTTAACGTGACCCCAAGTGGACTTTCCGTTGATAGTAACTAATATTATTTTGTAAGTAAACAACAAATTTACTTATACAAAGTGAGAAATTAATAATTTGTGCAGCTATGCTGCCAGCCGGGAACGGCTATAATGGACAACAATATTCTTATAACCATGTTCAGCCCTATTATGCAAACAATTCACCAGTGAATAGTTCTCAAAGCAACTTTCCAGGTACTTTACAAAACCCTGCGTTCCCAAATCAAACCATTCTCCAACAGCCAACCAACCTACAATATCGAATTCCGCAATATCAAACTACTTCACACATGCAGTATCAGCAACAAACTCTGATACCTTCCCAGGTACAAATACCGCAATGTGCATATCAACTGCCAAATCACGAACAACAAGAGGAACCTAATATTGCAGACGAAAGCGACAGTGATGAAAGCCTTACCAATGATAACAACAACGGCTGGCAGCTAATGAAAGGTCATAAACGTAAGCGACTTAAACAAACAAATACTCTGACCTTATCGCAAGATCAACAACGACCTTTAACGCTAACAAATAAATATTCCCTATTAGCACAAGAACCTCCAAATATTCCACCAGCATCAAATACACAAGCATCAGAAACTTCAATAGGAAATAAACCGCCACCCATTTTTGTACAAGGCGTGATCAAGTATGATCAAATGATACAAAGTCTAACCGCAGTAGCAGAAATCGAACAATATACAACTAAGAGCCTAACTAATAATGTAGTTAAGATAAATGCAAAAACTCCCGAGACATACAGAAATCTAATAAAATACATGAACGAACAAAAGATTATATATCATTCCTATCAAATGAAAGAAGATCGCCCCTATAAGGTGGTTTTGAAACATGTCCATCATTCCACTTCAACCGACGAAATAATAACTGCTCTCAACAATGTAGGGCACAAAGTGCGCAATATTATAAACATAAAATGCAAACGATCACAAGAACCACTTCCAATATTCTTCATTGACCTTGAACCGGCCGAGAACAATAAAGAGATTTTTAACGTTCGTTCGCTAGAAAACCTGGTTGTCAGTTTTGAACCCCCAAGGAAAAACACAGAAATAGTTCAATGCACACGATGTCAAAATTACGGACATACTCGAACATATTGTAATAGACCTTATGCATGCGTAAAATGTGGGGGACCCCACAATACTATGACTTGTGCTAAAACCAGGGATACTAAAGCCACATGCGCACTATGCGAGGGAGATCACCCGGCCAACTACAAGGGATGCTTAGTATATCAAGAACTTCAAAAAAAATACCAACCAAATAATCAATTAACAACTCGAAGACCCTTTCCAATTCAACTAACAGAACGAAATTTTCCAAACCTGAACCGACAAGAACCTACTCAACAACTCCCTAATCAACCCCATCCATCTAATCCAAGTTACGCCCATATTGCCTCAAACCAACCCTACCCAAACCAAGACTTGACACTTCAAAAATTCCTTGATGAATTCAAGAACCTATTTAACCAGCTTCTTCAACAAAATAGTATAATCCTGAACATGTTAAGCACCGTCATAACCAAATTAACTCACTAATGGCTAACTTTCTTCGAATAGCATTATGGAATGCCAATGGTTTGCAATATAAACACCTTGAAACTGGCAATTTCCTCAAACTTAACAATATAGACATTCTTCTTATCTCAGAAAGCCATTTCACGAACAGATCGTACATAAAAATACCCTACTATTCTGTGTACCACACCGAACACCCTGATGGCACTGCGCATGGCGGTTCAGCTATAATTATTCGAAATTCTATTATTCACTCGGAACTACCAGATTACAAAACAGAATTCTTACAAGCCACGACAATCCAAGTTGAAAAGCTCACAACTCCATTACTAATTTCAGCCATTTACTGTCCTCCGAGACACAAATTGACTCACCAAATGTTGCAGCCATTTTTTGACACGCTAGGCCAAAAATTTATAGCAGGTGGAGACTTTAACGCCAAGCATACCCATTGGGGATCCCGCTTAACTACAACAAAAGGCAGAGAATTTCTTAAACTTATTACCGATAACAATTATAAATTTCTATCTACTGGGAGCCCTACCTATTGGCCATCGGATCCAGGAAAAGTTCCAGATCTTTTAGACTTTTTCATCACCAAAGGGCTTTCCGCTAATTACATGGATGCTACTTCAAATTACGATCTTACGTCTGATCATTCTCCGATTATAGCCACAATTAGCACAAGTATCATCTATAAAACACCCAGCCCATCGATCAGTAACAGGAAGACGGATTGGGATACCTTCAAAGTGCACATCGAGAAACACCTCGACTGTAATTTAAGCCTGAAAACCACACAAGACCTAGAATATGCTACAAACCACTTCATAACTACGATACAGAATGCGGGCTGGACCGCTACACCCCAGCCAAAAAACATTAAAATTCATAGCCCCAATATTCCTAACGAAATCATGGAAATTGTAAAGGAGAAAAGAAAAGCAAGGGCACAATGGCACCGCACACACAGTGTTGAAGATAAGAGGAAATTCAATCAACTTAACAATAAACTCCGAAACAAATTACAAGCTGTTCGGAACGAGACATTCCAAGCATACTTGAAATCACTAACTATCACCGACAATACAATATGGAAAGCCACTAAAGGCATAAAAAAACCAAACACACATATTCCTCCAATACGCGATCAAGGAACTTCATGGTTGAGGTCCGACAAAGAAAAAGCAGAAGCATTTGCACATTACCTAGAAGGCGTCTTCCAACCAAACTCTAATGAAATAGACGAGGAAGTTGAAGAAGAACTACAATCTCCACTCCAGCTGTCACCGCCAATATGTAAAATTAACCCTCGGGAAATTGTACAGGAGATAAAATTGTTAAAAGACAAAAAAGCTCCAGGCCACGACCTGATAACGGCAATAGTTCTCAAACAGTTACCTGACCACGGAATTCGTTTCCTACAAATACTCTTTAACAGAATCCTTAGTCTCTCCTATTGGCCGCTGCAATTAAAATTTGCGCAGATAATCCTTATCCCTAAATCTGGAAAACCTGCCAATGAAATCACTTCCTATCGTCCTATAAGCCTCCTGCCGCTGGTGTCAAAGTTGCTTGAGAAATTAATCTTACGACGTATTAATGAAAATCTGTTGCAAGAGACATGGCTGCCTAACCACCAATTTGGATTTAGACAGCAGCACTCAACTATTCAACAATGCCACCGTTTAACGAATATAATTCAAACTGCTTTTCAAAATAAAAACTTTTGTACTGCTGTCTTCCTGGATGTACGACAGGCCTTTGACAGAGTGTGGCATAGAGGATTACTTTACAAACTTAAGAAAACGCTTCCCCACGAGTATTACTTACTAATAAGTTCATATCTTACTCATAGAACATTTCAAGTTAAGCATGGCAAGGAAATATCCCAAATCAAAGACATCAATGCAAGTGTGCCCCAAGGTAGTGTACTGGGGCCTATACTATACCTCCTATACACCTACGACCTACCTACAACAGAACAAACGAAAATTGGCACATTTGCTGACGATACAGCGATACTTACATGTAATGAAGACCCGTTAGCAGCATCAGCTTCTTTACAGTCCCATCTTAAACGAAATAGAACAATGGCTAATTAAGTGGAGAATCAAAGTGAATGAAAGTAAATCGACACACATTACATTTACGACCAGACACGAAATCTGCCCAGCTGTCACTCTCCATAATATACCCATTCCTCAGTCCAAGGAAGTCAAATACTTGGGACTCCATCTAGACAGCAGGTTGACGTGGAAAACTCACATTATCAAAAAACGCAAAGAAATGGACCTAAAGTTGAGAAAGCTATATTGGCTCATCGGACGGAAGTCGTCGTTAATACTAGCCAACAAAATACTGATATACAAGTGTATAATTCGGCCCATTTGGACCTACGGTTGTCAGTTATGGGGCTGTGCAAGTCGATCTAACACTGATATTATTCAACGCTTCCAATCAAAAACTCTCCGTATTATCACAGCCGCTCCTTGGTATGTGTCCAACCAAACTCTTCACTCGGACCTAAACATTCCCTACGTGACTGAGATAATCAATCAATATGCTGCGAAGCATCAAACAACATTGGAACTTCACCCCAACGAGCTCGTGACACCCCTCGCAGAAGATCCTCCGCCCAGACGCCTTAAGAAGAAATGGCCAAAAGACCTCGTAGATAAATAGCGGACTGACTCCACTGGGAGTCCCTCTACTCACGCCTGATAATGACAGACAATAAGCTCATAGAATGTAATATTATTCTGATTGCTTATGGAATTTAATCAATAAAAAAAAAAAAAAAAAATTTTTTTCATACGCACTATTAACAGTTCTAATTGTACTCATTGTTTCGCACGCATATACAGGGTGATTCCTATAGTACCTGCCACCGTTTGGGAGCGTATAGGGGGTGCCTAGGGGAGTATTTTGATATAGGACACTTGGGGTCGGAAATCTAAAATAAGGGCGCCAGAACCAAATTTATCTTCTGGAATTTCACGCCTGTATGTAGGCAACCCAACCGACCGACGTTTCGCGCGGAGCGATGCAGAGCGAGTTAGCGCGAGGAAGCGACATGGGAGGGAAGGAGGGAAAACGACAGTCAAAAGCAATAACGTTTACAAGTGTTCAACGTGGCCACCGTTGTTCTCAATGCACTTCCTACATCTAGCCAACTATTATTATACTATTGCCATAGTGTTTATTCACTTGATACGCGTCGTTGCAGACGGGATTTCGTGGGTTTAAACAAAATTCTGATCAAGTGTCAGCCACACATCGCCGCCTGAGATCGCTCCGTGTGCACCGCCGGCCGGTTGGGTTGCCTACCTACAGGCGCGAAATTCCAGAAGGTAAATTTGGCTCTGGCACCCTTATTTTAGATTTCCGACCCCAAGTGTCCTATATCAAAATACTCCCCTACGCACCACCTACACGCTCCCAAACGGTGGCAGGTACTATAGGAATCACCCTGTATAATAGAGGCTAAAGTTTCACCGTTAATTAAGTATGCTACTTTTATATACGTATATACATGCCTACCCTTCGAAGATGTTTGTAAAATCGTTCCATACTAAAAAAATCAAATTGCGAGTAACTTTAGTGCAAAGGTCATATAACGGAGTCTTTATGTGTACAAAGGCAAATAATTTATGGCATAAATATTATTATGAATAAGTAAAACAACACCTGACATTTAAAATATATGGATTTTTACAATATGCGATCTGTTTGTCTGTACTAGAAGAATCTTTGGGTAAAATTTTAAATCTCTATAAATATATAGGAAAGTTGGTAGGTATTACGCTGAAAATTATTTCCGATCGTCAATGACACAAGAACGGTTGACAAATCTGGCAATTATAGCAATAGAACAGAATTTAGGGAACGATATTAGTTTAAAGGAAGGGGTTCAAGCTTGGGTTCGAGCTAGTGTTAAAGCAAGGAAAGCGAAATTTTTTTCTGCACGCTTTTTGGGGCACCCTGCATACTTACAAAATACGCACAATCCAAAAGCAAAATGGACGGGTCCGAGCATATTTACGAACACGCCTCCATTTCATTTTTATTGAATTTATCTGTTATTAAATCACAACCCTTACCAATTTTCTGACTATGTATTTTATCAATTATAATTAGTCAATGCAACATACCTAAAGAAAAAAAGGGGCCCCAAAAATCTCATTCCTATTAGGGCATTAATCCGGCTCTGAACCACCTTATAAAAGAAGCTGGCCAATTTCATATAAAAATGGCATTAATTTCAAAAATATAATTTATTTGAAATTATATAGAGAGTGGTTCAAATTCGTGTCTCAACATTGGGATTGAGAAATACAGTGTAGGTTAAAATGGGAGCAAAGTTGTCCCTTTTTGTGAACTGCAGGTTCTCGATTAGGAAATCGTTCCCGATACAGACGCACTGCTTGCCCACGGGTTTTATTGTACTCGAAGTACACTTGCAACATATCAATTAATTGATTAAAATGCATTAACAAAAATTAAGCGTAATGACAGCTATATTAAACGAATGTCCTCGTGGCTAGGTATGCTATAACATTTTGACAAATTAGCTTCTTTAATTTTAATTAATATAATTAATATAGGTACGACCAATCAATTTCAAATTCTAACCAATCAGATGATTTTTTGCCTAATTAAAAGCTAGGTAGGTTTTTATCAGCGATAAAAATGCGCGTAGGAATTGCGTAAAATATATAGTGGTTGTAAAATTTACTGTTTTTTATTAAACTCCCTAAAATACACTCGATCTTGGTTATAAATCACGATAATTTTATTTTTCATATGACAAGCTAAAGCTGTCGCGATTTTATCACATTTTTGATCTCTAGTTTTTTTCGTTGCAACAAAACTTTCGTGTAAAAATAAAATTATCCGATTAAAAAACGAGCTCTTGTGTATTTACTCCCGAAAAATTCCAATCAAAAGTACTTTTGCATGAATCATTGAACTTAGGGGGACAAATTCTATCGAATTCAATTCAGAAAATATAAGTACGTATGCCATTTAAAATACTTAAGTAACCCTCCCGAATATATTAGCTAAAAACATATTTATGATGGTCTTTTTGTAGTAGATACTTTTGCACTCATTAAATACCGGGTGATTCATTAGAAGTGATGAAGTATTTGTAGATTATAAATAAGTAAACGATTTACTGAAACTGAAAGCATGATGATACACCACTGCAATTAAATAAATGATCTTCAATTAGTACCAACTTCATAATTTTTTTGATTTGCGGAAAATTCAAATTGTCCTCACTTCTAATGAATCACCCGGTATTGTTTTTGTTGCATTAAATTCGGCCCAAAACTGTATAGGCGCTACAGCTTTTGCGGTGTTTTTTAAATTACGCCCTGTATAATTTGATTACGTATATAAAAAAAATAGGAGAAAATTCAGGCTACCTTGAAAGGGGGAGCATTTCGTTGGGGAACTAACTGATTTTTGGGAGAAGGCATGAGTTAGCTGCAAAGTGCATGTTGTACTTATATGTATGGGTACCGCATCATCCAGAGGTTTACAAATTTTGTTATAAGTACATTTTTGCGTGCTAATAAATTAAAATGATTGAGTACATTCCCGAACTTTATCTTCAGGCTAGAATTCTTTGTGGTATTTAATGAGACCTATCGTGCGATTGTGATAAAACGACATTAGATAATAAATAAGTCGTACATTCGGTAAGAAGTGCACGTGCACTGGAAGATAACGATAATTAACGCTCGCAGGCAAGAATTTTTCACTACCTCAAAAATATAGAAAACACTGCGTATTTTTCCTGCAAAAAATGACGAAAATTTAATGTTGCTGTACTATACGGAAAATTATTTAATGCAGTTTCACTACAAAAACACGGAAAAATGGAAATAGTTTTCTGGGTAGTCATATTCTGTGCGGAAAATAGCAACAAAGCAAGTTTTAGTAGTTACAATAGCTATTTGTGTATTACTATTAAGAGCGCAAAATGATATATTGTCGATTGAAAGAGACAGTTGACGCGCGACGAAGGAGCGCGGCAATCTCTTGAAATCGACAATCAATTTGCGCTCGAATTACACACAAGGTTTTTTCTACAATCGAGCAGTTCACATATTTCCAAAAATTAAATTTTTCACTCAAATCATTTTAATCTTATGTCCAAATGAAAGATGTCATTTACTCGTTGTCATTGGATACTCTGAGCAATGCATATTTGATTTATAGTTAATAATTGGGAGAGCGAGCGTTTTTTCTATTTTGTCGCTTATAAGCGACAAAGTGACATTCCTTGAAAAAGATGACGTTTGCGTTGTCAAATACGAGCGCAAATGCCTACTTTGGATATCGATTGTAGAAAAAACAACATCTGTCCATAATCAATTTTGCCGAAACACGTGCGAGCGACGCCGACGCCTATCAAGGCCAATTGACACCTGTGCACGATACCAAAACTTAGATTGTCGACAATATGAACGATAGAATAAAATTAGCAATGTTTTAAGTTTATATTTAAAGATTGTAGGTATTTACGGTTTTTTTCTGAATCAAATCTGGAGCTAAAGTAGACCAGAAATGTTCATGAAACGCGGGTCTGTATGAAAGCATCTAATTTTATACCCAAAAAGCAAAAAAGCCACTAACCTGTTGACGTTGTCCTGGTGCTCTTCTCTCGGGGGGCCCTGTATTCAATCACCAAAACTACACCGAAAGTCTTTATATGGATTTACACGAAAATAACTAGAATTTTAAACGGCCGAAATTGTACGCGTGGCCTTTTAGCGATTACTCAAATTTGGACTACCCAAATAGTTCGCTGCGCATGACTTTATGCGCAAATACGTGTCTTGTTGCGCGAAAAATGTTGAAAATCAGGAAATTTACGGGAAACGCTTTATGCAGAGACAATCTTTTTCTAAAAGTACCAATTTAAATTTAAGTTATCCCTATTCCTTTTAATAATATGACGAACTATCCCTGTTAACCACTTTGTCGCCTTTGGTGCAACTCCCCTTGACAAAGAAGAGGAAGAAGCAGTCAACAACAGGTCCAACCTAGGGCCGATTTTTGGAATTTTGAAGTTGTATCTGTCGCTTCGAATCCTGTATATCCCTAATTCGTAAGGTACCGGAGTAATATAGAACAACCTAAGACCTTCTCCGTGGGCCTCTACAAAGCATTACGCGGGTCACTCTGTAATTGGGCGAAAGCCTGTTGAGGACCCAGAACAAGAGGGAGAATAAAAATCTTATTTGTAATTTACCCAATACAACCTTTCACGGACTTTTTGTAGTCTTACTCAAACCCAAGTGGTCTCCAAATGAGCAAGTGACGAAGGATCTTCGATATCCTTTTTTTTGGCAGTAACTATTTGCATTTAAATAGTCGTTTTCAACTGTGATTTTAAAAACAAACATCTTGTATTTTCAACGAGTCCCACTGAGCCCAATAAGCTTTTACAGTGGGGCTAAAACTTTGCCGCTTTTTCCCAGGAGGGCCTTATAGCAGATCGAGGTCGCTGTCTTGAACCTTCCGAAGTGCCGCGACTCAAATGGTAAGTAGTAGGTACGCGGGGAATTATTACTGCGAATCGACGTTTGCCCCTTCGCATCGATCCTCTCTACGTTTGCAGAGCCAGTATTCTTACGCAAATCCTTTAAAGTATCCAAATACTTTGTAATTAAATACTTTATGGAAGCAGTATTGTATTTGTAACTCAAATAGGTACCAAATATGTTAGTATTCGAATACTTCGCATAGTATTTGAATACTTAACCTTCCTTTTTTTTTACCAAAAATCGACTACTCCAAAATTTCTCGGGAAACACTTTTTCTTATTAATTTTGGTCCGTAGAATCCAAAACAATTCGTACTTTTTCGATCAGACTTCTCAATCAAAAGTTATAGACTAGAAACCAATTTCGAAAGAAAATTCAAAGGGTTGTAACTTTTGAACTAGTAGCCCAATCTTGGAACTGTTTGAAATTATGGATTCTACAGGCCACTTTCTATAAGAAAAATTTTTTCTTCTACAACTGTCAAAAAAAACTGTCATTTTCTGACGGATTTCGAAACGCGAAGTACTAGATTTTTAATCGGTTAATTAATAAGCAAGGTTGCTCTTGACAACGTGCGCGAAATCGTCAACAGTGAAAAAAAGTATTTCGCGCACGGGACAAAGTTGAACTTAAACAGCAATTTAATTAACAATCGGTTCAGTTGTAGAAAAAAATATTGTATATAACGCTAGCGCGAAATTATTTCGCGCATTTGACTGATATTTTAACTCGGCTTCGCCTCGTCAAAATACCTTCAGTCTCAATGCGCGAAATTGAACTTCGCGCTCTTGTTATATAAATAACTATTTCCTACAACTGAACC